>NC_091284.1:541415475-541787975 GCF_032444005.1 Ranitomeya imitator | reverse complement strand
GGTAACAATTGCTTTAGTTATTCGGACCAGCTATAGTGTAAGGCTCAGGTGTTCATGTAAAGCTGCATGAACCAGTTACCTGCCTAAGTATGTAGCAGTACAGACACAGAGGGCTAATACTGCATAAAGTGTATGAGAACATGATGCGAGGAACCTTTTTTTTTTTTTTTTATTATAAATAGGCCACACAGGGATCGTTAGGTTAATGCATTGAGGCGGTAGGCCAGTCTGAACAAATGAGTTTTTAGGGCACGCTTAAAACTGTGGGGATTGGGGATTAATCGTATTAACCTAGGTAGTGCATTCCAAAGAATCGGCGCAGCACGTGTAAAGTCTTGGAGACGGGAGTGGGAGGTTCTGATTATTGAGGATGCTAACCTGAGGTCATTAGCGGAGCGGAGGGCACGGGTAGGGTGGTAGACTGATACCAGGGAGGAGATGTAGGGTGGTGCTGAGCCATGGAGTGCTTTGTGGATGAGGGTAGTAGTTTTGTACTGGATTCTGGAGTGGATGGGTAGCCAGTGTAATGACTGGCACAGAGTAGAGGCATCAGTGTAACGGTTGGTGAGGAATATGATCCTGGCTGCAGCATTCAGGACAGATTGGAGCGGGGAGAGTTTTGCAAGAGGGAGACCGATTAGTAGAGAGTTACAATAGTCCAGACGAGAATGAATAAGTGAAACAGTCAGAGTTTTTGCAGAGTCGAAATTAAGAAAAGGGCGAATTCTAGAAATGTTTTTGAGATGCAGGTAAGAAGAGCGAGCCAGTGATCGGATGTAGGGGGTGAATGAAAGGTCAGAATCAAGGATGACCCCAAGGCAGCGGGCATGTTGCTTTGGAGTAATGGTGGAACCGCACACGGAGATGGCAATGTCAGGCAAAGGTAGGTTAATAGAGGGAGAGAACACGAGGAGTTCAGTTTTTGACAGGTTTAGTTTCAGATAGAGGGAGGACATGATGTTAGAGACAGCGGTAAGACAATCACTGGTGTTTTCTAAAAAGGTCGGTGTGATATCGGGAGCAGACGTGTATAATTGGGTGTCGTCAGCATAGAGATGGTACTGGAAACCAAATCTACTGATTGTTTGTCCAATAGGGGCAGTATACAACGAGAAGAGTAGGGGGCCTAGGACTGATCCTTGAGGAACCCCAACAGTAAGGGGAAGGTGAGAGGAGGAGGAACCAGCAAAACATACAGTGAAGGATCGGTCAGAGAGATAGGAGGAGAACCAGGAGAGAACGGTGTCCTTGAGGCCGATGGAGCGGAGCATAGTGAGGAGGAGCTGATGATCCACAGTGTCGAATGCATTCTAGCCTATGGATCTAGAGTGGGGTGTAATATGTAGGTGCTCAATGATTTTGCCCATACAATGTATATCGTTACGAACATGACAATATGAGAATTGAATCTGCATGATACATCTGGAAATGCAAGGAACTTTCCGATACACATATTATTATTATTTTTTTTTTTTTTGTTAAGGGGCTCTTGCAGCCTACGATCATCACCATTCTTTATTTATTTATTGAGCGCTGCTGTCTTTGCAGGTATCACTTCTGTTTTTCTTGTGGGTAGAAACGGTGAGACCATATCTGGAAATAGTAGATGAGTGGATTGTCCATGGACATCTCTTTGATCCAGCTAAAGAATTTATTATTCAACGGTAAGTAAAACTTGGGTATAATAAAAAAAAAATAGAAAAAACGCAATAGCACTCACCAATCAGTGGCAATTCAAACGTACTTTATTAGAACATGCAGCAAATCATCTTCGCGGTTCAAGGGAGGGAGTGAAAGTAGGAGTGCGACAGGCAAGACGACGACGATCGTTTCGCGCTAATACCAAGCGCTTCCACGGGTCACTTGGGTATACTCATTTTGCCAGTTTATAAAAGAATACACAATATTCTCGATTTCCCTCCATATACCAGTCGTTATAAGACAATCTTTGTGAGCTTTAAAGGTGACTATCTTGTCCTTTTTTGTAGTAATAAAGATGTTCCTGTTAACCATCGGGACTTTTGGTATGCCACATACACTTTGTATAGTGTCTCAGAAAAGACTGAGAATGAAGACAAAATGAGTGACAACGCCAGCGCCAGCTCAGGTAGTGACCAGGCTCCGGCGAGCAGGCAGCACACCATGGTCTCCTTCCTGCGGCCTGTGCTGAAACACATCATTATGGCTGGGAAATCCATGCAACTGCTGAAGAACCTGAAGTGCAAATTATCCCAGCAACAGGACTCCTCAAGAGGTAATGTCTCCTCAGTCCGGGTAAATGAGTATTCAACTTAAGTGGTTCTCTGGGGTAAAAGATTTAAAGGGGTTGATGGTCCTTAGGGTACAAATCTGCAGTAACTCTGACTGCAGAATTGCGAATCCCCACATTTCGTGCACGGCGCGCTGTGACGATTCTCTGGTGCAAGTGCTGGGAGCGGGCGCTCAAGTGACCATAAGTATGTGATTTGCAACTATATTCCAACTACACGTGTCTGGCCTCGCTCAATACACTGACAGATGAGGTAGCAAAAATCTGGTGACCAATTCTCTTCAATTCTATTCTAAAGGCATCAGTAAAAAAATCCTAGTAACTTTGTACCCTGTGAGATGGTCAATAGTGAGTATTGCCTTCATGCACATGCATTTACAGATAGTTTTTATAGCCAGTATTGTAAAGTTTCATAGTGGAAATGACATTAAGAAAATTAGTTATTGACCCATTTATCCAAGTGATCAGACTTAGAGCTGAAACATTGGGGTGAACACTATTTGAATAAATTGGTCATTTGCACTGAGCTCCTGACGGGCCCGTGTGTGCACGACTTCCCTGGGCTCCTGACGGGCCCATGTGTGCACGTCTGCCCTGGGCTCCTGACGGGCCCATGTGTGCACGTCTGCCCTGGGCTCCTGACGGGCCCATGTGTGCACGTCTGCCCTGGGCTCCTGACTGGCCCATGTGTGCACGTCTGCCCTGGGCTCCTGACGGGCCCATGTGTGAACGTCTGCCCTGGGCTCCTGACGGGCCCATGTGTGCACGTCTGCCCTGGGCTCCTGACGGGCCCATGTGTGCACGTCTGCCCTGGGCTCCTGACGGGCCCATGTGTGCACGTCTGCCCTGGGCTCCTGACGGGCCCATGTGTGCACGTCTGCCCTGGGCTCCTGACGGGCCCATGTGTGCACGTCTGCCCTGGGCTCCTGACGGGCCCATGTGTGCACGTCTGCCCTGGGCTCCTGACGGACCCATGTGTGCACGTCTGCCCTGGGCTCCTGACGGGCCCATGTGTGCACGTCTGCCCTGGGCTCCTGACGGGCCCATGTGTGCACGTCTGCCCTGGGCTCCTGATGGGCCCATGTGTGCACGTCTGCCCTGGGCTCCTGACGGGCCCATGTGTGCACGTCTGCCCTGGGCTCCTGACGGGCCCATGTGTGCACGTCTGCCCTGGGCTCCTGACGGGCCCATGTGTGAACGTCTGCCCTGGGCTCCTGACGGGCCCATGTGTGCACGTCTGCCCTGGGCTCCTGACGGACCCATGTGTGCACGTCTGCTCTGGGCTCCTGACGGACCCATGTGTGCACGTCTGCCCTGGGCTCCTGACGGGCCCATGTGTGCATGTTTGCACTAGATTCACTTGCTATTTTAACTGAAACAATTGGAGTAACTTCTAAAAAGACGGTCAACCATCCTGAAATTTATACTGTACATACCTTGATTCATGAGAAATTTATGTTTTAAAGCAGGTGTTGAAAATATCAACCGTTCACATGAATTTCTTGATGTACTCTCTGTGCCTGTAATGTTCGTGGCTTGTTACTGTACACCAGACCTTTCAAATGGCCCCAAAGGGAAAAAAAATCTGGTGGCGTTAAGAGGGAGCCTGTTAGCAGAATTGTGCACAGTAACCTACAGACAGTGTCAGGTCGGAGCCGTTATACTGATTACAATGATACCTGGTGATGAAATCCGTCTTGTGGTTGTTGTGTAATCTTCATTTTCAGTTAAGTTAATGATCTGCTCGTGCTTCGGGGCGGCCTGTGGGAGGGTCTTCATGTGGTGCTCTGATTAGGTATTCATAATGCAGCCTGCCCCTACTTTACACAATGAATATATGCACATACTGAAAAAACAAACAAACAAAAAAAACCCTTCTGTAGGCAGGAGCCAGCCGTGGCACCTGCGCTGCAGCATAATCACATATGTACTGGATATATAATTATTATGGTTGAGGTTATCCTGATATTAAAAAAATAAAAATAAATAAATTTGTAAATGGTGCCTGCACAATAGCAGCTATCGGTTATCGCCGACCTTGTATTGATATATGTTTTTATCCTTATATATGCCTTGTATCTTCAGTAAAGATACAGATATAGGTTGGTATGTTTGTTCTAATCTGTACACAGTTGTGCTCAAAAGTTTTCATATACCGGGATAATTTTTGCTTTCTCCTTCGCCACTTTACACAGGACTATGGTGTATGTTGCTGCCACTAAGTAAATGCAAAAAAGGGTTAGCTCCTCCTCTGCAGTATACATTACCCACTGGCTCCGGATAGAACCAGTTCATGCTTAGTGTCTGTAGGAGGCACACTGGGGTCTGCTATTCAGACTATATATATATATATACAGTGGGGCAAAAAAGTATTTAGTCAGTCAGCAATAGTGCAAGTTCCACCACTTAAAAAGATGAGAGGCATCTGTAATTTACATCATAGGTAGACCTCAACTATGGGAGACAAACTGAGAAAAAAAAATCCAGAAAATCACATTGTCTGTTTTTTTATCATTTTTTTTGCATATTATGGTGGAAAATAAGTATTTGGTCAGAAACAAACAATCAAGATTTCTGGCTCTCACAGACCTGTAACTTCTTCTTTAAGAGTCTCCTCTTTCCTCCACTCATTACCTGTAGTAATGGCACCTGTTTAAACTTGTTATCAGTATAAAAAGACACCTGTGCACACCCTCAAACAGTCTGACTCCAAACTCCACTATGGTGAAGACCAAACAGCTGTCAAAGGACACCAGAAACAAAATTGTAGCCCTGCACCAGGCTGGGAAGACTGAATCTGCAATAGCCAACCAGCTTGGAGTGAAGAAATCCACAGTGGGAGCAATAATTAGAAAATGGAAGACATACAAGACCACTGATAATCTCCCTCGATCTGGGGCTCCATGCAAAATCCCACCCCGTGGGGTCAGAATGATCACAAGAACGGTGAGCAAAAATCCCAGAACCACGCGGGGGGACCTAGTGAATGAACTGCAGAGAGCTGGGACCAATGTAACAAGGCCTACCATAAGTAACACACTACGCCACCATGGACTCAGATCCTGCAGTGCCAGACGTGTCCCACTGCTTAAGCCAGTACATGTCCGGGCCCGTCTGAAGTTTGCTAGAGAGCATTTGGATGATCCAGAAGAGTTTTGGGAGAATGTCCTATGGTCTGATGAAACCAAACTGGAACTGTTTGGTAGAAACACAACTTGTCGTGTTTGGAGGAAAAAGAATACTGAGTTGCATCCATCAAACACCATACCTACTGTAAAGCATGGTGGTGGAAACATCATGCTTTGGGGCTGTTTCTCTGCAAAGGGGCCAGGACGACTGATCTGGGTACATGAAAGAATGAATGGGGCCATGTATCGCGAGATTTTGAGTGCAAACCTCCTTCCATCAGCAAGGGCATTGAAGATGAAACGTGGCTGGGTCTTTCAACATGACAATGATCCAAAGCACACCGCCAGGGCAACGAAGGAGTGGCTTCGTAAGAAGCATTTCAAGGTCCTGGAGTGGCCTAGCCAGTCTCCAGATCTTAACCCTATAGAAAACCTTTGGAGGGAGTTGAAAGTCCGTGTTGCCAAGCGAAAAGCCAAAAACATCACTGCTCTAGAGGAGATCTGCATGGAGGAATGGGCCAACATACCAACAACAGTGTGTGGCAACCTTGTGAAGACTTACAGAAAACGTTTGACCTCTGTCATTGCCAACAAAGGATATATTACAAAGTATTGAGATGAAATTTTGTTTCTGATCAAATACTTATTTTCCACCATAATATGCAAATAAAATGTTAAAAAAACAGACAATGTGATTTTCTGGATTTTTTTTTCTCAGTTTGTCTCCCATAGTTGAGGTCTACCTATGATGTAAATTACAGATGCCTCTCATCTTTTTAAGTGGTGGAACTTGCACTATTGCTGACTGACTAAATACTTTTTTGCCCCACTGTATATATGCTCGCCTGTTGTTTGGGGGAGATAAGTCCCTTGAAAGGGTCCGTCGCGCCAGTCTTCCTGTTGCGCAAAAAAGTTGAAAAAAATAAAAAAAATAAATAAAATATATATATATTTTTTGCGCAACAGGAAGACTGGCGCGACGGACCCTTTCAAGGGACTTATCTCCCCCAAACAACAGGCGAGCACGGCGAGTGTCGCCTCCCCGTACCCTATCCTGCAATGTGGGATGCCAGGCTTGAGCTATTTTAGGGGCGACTGTTCTCTTTAGGATGCCGATCTCCCCGCACCATCAACAGACAGGAACACGGAGTGTCACCTCCATGTACCCCCTTCTGAGCCAGGCCACAGCCGGACAACCTGCCTTGTGAAATCCTAGGAGAGCGAAGCCATAGGATACACAGAGGCTTTCTCCCCATGGCATCCGTGCTGCTCCCACTGCACCACCACTGATGGAACAAAGGTGCTGCAGGGAGCTGGACTGTCCCTCCCCTCTTCCCCCTCAAAAGGGATGGTGGATTTAGGGTTCTTGCACCGTCCCTATTGCAGCCCTGACCTGCAAGCAGAGTAGCTCAAGAGAAGATCCGCAACCCTCAGATCATCCAGCGGTGAGTTTTCCATCCGAAGGGGGCTCCTGAGCCTGTTGTGGGTCCGGCGGTCATTTCCAGCCGGGCAGCGTTAATTTATTCCCTGGCTTCGGCCCTTGCTAGGCCGCAAGTTGGTAATCCAGCTCCCTTCCGCGCGTCACTCCGGCAGTCCCGATCCCCTGCCTGCAGCTTCTTGCACGCTGCAAGAAGTGCCTAACCTGTTCTCGACAGCCATATTTCGGCACCCATCATGGCACGGCAAGCTCCCTCTACCCTTGAAGTTCGGCGCTGCACGCTTGGGAACAGAAATCTCAGGGGCACAGGTCCTGGGTAAGTTCTCTGCCACACTTCAGTCAGGCTTCCCTCCCATTTTTTCCTCAAGTGCTCAGCTGCACAATTAGCTTCCTGCAGTATTTGGGGGGTTAACAGGGATACAGCATGTCTCTACCTAAAACCTCTAAAAAGACCACTAAAACACATAGTGTTTTTTACTTCATGCACCTCCTGTCAGGCTGCGTTACCAAGGGGGCATACTGCTCCGCTCTGTCAGGCTTGCGATCCCAAATGCCCTCGGGAGCCCCGTGGTGACCTGTCCCCCTGAGTGGGCCTTGTCACTTTCGCAATCTATGGCTTCTTTGACTAAGGTCATAGAGTCCCTCCAAGATCCTTCCAGGACTGCAAACTTTAATCCGTTTGTCTGAGAATTCCCCTACATCAGGGGATCCATCGGCCTACAGGGGCCGTCCTCGCTATGGCACAGACAAGCATCGAGGAAGTGCATACATAGCTTGTCCCCTAGGCCCTCTGGCGTGTCGGCGTCTGTTAGCTCTGTTTCTCGCTCTCCCTCCCCAGGAGGGTACAGCAAACGTGACTCTGAATCTGAGTCGGATGGGCCCCTTGACTTAGAGTCCCCAGGTTATCAGGATACAGTGGATAGTCTCATTAAGGCTGTCAACCGTTCACTGCAGGTCGACGAAGAGCCTATTTCGTCACATACGGATACTGCAGTGTCTTTTAACAGGACTAAACGTCCTCATTGGGTGTTTGCCAATCACCCTGAGTTCCAGGACATAGTCCAGCTAAATAGGGAGCACCCAGACAAACGCTTTGCGGGTCAGAGATCGTTGGAGACCAGATATCCTTTCTCTCCTGACCTCCGCAAACAATAAACGAAATCTCCTCCAGTGGATCCTCCTGTATTGCGTTTATCATCCAAGGCTCTGCTGTCTCTACCAGATGGATCTTCCATTAAAGATCCCACAGATCGTCTGATTAACAGCCTTGCTCGTTCGGTTTTTGGAGCGTCTGGCTCGGCGCTCTTTCCCTCCTTTGCAGTAACCTGGGTAGGCAAAGCCATGGCTTACTGGGCAGATTCCCTGCATAAGGCCATACAGAAGAGTGATGTTCTTTCTGAGATAGCAGAGTTGGCCAATCAAATTTCTTTGGCCGGTGATTATTTAGTAAATGCTTCCCTGGATGCGGCTAATTGCTCTGCGCTTCCAGCTTCCAGCGCAGTAGCTATTAGAAGGGCAGTGAGAAACTGGCGAGCGGACTCTGCATCTAAAAAGTCCTTAACATAACATAACTTCCCTATCTCAGCAGTCGTTTATTCGTAGAAAAACTGGACCAACTGATTTCGGACGCTACAGGCGGGAATAGCAGTACATTCCTCCTCCAGCAGAGAGTTAGGCGACCTATCCACTGTCAGCTGCAGCCTCGTTTTTGGTCTTTTCGCATCAATTTTGGGTGGTCCTTGACGGCTAACTCCCCCTGTTTGGGGCGCCCTGCTCACAGGGACAAGAGTCCTCACGCAAACTCAACCACTCGTGGAAGGGCCGCCCTGAGCGGTTCAGATCTATGGGATCCAGACCCTTTGACCTGGACTAAATGTTTCGCAACCTTGCCCGGATGACACCATCAGAGTAGGTGGCTGCCTACTCTTATGTCATGTGTGGCTTGCAGTCGTTCAGGACGAGTGGATGTCTTCCTGGAGCAGAACAATATTGTATCATACAATTATTAGGTTCTGTAGAAGGACGTAGATCTGGGTATTTATTATGATGGAATATAGGCTGAACTGGATGGACAAATGTCTTTTTTCGGCCTTACTAACTATGTTACTATGTTACTATGTTACTATGAGTGGGTCAGAGATCTGATGTCCCTTGGGTACAAAATAGAATTTTCTTCCCCTACTCCAACCCAATTCTTTTCTTCCAGTCCCCCCCGCCCCTTCCCCGAGGTGGGTACACGGGCTTAAGCCTTTTACCAAACCATTGAATCTCTCCACCGGGACGGGGTCATTACCCCGGTCCCAGAGAACAAAAGGTTCCAAGGGTTCTATTCAAACCTGTTCACGGTGCCAAAGAAGGATGGTTCAGTCAGACCCATCCTGGATTTAAAGCTTCTAAACAGATTTGTCAGAGTCTGGCATTTGAGGATGGAGTCCCTCCGTTCCGTCATCTCGATGGAACGAGGGGAGTTCCTAGACTCCATCGACATTCGGGATGCCTATCTTCACATCCCAATTTTTTTCTCCTCACCAAAGATTTCTTTGCTTTGCGGTTCGCGGAGAACATTTTCAGTTCACGGCCTTGCCTTTCGGCCTCGCCATCACCCCCAGGGTATTCACAAAGGTCATGGTGGCTGCCATGGCCATTCTACGCTCTCGGGGCTTAGTTGTTCTACCTTATCTAGATGACCTACTGATCAAAGGGCCAACTTTCCAAGCCTTTGAGGAGTGTGTCTGCATTTCTTTGGATACTCTTTCTTGGCTTGGCTGGTTAATGAACCTGAACAAGTCCTCTCCCGTTCCGGCTCAGCAGATTACCTTCCTGGGAATGATCATGGACGCTTCCTGAGGGTTGGTGATTCTCCCTCGGGACAAGGTCCTAGCCCTTCAACAGGGAGTCCGGGCGCTCTGTCATTCATCTCCTTGTTCCATCCGTTTCGGCATGAGGATTCTCGGGAGGATGGTAGCTGCAATGGAAGCAATCCAGTTCGCCCAACTCCATCTTCGGCCCCAGCAACACGCACTCTTGGATGCATGGGACAAGAGTCCTTTTTCCCTCAATCATCCATGTCGACTGACCCCTCAGGTCAAGCAGGCACTCCAGTGGTGGACTCTCCGGTCCTCCATCCTTCAAGGGAAGTCCTTTCTCCCGGTTTATTGATTAGTGGTTACAACCGACGCCAGTCTCCTCGGCTGGGGAGCTGTTTTTCATCATCATACTGCCCAAGGGAGTTAGTCCCCACGAGAATCTCGTCTTCCCATCAATGTCCTGGAGATCCGAGCGATTTGGCTGTCCCTGCGTCGGATCCATCATCTCCTAGCTGGCCGCCCCATCCGTATCCAGTCGGACAATGCCACAGCTGTGGCCTACCTCAGTCATCAAGGGGGCACTCGCAGCAAAGCCGCAATGCGCAATGTGGAACATATCCTTCGCTGGGCTGAAAGGAACCACTTGGTCATATCGGCCGTTTACATTCCAGGAGTAGAAAATTGAACTGCAGATTTCCTCAGCCGTCAGTGCCTGGCCTCGGGAAAGTGGTCTCTCCATCAGGAAATTTTCCAGCAGATCTGCCTTCGCTGGGGGACTCGGGACGTAGACTTGATGGCTTCTTGGTTCAATGCCAAGGGTACCCGAGTTTGTGGCCCAATCCCGGGACCCGAGAGCCATCGGGGTGGACACGCTGGTCCTCCCCTGGAGTCGCTTCCGTCTTCCATATCTGTTTTCCCCCTTACCCTTGATTCCGAAGGTCATCAGGAAGATCAAGACAGAGGGGGTACCGGTGATTCTCATTGCCCCGGATTGGCTACACCAAGCGTGGTACGCAGAACTCGTTCAATTGGTCGCAGATATCCCTTGGCAACTCCCAGATTGGCCAGATCTGCTTTCTCAGGGTCTGATTTACCACCAGAACTCGGGGGCCCTGTGTTTGACGGCTTTGCCACTGAATTATGGGTTCTCACTCAAGCGGGTTTTTCCCGCAAAGTAGTTTCCACCATGGTCAATGCTCGAAGGCCGGTGTCGGTGCATATCAACGGATCTGCAAAATCTTCGACTGGTGTAGAAGCAGAGGTCGTCATCCGCACAATTTCAACATTCCAATCATTTTGGAATTTCTCCAGTCCGGCCTGGACTTGGGTCTAGCGCTGCATTCCCTCAAAGGGCATGTTTCTGCCTTGTCTGTCCTGTTCCAGCGTAAGATCGCTTCCAAACCCCAGGTGAAAACGTTCTGCCAGGGAGTCTCCCATGTGGTACTTTCCTATGGAGCACCTCTAGACATCTGGAACCTTAATTTCGTCCTGGGCCTGGGACTCCTACAAGAGTCTCCCTTCGATCCGTTGCAGGACATCTCCCTATCTCTGCTACAAGGAAGGCAGCCTTCCATGAAAGGAATTACTTTGATCAGAAGGGTCTCTGAGTTAGCTGCTCTTTACTGTCAAGCTCTATTTCTGGTTTTTCACTGTGGCAAGGTGGTTCTCAGACCGTCTCTGTCCTTCCTTCCTAAGGTGAGTCGTCTTTTCACCTTAACGAGGATATCGTGCTTGCCTCGTTTTGTCCAGCTCCGTTTCATCGAGTGGAAAAGGCTCGTCATTCCTTAGGTCTTGTGAGGGCTCTTAGGAAGTACGTATCGAGGACGGCAACTTTTCGCCAGACGGATGCCCTGTTTGTGCTCCCGGCGGGACACCAGAAGGGATTGGCGGCTTCTAAGTAGACAATAGCCAGATGGATTCGGTCGACTATTCAAGAAGTTTACCGCGTCAGAGGCAAGCCAATTCCAGTGGGGACCAAGGCACACTCCACTCGGTTGGTAGGCGCCTTGTGGGCCATTCGGCATCAAGCATCTGTGGAGCAGGTTTGCAAAGCGGCGACCTGGTCTAGCCTGCACACTTTCTCAAAGCATTATGATCTCCATGCTCAGGCATCTGCAGACGTGAGCCTGGGTAGACATATCTTGTAAGCAGCGGTAGCGCATCTTTAGATAGCAGGTGTCGGGAGTTTACTCTGTTATGTTACTTCCCACCCAGGGACTGCTCTGCGACCTCCCATGGTCCTGTGTCCCCCAATGTGGCGAAGGAGAAATAGGGATTTTTGTGTACTCACCGTAAAATCCTTTCTCCGAGCCACTCATTGGGGTACACCGCACCCACCCTTTTGGCCTGTTGCCTATGATTAGTGTTATAGTTTTGACATGTTGTACCTCCGGTTAATTTTTTGTTAATCTCCTACTGCTTGGTCAATGAACTGGTTCTATCCGGAGCCAGTGGATGGTGTATACTGCAGAGGAGGAGCTAACCCTTTTTCGTATTTACTTAGTGTCAGCCTCCTAGTGGCAGTAGCCTCACATCACAGTAGTAGTGTCACGGTCCTCTGTCCCCCAATGAGTGTCTTGGAGAAAAGGATTTTACGGTGAGTACACAAAAATCCCAATTTCTTGGCCGCCTTCAGAGAATATGAATGATGACACCAAAACTTTTTTTCCACTCATGGTTAGTGGTTGGATGAAGCCATTTAAGGTCAAACTACTGTGTTTTTCTCTTTTTAAATCATAATGAAAAAAAGCCAAGAAACCAAAAATTCTGCCGGGGTATGTTAACTTTTCAGCACAACTGTACATGTTTTTCTAACATGCCATGGATTCTTTACTCCATTTTTTTTTTGTATTCAATCATATACACTGTGTACTTACAATTGCTCATTTTGCCCTTCAACCCAACTAATTCTTCTTTTTTCCAATGGGTCAATGACCTCACATAATTTATAACCTGAGTTGTTGAATCCTTCTAAGCTCTATGTAGAAACCAGAAGTCAATTTTCCCTGTATGAGTCAAAAGTCACTGAAAAAGTCCCTGGTAGGGGGAGAAGGGAGCAGCTGGGTAAGGAGTTGAAGAGCAAGGACAAGAGACTTCCCGTTTCTACATAGAGCAGAGAAAAGAGAATAATTAGCTGGGTGGAATTGAGCAGTTGTAAGTACACAGCACTATGTATTCTGATGACTGCAATATAAACTGCTCAGAAAAATAAAGGGAACACAAACAGAATATAACTCCAAGTAAATCAAACTTCTGTGAAATCAAACTGTCCACTTAGGAAGCAACACTGTTTGACAATCAATTTCACATGCTGTTGTGCAAATGGAATAGACAACAGATGGAAATTATTGGCAATTATTACTGATGAGCGAATATACTCTGTTCTCGAGATTTCCTGAGCACAGTCAGGTGATCTCCTCAGCAGAATGATTTATATTTCTTAGCCAGCTTGATTACATGTGGGGATTCCCTAGCAAACAGGCAACCCCCATATGTACTTATGCTGGCTAAGAGATGTAAATCATTCAGCTGCGGCAATGAAAACTAAATCTCCAAGCACTAAAAAATACTCGGAGGACACCCGAGCATGCTCGAGAAATCTTGAGTAAGGAGTATATTCGCTCATCCCTAGCAATTTTCAAGACACACTCAATAAAGGAGTGGTTCTGCAGTTGGGGACCACAGACCACATCTCAGTACCAATGCTTTCTGGCTGATGTTTTGGTCACTTTGAATGTTGGTTGTGCTTTCACACTCGTGGTAGCATAAGACTGACTCTACAACCCACACAAGTGGCTCAGGTAGTGCAGCTCATTCAGGATGGCACATCAATGTGAGCTGTGGCAAGAAGGTTTGCTGTGTCTGTCAGCGTAGTGTCCAGAGGCTGGAGGCGCTGCCAGAAGACAGGCCAGTACACCAGGAGACGTGGAGAGGGCCGTAGGAGGGCAACAACAG
The DNA here is from genome assembly GCF_032444005.1 of Ranitomeya imitator. Classification (NCBI taxonomy): domain Eukaryota; kingdom Metazoa; phylum Chordata; class Amphibia; order Anura; family Dendrobatidae; genus Ranitomeya; species Ranitomeya imitator. The sequence continues at coordinate 541,774,379 of NC_091284.1, read as the reverse complement.
CAGCAGGACCGCTACCTCAGCCTTTGTGCAAGAAGGAACAGGAGGAGCACTGCCAGAGCCCTGCAAAATGACCTCCAGCAGGCCACAAATGTGCATGTTAGAAACCGACTCCATGAGGATGGTCTGAGTGCCCGACGTCCACAGATAGGGGTTGTGCTCAGAGCCCAACACCATGCAGGACGCTTGACATTTGCCACATTACACCAGGGTTGGGAAATTCACCACTGGCGCCTTGTGCTCTTCACAGATGAAAGCAGGTTCACACTAAGCACATGCGACTCACATGGCAGAGTCTGGAGACGCCGTGGAGAGCGATCTGCTGCCTGCAACATTTTTCAGCATGACCGGTTTGGCAGTGGGTCAGTAATAGTGTTGGGTGGCATTTCTTTGGAGGGCCACGCAGCCCTCCATGTGCTCGCCAGAGGTAGCCTGACTGCCATTAGGTACCGAGATGAGATCCTCCAACCCCCTGTGAGACCATATGCTGGTGCGGTTGGCCCTGGGTTCCTCGTAATGCAGGACAAAGCCAGACCTCCTGTGGCAGTAGTGTGTCAGCAGTTCCTGCAAGATGAAGGCATTGAAGCTATGGACCGGCCCGCCCGTTCCCCAGACCTGAATCCGATTGAACACATCTGGGACATCATGTCTCGCACCATCCAGTGTCACGTTGCACCACAGACTGTCCAGGAGTTGGCGGATGCTTTAGTCCAGGTCTGGGAGGAGATCCCTCAGGAGACCATCCACCGCCTCATCAGGAGCATGCTCAGGAATTGTAAGGAGGTCATACAGGCACGTGGAGGCCACACACACTACTGAGCATCATTTCCTTGTCTTGAGGCATTTCTACTGAAGTTGGATCAGCCTGTAACTTCATTTTCCACTTTGATTTTGAGGATCATTCCAAATCCAGACCTCCGTGGGATATTAGTTGTGATTTACATTGATAATTTTTGGGTTTTCTTCTCAACACATTCCACTATGTAATGAATAAAGATTTACAACTGGAATATTTCATTCAGTGATATCTAGGATGTGGGATTTTAGTGTTCCCTTTATTTTTTTGAGCAGTTTATTAAGAGGATAAAAACTTTGATGGGAGTGCTTCTTTAACAAATGAAGGAAGTGAAATGCAAGCGCCACACAAACTAGCGATGTTAAGGTAGGCGTGCCATAAGTCTAACTCGTAGTGACGTTGACCACTCAGCGCGAGGATGTTTCTCCTTGCTGAGGTTAATTGCACTCTCACTTTTCACGAACCAAAGTATGTACAGTCCAAATTTCAGTGCGGTAGATCGTCTCTCTTGGAGTGAATCACCCGGTATTTACTGACTGTGCTTGAATGCAAAGCTCTTTAGAAATAAGTCCTGTTTAACTCTGATTACACATTGTATCCCTTTTTTTTAAATTTGATTTTCATTAATGTATTTAGAATAAAATGTAATTTATTGATCAGATCTTTTGATATTCCCACTGTCGTGCTGCTACGGTGCAGTATAGCGCAACCTCCACCAGAGGGAGCTTGAGAGGGAAGTGAGACTGCGTACACAGAGAAGCACCACAGAGCAGCACAGGCGCCACCAAGTGGCGAGAGAGTGGTGAGACAAGCTGAGTCAAAAAACAGCAGAAGTACCAAAAGAATCAGCAGTACGTGGGGTCAGGAGGTTCAGCAACGGTCAGGAGCGGATAAGACAAAGACAGAAGCAAGTCTGAATACAAGCCAAGTTAGAAACCAGAGAATTAAACCAACAAGCAGGGAAACACTGGCAAAAAGGCAGATAGAGGGAGTCAACAGACACGGACGGGGAAAGTCAGGGATCACAGCAGGACAAATCAAGGGCTACCAGAATCAGGTTCACACACCAAAGGCAGAACTATAGCTGACACTGCCAACAGGATGCATAGGAGCTAAATAACAAAGCTGAACCCAGAAAGAGGCAGAGCAAAGTTAACCCTAGACATGATCCGCCCGGAAAAAGGGCAGACAGGATTAAACCCTGGAACGGAAAATGACACCCACTTTCCAGAACTTTCAGACAAAAAATGCAGATGTTATCCTGCCACTATGATTAGCTCCTGGTAGAGGGAAATCGGTGATTGAATAGTTTGACAGTTGGGCAAAAGCTTTTTTTTTTTTCTTGGAATTGGGGGAAAAAAATGATAAATGACTCACTAGTTGGTACAGATGCCCATCTATACTTAACTCCGTTCTTCCAGCAGACTAGTGTCAGAGAGATTGCAAAGAGGAGTGTACCATGAGCCATGTACGGTGGAGTGGTCAAAGGCCAGAATAATGTTGGGATAAAATCCTGTATATCGGAGACCACAATAATCCTTCAGGTTGCTCGGTTAATCTTTGTTGCCAGATTCCATCTCCTCTGCTAAGAAAGGACCTCTCATTACAGCTGATCACTGACTGATTCCTAGGCACTGGAAAGAAATGCCATATACAGTATGTTAGAGGCTGATAGAATTGGGTCATATAAAAAGAGATATAGAGCATTCTCAGCAGATGAATCTGGGAATACATTCAACGAAGCCTAGTTTGAATGGCAGATATGAACCTCCTTCTTGGCTCTGCTGGTAAGGTGTCTGCACCATTTTACCTCTATACTACAGTGAGGGAAATAAGTATTTGATGCAAAATCATCAGTGTAAGTTTTCCCACCTACAAAAAATGGAGAGGTATGCCATTTTTATCATAGGTACACTTCAACTGTGAGAGACAGAATATGAAAATGAAAACCAGAAAATCATTGTATGATTTTTAAATAATTAAATTGCATGAAATAATTATTTGATCACCTACCAACCAGCAAAAATTTAGCTCTCACATACCTGTTAGTTTTTCTTTAAGAAGCCCTCCTACTCTTCACTCATTACCTGTATTAATTGCACCTGTTTGAACTCGTTACCTGTATAAAAGATACCTGTCCACACACTCAATCAAACTCCAACCTGTCCACCATGGCCAAGAATAAAGAGCTGTCTAAGGACACCAGGGACAAAATTGTACACTTCGTGCAGAATTATTAGGCAAGTTGTATTTTGATCACATGATACTTTTTATACATGCTGTCCTACTCCAAGCTTTTCAGGCTTGAGAGCCAACTACCAATTAAGTAAATCAGGTGATGTGCATCTCTGTAATGAGGAGGGGTGTTGTCTACTGACATCAACACCCTATATAAGGTGTGCTTAATTATTAGGCAACTTTCTTTCCTTTGGCAAAATGGGTCAGAAGAGAGATTTGTCGGGCTCTGAAAAGTCCAAAATTGTGAGATGTCTTGCAGAGGGATGCAGCAGTCTTGAAATTGTCAAACTTTTGAAGCATGATCAATAATAATAATCTTTATTTTTATATAGCGCAAAGATATATAAAATGATAAATGTAAGGTTATACACATGGGAAGAAGGAATCAATATCACCATTACACACTGAACAGGAAACCACTGGGTAAATCTGACAGGGAGAAGGACTTGGGGATCCTAGTTAATGATAAACTTACCTGGAGCAGCCAGTGTCAGGCAGCAGCTGCCAAGGCAAACAGGATCATGGGGTGTATTAAAAGAGGTCTGGATACACATGATGAGAGCATTATACTGCCTCTGTACAAATCCCTAGTTAGACCGCACATGGAGTACTGTGTCCAGTTTTGGGCACCGGTGCTCAGGAAGGATATAATGGAACTAGAGAGAGTACAAAGGAGGGCAACAAAATTAATGAAGGGGATGGGAGAACTACAATACCCAGATAGATTAGCGAAATTAGGATTATTTAGTCTAGAAAAAAGACGACTGAGGGGCGATCTAATAACCATGTATAAGTATATAAGGGGGCAATACAAATATCTCGCTGAGGATCTGTTTATACCAAGGAAGGTGACGGGCACAAGGGAGCATTCTTTGCGTCTGGAGGAGAGAAGGTTTTTCCACCAACATAGAAGAGGATTCTTTACTGTTAGGGCAGTGAGAATCTGGAATTGCTTGCCTGAGGAGGTGGTGATGGCGAACTCAGTCGAGGGGTTCAAGAGAGGCCTGGATGTCTTCCTGGAGCAGAACAATATTGTATCATACAATTATTAGGTTCTGTAGAAGGATGTAGATCTGGGGATTTATTATGATGGAATATAGGCTGAACTGGATGGACAAATGTCTTTTTTCGGCCTTACTAACTATGTTATATTCCGCAGCGCTTTACAGTTTTGCACACATTATCATCACTGTCCCCAATGGGGCTCACAATCTACATTCCCTATCAGTATGTCTTTGGAATGTGGGAGGAAACCAGAGTACCCGGAGGAAACCCACGCAAACACTGGGAGAACATACAAACCCCTTGCAGATGCTGTCCAAGGTGGGATTAGAACCCAGGACTCCAGCGCTGCAAGGCTGAAGTGCTATCCACTGAGCTACCGTGCTGCCCAATCACCGTCGTAAGAAGCGTGTTGGGCAAAAAAGGCGCAAAATAACTGCCCATGAATTGAGGAAAATAAAGCGTGAAGCTGCCAAGATGCCATTTGCCACCAGTTTTGCCATATTTCAGAGCTGCAATGTTACTGGAGTAACAAAAAGTACAAGGTTTGCGATACTCAGGGACATGGCCAAGGTAAGAGAGGCTGAAAAACTACCACCTTTGAACAAGAAACATAATAGCCCGGTTCACTATGTAATTTCGCCGGAATTTTCTGGAGAGTTTCAAATATGTACATTTTTGGAAAGGCTATGGTATAAGCAATAAGAAAAACAATGTTTCCATTTGCCCCGAGTCCTAAGTGGCCGCCATCTTGGATTTTACAAAATGGCTGATTTACATCGATTTTTGTTAATATCTCAGCTTGTAAGTAACGTAAAACTTAAATTTTGACAGCTAAACATACATTTTGAGTACTAAGAAATGCAGTGGTATCCAAATAAATACTCTATATACGACTACAAATTGTATCGGTTTATATTTGAACAAATTTTCGAACTCGAAAAGCAGAGAGTTAATGTTTTTAACTTTTGAACAACCAGAGTGTCTTTACATATCGCCACCATCACTGTCATCATCAGTTTCATATTTGGTCTGAGTGTCCTCGTCATTCATACACTCGCTGTCACACTGACAAAGATCGGTACAGGATAAGTTATTTTTTCGGCACGAACACCTTGAAGAAGAACAGTCATGTTTGCATTGACAACTAATCATCTCGATTATTGCTTTTGGAGCTGGAAGAACATCTGTCATGGTTGGTTTCAACTGTCCATCCAACCCTTTGTGATAGCCATTCTTCTCGGGATCCAGCTGAGAATCCTGCAAAGCAATGTTAGCTTGTCCCCACACTCTGGCTTGGATATGGACTCTGAGGACATGTTGTTTTAGAGCTCCGAGTGTAGGAGGTAACCTGTCACTTTCTGCCATATGCTTGCAAAATAGATGCCATCGCAGTTCGGGAATATTCTTAATAAAAATGCCTTTTGGAGAGTAAGCAAAACATACGAAGGTAGCAAGAGTTGACAACATAGTTTTGCTCACTTCTTTTTCAGTCGAAAGCTTTTGATTTGAATTCATACATGATGTTCTGACTCATAGTGAGTGCTGCTCGGTCAACAATTTTGGTCCTTCTTTGAGTTTCAAGGCTGTCAATCGGCCCTGTTATGATCCAACGGATAGCGGAATATAATTCTGCTGGAACGTCGTTTATGTCACTAGTGACCGTTATGGTGTTTTTATCATTGACTTCCGTTGTAAAATTAGCAATGCTTTTCCTAATTAACTGTGCTGCTTTGTAGATTGTCTGCATGTTGTCTGCATCATCACTACGACATTCCATTGCAGAATTAACCATGATTTCCTCACAGGCTTCTGGTGAATAAAGAACTGCTGATTCCCTTCTGTTTTTTGAAAGACAGGATTTCAGATGTGGCAAGGCATTCATTATAATTTCTTTGAGCCACTTTCTAGTGAATGTAGGTTTGTGATTTTCCACGCCTTCTATACCAAGCATATTCAAATAAGTGGTTTCGATATCTTGTATAGATAGATATGATTGGTTCTGTGTTTGAATATCCACTAGGTTTATCAACTCTAGCAGACTTGCACGTTGTAATAAGGGTTCTTTGTGGTCTGTTCTGTTGGTACTACGTTCTCGTTGTCCATGAAAAACATGCTTTGTCCAACAGCTTTTGTGGTACCGGACGTCAATAGAATGTGCATCCCCTGGTGCAATGCATGTGTTCAGTCTTGTTTTCAGTGTTAAATTATCTGATGTTTCAATAGCTTGTTTCAACGATTTCCCTGCGTTGACTGTCCTCACATTATAAAGCTTCTCATTCTCATCGTTCTGACAAAAGAAACATTTTTCCTTATCCAGTGGCCATGTATGTGACCTCGTGAATGGTGATGAAGAGTCAGATGTTAATGAACCTGATTCGTCCATTTCAGCACGTCCTCTTTTTAATCCTCGTTTCTTGGTAATGTGGCTACCAGTAGCTAATGCATGTGCATAACGGTCCCGGGCTCGTTGTATTTGGTCGTTGTTAATTGCATTTGTGTAACAACTTCGATGGTAGACTGCCTGATGTGTAGCGATTGTGTCTTTCCTGTTGCTAATCCGTCGATGGATATCAACATAGTTGCCATCTTGTAAACTTGCCCTCTCTGCTACTATGTCCAAAACGCGCTGGTAAGACTGTATCCGAGGATTTTGCACCAACTTCTCATTGCCATTGGAAGACTGACAGAGCATACATAGCTTCCAGTTGATAGGTGCCTCACCTTCACAAGTGACTTCAGTAGCTTGTGGTTTGTCTGTCATGTTCAACTCCTGTAATAAAAGAAAAAAAAAACATGTGATTCCTGTCATTATGTATTATTATGTCAATACTAATTAATTATAAAAAACTGCTGTAGTAAATATCTAAAACACATCTGCAACTAGTAATATTGCATTTCTTAGCCCTAAAATGTATGTTTAGCTGTCAAATTTTATTTTTATGTTATTTATAAGCTGAGATATTAACGAAAATTGGTTTTACGTCAGCCATTTTGTAAAATCCAATATGGCGGTCACGTGGGACTCGGGGCAAATGGAAACATTGTTTTTCGTATTGCTTATACTATAACCTTTCCAAAAATGTATAGTTTTCAGACTCTCCAAAAAAATCCGGCGAAGGCCTAAATCAATACATAGTGAACCGGACTATAAGATAAAATGTCAAGACTGGGCCAAGAAATATCGTAAGACTGACTTTTCAAAGGTTTTATGGACTGATGAAATGAGAGTGACTCTTGATGGGCCAGAGGCTGGATCAGTAAAGGGCAGAGAGCTCCACTCCGACTCAGATGCCAGCAAGGTGGAGGTGGGGTACTGGTATGGGCTGGTATCATCAAAGATGAACTTGTGAGACCTTTTCGGCTTGAGGATGGAGTGAAGCTCAACTCCCAGACCTACTGCCAGTTTCTGGAAGACAACTTCTTCAAGCAGTGGTACAGGAAGAGTCTGTATCGTTCAAGAAAGACATGATTTCATGCAGGACAATGCTCCATCACATGCCTCCAACTACTCCACAGCGTGGCTGGCCAGTAAAGGTCTCAAAGAAGAAAAAAATGACATGGTCCCCTTGTTCACCTGATCTGAACCCCATAGAGAACCTGTGGTCCCTCATAAAATGTGAGATCTACATGGAGGGAAAACAGTCCACCTCTCGGAACAGTGTCTGGGAGGCTGTGGTGGCTGCTGCACGCAATGTTGATTGTTAACAGATCAAGCAACTGACAGAATCTATAGATGGAAGGCTGTTGAGTGTCATCATAAAGAAAGGTGGCTATATTGGTCACTAATTTTTTGGGGGTTTTGTTTTCGCATGTCAGAAATGTTTATTTCTAAATTTTGTGCAGTTATATTGGTTATCTGGTGAAAATAAACAGTGAGATGGGAATATATTTGTTTTTTATCAAGTTGCCTAATAATTCTGCACAGTAATAGTTACCTGCACAAACATATACAGTTCTATGAAAAAGTTTGGGCACCCCTATTAATCTTAATGTTTTATAATAATTGTTTTTTTGCAACAGCTATTTCAGTTTCATATATCTAATAACTGTTGGACACAGTAATGTTTCTGCCTTGAAATGAGGTTTATTGTACTAACAGAAAATGTGCAATCTGCATTCAAACAAAATATTACAGGTGCATAAGTATGGGCACCCTTATCATTTTCTTGTTTTAAATACTCCTACCTACTTTTTACTGACTTACTAAAGCACTTTTTTTGGTTTTCTAACGTCATTGACCTTTGAACTTCATAGCCAGATGTATGCAATCATGAGAAAAGCTACTTAAAGTGGCCACTTGCAAGTTGTTCTCCTGTTTGAATCTCCTCTGAAGAGTGGCATCATGGGCTCCTCAAAACAACTGACTAATGATCTGGAAACAAAGATTATTCAACATAGTTGTTCAGGGGAAGGATACAAAAAGCAGTCTCTGAGATTTAACCTGTCAATTTCCACTGTGAGGAACATAGTAAGGAAATGGAAGAGCACAGGTACAGTTCTTGTTAAGGCCAGTAGTGGCAGGCCAAGAAAAACATCAGAAAGGCAGAGAAGAAGAATGGTGAGATCAGTCAAGGACAATCCTCAGACCACCTCCAGAGAGCTGCAGCATCAACTTGCTGCAGATGGTGTCACTGTGCATCGGTCAACCATACAACGCACTTTGCACAAGAAGAAGCTTTATGGGAGAGTGGTGTGAAAGAAGCTGTTTCTGCAAGCACGCCACAAACAGAGTCGGCTGAGGTATGCAAAAGCACATTTGGAGAAGCCAATTTCTTTTCTGGAAGAAGGTCCTGTGGACTGATGAAACCAACATTGAGTTGTTTGGTCATACAAAAAGGCGTTATGCATGGCGACCAAAAAACACAGCATTCCAAGAACACTTGCTACCCACAGTAAAATTTGGTGGAGGTTCCATCATGCTTTGGGGCTGTGTGGCCAATGCCGGCACCGGGAATCTTGTTAAAGTTGAGAGATGCATGGATTCCTCTCAGTATCGGCAGATTCTTGACAATAATGTTCATGAATCAGTGACAAAGTTGAAGTTACGCAGGGGATGGATCTTTCAGCAAGACAATGATCCAAAACACCGCTCCAAATCTGCTCAGGTATTCATGCAGAGGAACAATTACACTGTTCTGGAATGGCCATCCCAGTCCCCAGACCTGAATATCATTGAACATCTGTGGGATCTTTTGAAGAGGGCTGTCCATGCTCGGCGACCATGACACTTAACTGAACTGGAATGGTTTTGTAAAGAGGAATGGTCAAAAATACCTTCATCCAGGATCCAGGAACTCATTAAAAGCTACAGGAAGTGACTAGAGGCTGTTATTTTTGCAAAAGGAGGATCTACTAAATATTAATGTCACTTTTCTGGTGTGGTGCCCATGCACCTGTCAAATTTTGTTTGAATGTAGATTGTACATTTTCTGTTAGTACAATAAACCTCATTTCAAGGCAGAAACATTACTGTGTCCAACAGTTATTTGATATATGAAACTGAAATAGCTGTTGCAAAAAAAAACAATTTTTATAAAACACTAAGCTTAAGATTAATAGGGGTGCCCAAACTTTTTCATATAACTGTATCCTCCTAAGATAGCCAAATCTAAAAAAAAAAAAAAACCACTCCATCTTCCAAAAATATTAAGCTTTGATATTTGAGTCTTACGGGTTGATTGAGAACAGTTGTTGATCAATAATAAAAAATAATCCTCTAAAATACAACTTGCCTAATAATTCTGCACGCAGTGTACATATGTACTAGGCTGGGATGGGCTACAGGACAATAGGCAAGCAGCTTGGTGAAAAGGCAACAACTCTTGGCACAGTTATTAGAAAATGGAAGAAACCCAAGATGACTGTCAATCTTTATTTGTCTGGGGCTCCATGCAAGATCTCGCCTCGTGGTGTATGGATGATTCTGAGAAAAGTCAGTAATCAGCCCAGAACTACATGTGAGGACCTGGTCTATGACCTGAAGATAGATGGGGCCACAGTCTCAAACATTACCGTTAGCATAGTGTGTTAATCTAATGGATTAAAATCCTGCAGGCCACACAAGGTCTCCCTGCTCACGCCAGCACATGTCCTGGACCATTTGAAGTTCGCCAATGACCATCTGGATGATCCAGAAGATGCATGGCAGAAGGTCATGTGCTCAGATGAGACCAATATAGAACTTTTTGGTATCAATTCCACTCGCCGTGTTTGGAGGAAGAAGGTTGAGTACAACCTAAAGAACACCGTCCCAACCATGAAGCATGGTGAGGGAAACATCATACTTTGGGGGGTGCTTTTCTGCTAAGGGGCAGGATGGGTGGGGTCATGTATTGCGAGATTTTGGCCAACAACTTTTAGAGCATTGAAGATGGGTCTTGGCTGGGTCTTCCAGCATGACAATGACCCGAAACACACAGCCAGGGCAGCTCAGGAGTGGCTCCATAAGAAGCATTTCAAGGTCCTGCTCTGGCCTAGCCAGTCTCCAGACCTAAACCCAATGGAAAATATTTGGAGGGAGCTGAACCTCAATGTTGCCCAGTGACCGCCCCCAAAAATTGAAGGCATACTGAACCAGCATGGCTACCACAGCATCTTGCAGCGGCATGCTATTCCATCCAGTTTGCGTTTAGTTGGACCATCATTTTTTTTTCAACAGGACAATGACCCCAAACACACCTCCAGGCTGTGTAAGGGCTATTTGACCAAGAAGGAGAGTGATGGGGTGCTATGCCAGATGACCTGGCCTCCACAGTCACCAGACCTGAACCCAATCGAGATGGTTTGGGGTGAACTGGACCGCAGAGTGAAGGCAAAAGGGCCAACAAGTGCTAAGCATCTCTGGAAACTCCTTCAAGATTGTTGGAAGACCATTCCCGGTGACTACCTCTTGTAGCTCATCAAGAGAATGCCGAGAGTGTGCAAAGCAGTCATCAAAGCAAAAGGTGGCAACTTTGAAGAACCTAGAATATAAGACATATTTTCAGTTGTCTCACACTTTTTTGTTAAGTATATAATTCCACATGTGTTAATTCATAGTTTTGATGCCTTCAGTGTGAATGTACAATTTTCATAGTCATGAAAATACAGAAAAATCTTTAAATGAGGTGTGTCCAAACTTTTGGTCTGTACTGTACCTTCCCACCTGCTCATTTTCCCTCCATCTCCACTCCTCTCTTCTCTGATTCACAGTTCTTGCTTCATAAAGCCAGAGAAGGGTGGAGATCAGGGGCGGACTGGGCCAGGTGGCAGGAATGCATCTGCCCCCCGGGCCGGTGCCTGAGCAGGTACACAGGGCCGCTGGAGGAGCAGCAGCGATTTTAATACATAGCGCACCGCATCCCTCCAGCCGGCCCTGTGTGTGCGCGTTGCCTGCTCTGACAAGTGCCGCGTCGGCCCGCACTAGTATGCGAGCACGGCCGCGGTCCTCGTTCCTGCGCGTGCTCCTCTGCTTCCCATGTCAGAGCGGGCAAGCAGGAGACCATGCGCGCGCGGCGGCCCGCACTAGTGTGCGAGCACGGCCGCGGTGCTCGTTCCTGCGTGTGCTCGTCTGCTGCCGCCTGCCCATGTCAGAGCGGGCAAGCAGGAGACCATGCGCGCACATGGTGATATTTGAAAAGTCGGCGCGCATAGCCTGACTGTGTCTGACGCTGGCCGGCCTGCACCAGCGTCAGAGAAGCCTGCTCACCAATGCCTGGGATTCTCTTCACCGCCGACGCTGGAAGGACCCGACCCACCTCAGTTCTTCATCCTCCCGACCTCCCCCCCAATCTCAGGGGCCTGGGTGAGTCCCAAGATGATATTTTTTTTATGTATATACAGCAGTATTGCCTATATAATGTGTATAGACTGCTATATATACATTATATAGGTGATACTACTGTATATAATCACTATACCACTATAATGCATGTATAGCAGTCTATATCTTATATAGGTGACACTGCTACTGATGCGTATATACCTTTTATAGGTGACACTGCGGTGTGTGTGTGTGTATGTATGTATATGTATGTATATATATATATATATATATATATATATATACACACATGTTCATGTATACACAGCAGTATCACCTATATAAGGTATATACACATCAGTAGCAGTGTCACCTATATAGGATATAGACTGCTATACATACATTATATAGGTGGTATAGTGATTATATACAGCAGTATCACCTATATAATGTATATATAGCAGTCTATACACATTATATAGGCAATACTGCTACTGATGTGTATATAGGTGATACTTCTGTGTATTTATGTCGTTATGTAGGTGATACTGGTGTGTGTGTGTGTGTATATATGTATATACACACACACGTACATATATACACAGCAGTAACACCTATACATAACGTATATACACATCAGTAGCAGTATTGCCTATATAATGAATATAGACTGCTGTATATATGATATATAGGTGATACTATCATTATATACAGCAGTAGCAGTATCACCTATATAACATGTATCCAACATTTGCAGTATCACCTGTATAATGTACAGACTAATGTATATACGTTATATAGGTGACACTGCTGTGTATAGTTGCACTATCTATCTGTGTCTAATCTATATATATAGTTGCCTAAGGGGTACTTCCGTCTTTCGGTCCTCAACTTCCGTAACAGAAATCCCGCGTCGCTGATTGGTCTCGCCAGCTGCCTGTCATGGCTGCCGCGACCAATCAGCGATGGGCACAGTCCGATTAGTCCCTCCCCTACTCCCCTGCAGTCACAGTGCCCGCCGCCCGCTCCATACTCCCCGCAGTCAGTGTGCCCGGCGCCCGCTCCATACTTCCCGCTCCATACTCCCCGCAGTCAGTGTGCCTGGCGCCCACTCCATGCTCCCTGCGGTCAGTGTCCCCGGCGCCCGCTCCATACTCCCCGCAGTCAGTGTCCCCGGCGCTCCACTCCATACTCCCTGCAGTCAGTGTCCCCGGTGCCCGCTCCATACTCCCCGCAGTCAGTGTCCCCGGCGCCCGCTCCATACTCCCCGCAGTCAGTGTGCCTGGCGCCCGCTCCATACTCCCCGCAGTCAGTGTCCCCGGCGCTCCACTCCATACTCCCTGCAGTCAGTGTCCCCGGCGCCCGCTCCATACTCCCCGCAGTCAGTGTGCCTGGCGCCCGCTCCATACTCCCCGCAGTCAGTGCCTGCTCCATAATCCCCTCCAGTCACCGTTCACATAGGGTTAATGCCAGCAGTAACGGACTGCGTTATGGCGCGGGTAACGCACTCCGTTACCGCCGTTAACCCTGTGTGACCAAGTTTTTACTATTGATTCTGCCTATACAGCATCAATAGTAAAAAGATGTAATGTTAAAAATAATTTTTAAAAAAACCTGCTATACTCACCTTCCGTCATTGGACGATGCGCTCCAGCCGGCCGCCATCTTCCGTTCCCAGAGATGTATTGCGAACTTACCCAGAAGGCTTGGCGGTCTCACGAGACTGCTAAGTCATCTGGGTAATTTCGCAATGCATCCTGGGAACGGAAGATGGCGGCCGCATCACACAGCTTCGCTGGATCCCAGGGGTGATATATACCGTATATACTCGAGTATAAGCCGAGATTTTCAGCCCAAAATTTTGGGCTGAAAGTGCCCCTCTCGGCTTATACTCGAGTCAAGGTGGGTGGCAGGGTCGGCGGGTGAGGGCGCTGAGGCATACTTACCTAGTCCCAGCGATCCTTGCGCTGTCCCTGCCGTCCCACGGTCTTCTGTGCTGCAGCTTCTTCCCCTCTTCAGCAGTCACGTGGGACCGCTCATTACAGAAATGAATAAGCGGCTCCACCTCCCATAGGGGCAGAGCCGCCAATTCATTCCTCTAATCAGCGGTGCCGGTGACCGCTGATAGAGAAAGAAGCTGCGGCACCGAAGACCAGGCAGAGGGACAGCGCGAGGATCGCCAGGACTAGGTAAGTATAGCATATTCACCTGTCCGCGTTCCAGCCGCCGAGCGTCGCTCCATCTTCCGGCCAGCGCCTCCATCTTCCCGGCGTCTGCGCTCTGACTGTTCAGGCAGAGGGCGCGATGACGCATATAGTGTGCGCGGCGCCCTCTGCCTGATCAGTCAGAGCAGAGACGCCGGGAAGATGGAGGCGCCGGAATGAGACGCCGGGAGCTGCAATCAAGGGAGGTGAGTATGTGTTTTTTTTTTTTTTATTGCAGCAGCGGCGGCGGCAGAGATTTATGCGGCGCATCTATGGGGCACAGTGAACGGTGCAGAGCACCGTATATGGCACATCTATGGGGCACAGTGAACGGTGCAGAGCACCGTATATGGCACATCTATGGGGCACAGTGAACGGTGCAGAGCACCGTATATGGCACATCTATGGGGCACAGTGAACGGTGCAGAGCACCGTATATGGCACATCTATGGGGCACAGTGAACGGTGCAGAGCACCGTATATGGCACATCTATGGGGCACAGTGAACGGTGCAGAGCACCGTATATGGCACATCTATGGGGCACAGTGAACGGTGCAGAGCACCGTATATGGCACATCTATGGGGCACAGTGAACGGTGCAGAGCACCGTATATGGCACATCTATGGGGCACAGTGAACGGTGCAGAGCACCGTATATGGCACATCTATGGGGCACAGTGAACGGTGCAGAGCACCGTATATGGCACATCTATGGGGCACAGTGAACGGTGCAGAGCACCGTATATGGCACATCTATGGGGCACAGTGAACGGTGCAGAGCACCGTATATGGCACATCTATGGGGCACAGTGAACGGTGCAGAGCACCGTATATGGCACATCTATGGGGCACAGTGAACGGTGCAGAGCACCGTATATGGCACATCTATGGGGCACAGTGAACGGTGCAGAGCACCGTATATGGCACATCTATGGGGCACAGTGAACGGTGCAGAGCACCGTATATGGCACATCTATGGGGCACAGTGAACGGTGCAGAGCACCGTATATGGCACATCTATGGGGCACAGTGAACGGTGCAGAGCACCGTATATGGCACAGCTATGGGGCACAGTGAACGGTGCAGAGCACCGTATATGGCACAGCTATGGGGAAATATGAACGGTGCAGAGCACTGTATGGCACAGCTATGGGGAAATAATGATCTATTTTTATTTTTGAAATTCACCGGTAAATGCTGCATTTCCACCCTAGGCTTATACTCGAGTCAATAAGTTTTCCCAGTTTTTTGTGGCAAAATTAGGGGGGTCGGCTTATACTCGGGTCGGCTTATACTCGAGTATATACGGTAACTATTTTTTATTTTAATTATTTTTTTTAACAGGGATATGGTGCACACACTGCTAAATACTGCGTGGGCAGTGTTATATACCTACGTGACTGGCCAATATACTACGTGACTGGCCAATATACTACGTGACTGGGCAATATACTACGTGGCTGGGCAATATACTACGTGGCTGGGCAATATACTACGTGGCTGGGCAATATACTACGTGGCTGGGCAATATACTACGTGGCTGGGCAATATACTACGTTGCTGGGCAATATACTACGTTGCTGGGCAATATACTACGTGACTGGGCAATATACTACGTGACTGGGCAATATACTACGTGGCTGGGCAATATACTACGTGGCTGGGCAATATACTACGTGGCTGGGCAATAAACTACGTTGCTGGGCAATATACTACATTGCTGGGTAATATACTAAGTGACTGGCCCAATATACTACGTGACTGGGCAATATACTACGTGGCTGGGCAATATACTACGTGACTGGGCAATATACTACGTGGACATGCATATTCTAGAATACCCAATGCATTAGAATCGGGCCACCATCTAGTATATATATATATATATATATATATATATATATATTAATCTGTTTCATCTATATAATGTGTGTACAGCAGTCACAGTATCACATACACTATGTAGGTGATACTACAACTATACACATCAGTCGCAGTATCGACTATGTATTGTATATACAGTAGTTTCAATGTGATATATGTTCAGCAGTCGCAGTGTCTCCTATGTGATGTATGCATCATAATATAGTATAATGCTGTCTTAATTACCGTATATTGTAGAGATGTTTATATAGTGTAGAGATGTTTATATAGTATGGCGCTATGTATATATTGTGGAATTCACACTATATATACACTGCTGCCACATCTCTACACTATATAATATATGCACCGCTCTATATTCCTTAACACGGTATATAATATGCCGCTGTGTATACAATATATTGTAGTATACCATATATACTCGTGTATAAGCCGAGTTTTTCAGCATATTTTTTTGTGCTGAAAACACCCCCTTGGCTTATACACAAATCATTGTCCCAGAAAGACGAAGAAGGAGCAGCGGGTGACAGAGGCAGGAGCCGGCGGCTGTGGCTAAAGCCTGTGCCGCTGCTAAAGAGAAATGAATATTCACTGCACTGGCAGTGAATATTCATTTCTCTTATAGCGTTGACAGCCACAGCCGCCGGCTTCCAGCACACATCCTACTTACCTTCCCTGCGCACCCTCGCTGCATCTCGTTTCGGCGCTAGCAGCTCTTCAGGACGACCGATCACGTGTCTTCCGCTCATTAAGGTAATGAGTATTCACCCCTCTCCACTCCCATAGGTGTGGGTAAATATTCATTACCTTAATGAGCGGGGGACATGTGATCGCCCGGCCACAGGAGCTGCTGGCACCGGAACGAGATGCTGCGAGGCCATGCAAGGAAGGTAAGTATTATGTGGTTTTTTATTTTTTTTTAGGAACCATGCATACATGAACAGGGATAAGGAGCCATGCATACAAGGACGGGGATAAGGAGCCATGCAGACAAGGATGGGGATAAGGAGCCATGCACACAAAGACGGGGATGAGGAGCCATGCAGACAAGGATGGGGATAAGGAGCCATGCATACAAGGACAGGATGTGGGGACAATGCATACCCGGCTTATACTCGACTCAATACGTTTTCACAGTTTTTTTGTGGCAAAATTAGGTGCCTCGTCATATACTTGGGTCGACTTATACTCAAGTATATACGGTATATTGTGGAGCTGTGTATACTTCTAATGTCCTGCAGAAATGGTGTAATTCTCAGTATCTATTCTTATGTATGTGTGTATCTGTCTATCTATCACTCCGATTAATTGTGAGAAAAGTAGCGGACCCTTTATTGGCCCATGTGGCAACGTTTCGGATCCATAACTGAACATTTCTCTGATATCGAAGTGAAATGTTGCCACATTGACTAATAAAGAGTATAAAAAGTGGTACAATCTTCTTCTCGCTTGCTGTCCGTGTGCAGTCGTGTTTTTTTTTTTCTCAGCAGATGTTGCAGTCTGATACACGGCGAGTCAGACCATTGAGGAGATGGAGAAATTAATTTCTCCGTCTCCTCCACACCTGTGCTGCGAGAGCATTGGAGCACGGACACTCTGATCACGCTCACAGCAGAGCATGAGCCGAGTATCATTGGCATATCACATCCGATGCCATATGCTAGTGTGATTCCACCCTAATGAGCACCGGTATTAAGCCCACGTTCACATGGTCAGTATTTGTTCAGTATTTTCATCAGTATTTGTAAGCCAAAAGCGGGAGTGGAACAATCCAGAGGAAAAGTATAATAGAAACACGTCACCACTTCTGTATTTATCATCCACTCCTGGTTTTGGCTACAAATACTGAGGTCAAATAGTCAAATACTGACCAAATACTGCTAGTGTGAATGTGGCCTTATTCTGTATCTATACACTGCACAGTACCACTCCTCATTATAGAGTGGGGCTGTGTGTGTGTGTCATGATACAGTGGGGCTGTGCCTGTCATTATACAGTGGGACTGTGTGTGTGTCAATATATATATATATATATATATATATATATTATCTCTATTGCATGCTTGCGGTCACCAGACCACCTGTTCCCGGCGCCAGAGAATCCTCATAGCGCACAGTGTGCACGATATGAGGATTCACACATAGTGACTGTAGACATGTAGCTTAAGATCCGACAACCCCTTTAAGGATGGGCCGCTACTCATGGGCCACTGCTTGTGCTTGCCCCCCAGGCTAAAATTTGCCAGTCAGCCCCTGGTGGAGATAGTGGGAAAGTGTATTTAACCCCTTTCTGCCATTAGACGTACTATTCCGTCCATGTGGGGTGGGCCCTACTTCCCAAGGACGGAATAGTACGTCATACGCGATCGGCAGCGCTCACGGGGGGAGCGCGGCCGATCGCGGCCGGGTGTCAGCTGCTTATCGCAGCTGACATTCGGCACTATGTGCCAGGAGCGGTCACGGACCGCCCCCGACACATTAACCCCCGGCACACCGCGATCAAACATGATCGCGATGTGCCGGCGGTGCAGGGAAGCATCGCGCAGGGTGGGGGCTCCCTGCGGGCTTCCCTGAGACCCCCGCAGCAAGGCCCGGATCCAATTTGGCGGCGGCATCATGGTCCTGCAGGGAAGGAGGTAGTTTACCAAATGCCTGCTCAGAGCAGGCACTTGGTAACGCTGCAGCGCTCTTTGACAGATCGGTGATCTGACAGAGTGCTGTGCAAACTGTCAGATCACCGATCTGTATTGTCCCCCCCTGGGACAAAGTAAAAAAGTTTTAAAAAAAAATTTCCAAGTGTGTAAAAAAAAAAAAAAAAAAATATTATTCCCATAAATACATTTATTTATCTAAATAATAAAAAAAACAATAAAAGTACACATATTTAGTATTGCCGCGTCCGTTACGACCCGACCTATAAAACTGTCCCACTAGTTAACCCCTTCAGTAAACACCGTAAGAAAAAAAGGCAAAAAAACAACGCTTTATTATCATACCGCCGAACAAAAAGTGGAATAACACGCGATCAAAAAGACGGATATAAATAACCATGGTACCGCTGAAAGCATACAGCAACATCAGCAAAAAAATAAAAAAGTTATAGTCCTCAGAATGAAGCGATGCAAAAATAATTATTTTTTTCTATAAAATAGTTTTTATCGTGTAAAAGCGCCAAAACATAAAAAAATGATATAAATGAGGTGTCGCTGTAATCGTACTGACCTGAAGAATAAAACTGCTTTATCAATTTTACCAAACGCGGAACGGTATAAACGCCTCCCCCAAAAGAAATTAATGAATAGCTTGTTTTTGGTCATTCTGCCTCACAAAAATCGGAATAAAAAGCGATCAAAAAATGTCACGTGCCCGAAAATGTTACCAATAAAAACGTCAACTCGTCCCACAAAAAACAAGACCTCACATGACTCAGTGGACTCAAATATGGAAAAATTATAGCTCTCAAAATGTGGTAACACAAAAAATATTTTTTGCAATAAAAAGCGTCTTTCAGTGTGTGACGGCTGCCAATCATAAAAATCCGCTAAAAAACCCGCTATAAAAGTAAATCAAACCCCCCTTCATCACCCCCTTAGTTAGGGAAAAATTAAAAAAATGTATTTATTTCCATTTTCCCATTAGGGTTAGGGCTAGGGTTAGGGCTAGGGTTAAGGCTACAGTTAGGGTTGGGGCTAAAGTTAGGGTTAGGGTTTGGATTACATTTGCGGTTGGGATTAGGGTTGGGATTAGGGTTAGGGGTGTGTCTGGGTTAGAGGTGTGGTTAGGGTTACCGTTGGAATTAGAGTTAGGGGTGTGTTTGGATTAGGGTTTCAGTTATAATTGGGGGGTTTCCACTGTTTAGGCACATCAGGGGCTCTCCAAACGCGACATGGCGTCCAATCTCAATTCCAGCCAATTCTGCGTTGAAAAAGTAAAACAGTGCTCCTTCTCTTCCGAGCTCTCCCGTGTGCCCAAACAGGGGTTTACCCCAACATATGGGGTATCAGCGTACTCGGGACAAATTGGACAACAACTTTTGGCGTCCAATTTCTCCTGTTACCCTTGGGAAAATACAAAACTGGGTGCTAAAAAATAATTTTTGTGGGAAAAAAATAGATTTTTTTTATTTTCACGGCTCTGCGTTATAAACTGTAGTGAAACACTTGGGGGCTCAAAGTTCTCACAACACATCTAGATAAGTTCGTGGGGGGGGGGTCTAGTTTCCAATATGGGGTCACTTGTGGGTGGTTTCTACTTTTTAGGTATATTAGGGGCTCTGCAAACGCAATGTGACGCCTGCAGACCATTCCATCTAAGTCTGCATTCCAAATGGCGCTCCTTCCCTTCCGAGCCCTCCCACGCGCTCAAACGGTGGTTCTTCCCATATATGGGGTATCAACGCACTCAGGACAAATTGGACAACAACTTTTGGGGTCCAATTTCTCCTTTTACCCTCGAGAAAATACAAAACTGGGGGCTAAAAAATAATTTTGAGGGTTTTTTTTATTTTTATTTTCACCGCTCTGCGTTATAAACTGTAGTGAAATACTTGGGGGCTCAAAGTTCTCACAACACATCTAGATAAGTTCCTTGGGGGGTCTAGTTTCCAATATGGGGTCACTTGTGGGGGGTTTCTACTGTTTAGGTATATTTGGGGCTCTGCAAACACAATGTGACGCCTGCAGACCATTCCATCTAAGTCTGTATTCCAAATGGCGCTCCTTCCCTTCCGAGCCATCCCATGCGCCCAAACGCTGGTTCCCCCCCACATATAGGGTATCAGCGCACTCAGGACAAATTGCACAACAACTTTTGGGGTCCAATTTCTCCTGTTACCCTCAGGAAAATACAAAACTGGGGGCTAAAAAATAATTTTTGTGGGAAAAAAATGTTTGTTTTATTTTTACGGCTCTGCATTATAAACTTCTGTGAAGCTCTTGGTGGATCAAAGTGCTCACCACACATCTAGAGAAGTTCCTTAGGGGGTCTACTTTCCAAAATGGTGTCACTTGTGGGGGGTTTCAATGTTTAGGCACATCAGTGGCTCTCCAAACGCAACATGGCGTCCCATCTCAATTCCTGTCAATTTTGCATTGAAAGGTCAAACGGCGCTCCTTCCCTTCCGAGCTCTCCCATGCGCCCAAACAGTGGTTTACCCCCACATATGGGGTATCGGAGTTTTCAGGACAAATTGTGCAACAACTTTTGTGGTCCAATTTCTTCTCTTACCATTGGGAAAATAAAAAATTAGGGGCGAAAAGATAATTTTTGTGAAAAAAAATGATTTTTTATTTTTACGGTTCTGCATTATAAACTTCTGTGAAGCACTTGGTGGGTCAAAGTGCTCACCACACCTCTAGATAAGTTCCTTAGGGGGTCTACTTTCCAAAATGGTGTCACTTGTGGGGGGTTTCAATGTTTAGGCACATCAGTGGCTCTCCAAACGCAACATGGCGTCCCATCTCAATTCCAGTCAATTCTGCATTGAAAAGTCAAATGGCGCTCCTTCCCTTCCGAGCTCTGCCATGCGCCCAAGCTGTGGTTAACCCCCACATATGGGGTATTGGCGTCCTCAGGACAAATTGTACAACAACGTTTGGGGTCCATTTTCTCCTGTAACCCTTGGTAAAATAAAACAAATTGGAGCTGAAGTAAATTTTTTGTGAAAAAAAGATAAATGTTAATTTTTATTTAAACATTCCAAAAATTCCTGTGAAACACCTGAAGGGTTAATAAACTTCTTGAATGTGGATTTGAGAACCTTGAGGGGTGCAGTTTTTAGAATGGTCTCACACTTGGGTATTTTCTATCATATAGACCCCTCAAAATGACTTCAAATGAGATGTGGTCCCTAAAATAAAATGGTGTTGTAAAAATGAGAAATTGCTGGTCAACTTTTAACCCTTATAACTCCCTAACAAAAAAAAATTTTGGTTCCAAAATTGTGCTGATGTAAAGTAGACATGTGGGAAATGTTACTTATTACCGTATATACTCGAGTATAAGCCGACCCGAGTATAAGCCGACCCCCCTAATTTTGCCACAAAAACTGGGAAAACGTATTGACTCGAGTATAAGCCTAGGGTGGAAATGCAGCATTTACCGGTGAATTTCAAAAATAAAAATAGATCATTCTTGCCATATAGTGCTGTGCACCGTTCATTATTGCCCCATAGATGTGCCATAGAAAGCTGTGCCATATAGTGCTCTGCATCATTCATTATTGCCCTATAGATGTGGCATAGAAAGCTCTGCCATATAGTGCTCTGCACCGTTCATTATTGCCCCATAGAAAGCTGTGCCATATACAACTGTGCTATATAGTGCTCTGCACCGTTCATTATTGCCCCATAGATGTACCATAGAAAGCTGTGCCATATAGTGCTCTGCACCGTTCATTATTGTCCCATAGCTGTGCCATATAGTGCTCTGCACCGTTCATATTTCCCCATAGCTGTGCCATATAGTGCTCTGCACCGTTCATATTTCCCCATAGCTCTGCCATATAGTGCCCTGCACCATTCATATTGTCCCATAGCTCTGCCATATAGTGCTCTGCACCATTCATATTGCCCCATAGCTCTGCCATATAGTGCACTGCACCGTTCATATTTCCCCATAGCTCTGCCATATAGTGCTCTGCACCGTTCATATTGTCCCATAGCTCTGCCATATAGTGCTCTGTACCGTTCATTATTGCCCCATAGCTGCCATATAGTGCTCTGCACTGTTCATTATTTCCCCATAGCTGTGCCCCATATAGTGCTCTGCACCGTTCATATTTCCCCATAGCTGCCATATAGTGCTCTGCACCGTTCATTATTTCCCCATAGATGCTCCACATATATCTGTGCCATTGCTGCTGCTGCTGCAATAAAAAAAAAACAAAAAACGCCATACTCACCTTTCTTGCTTGCAGCTCCCAGCGTCCGTTCCCAGCGTCTCTCCGCTCTGACTGATCAGGCAGAGGGCGCCGCGCACACTGTATGCGTCATCGCGCCCTCTGACCTGCGCAGTCAGTGCAGATAGACGCCGGGAAGATGGAGCGGCGCCCGGCGGCTGGAACGTGGACAGGTAACTATGCGATACTTACCTGGTCCCGGCGTCCGGCTCCTTCCCCCGTACAGCTGGTCTTCGGTGCCGCAGCCTCTTCTTCTCTCAGCGGTCACCGGCACAGCTGATTAGAGAAATGAATAGGCGGCTCCACCCCTATGGGAGGTGGAGCCGCTTATTCATTTCTCTAATGAGCGGTCCCACGTGACCGCTGAACAGTGGAAGAACTGCAGCACCGAAGACCATGGGACAGGCGGGGAGCGTCAGGATCGCTGGAAGCAGGTAAGTATGCCTCAGCGCCCTCACCCTCAGACCCTGCCACCCACCTTGACTCGAGTATAAGCCGAGAGGGGCACTTTCAGCCCAAAAATTTGGGCTGAAAATCTCGGCTTATACTCGAGTATATGCGGTAAGTATTTTGTGTGACATATCTCTGTGATTTAATTGCATCAAAATTCAAAGTTGGAAAATTGCGAAATTTTCAAAATTTTCGCCAAATTTCTGTTTTTTTCACAAATGCAGGTAATATCAAATAAATTTTACCACTATCATGAAGTACAATATGTCACGAGAAAACAATGTCAGAATCACCGGGATCCGTTGAAGTGTTCCAGAGTTATAACCTCATAAAGGGACAGTGGTCAGAATTGTAAAAATTGGCCCGGTCGATAACGTGCAAACCACCCTTGGGGGTAAAGGGGTTAAAGGATTATTTACCCCGCCACCCTTCCCATGATGCACCGATCGTCTGTACTTGGTTTGAACAGTCATTCTGTGCTGACAATCTCTTTAAATACTTTTCTGCTATCCACAGACATAGCCAACAGTATTGTATCTTTACTATAAAACCCCTTTTATTTATGGATTATTTAACTGTGCATTCAGATTGTGTTCATTAATATTACTAAAGAATCTGACAATTTGCTCTTTTCTCATGAAACAGATGCCGATAGGAAAAGTTTATACACCCTCTTCCTAGAGTCTGTGCAGTCCCGACTACAGCATGGAAAAGAATTGGGACCTGACAGCATTACAGAACAGCAAGTGAACAAGCAGAGCTTAATAAAGATGCAGTCAATAGTGGCCAAGCACCTGGAGCTGAATGATGTGCATGATCCATTGCTGGCCATCAACTTTGCAAGGTAAAAGCTAAAATATTCATGTTCGAGCCCCCATTAGTCTTCATATGTGTTTTAAATATAATAAAGCCTAGCTGATGAAGAAATTTAAGAAACATTTAAATGCATGAATTATTATGTAAATTATTTAATATAATTTTAATGTTTTCCTCAAAGGTTATATTTGGAGCAGAGTGATTTCCTTGACACATTTACTTGTGAAGATATCAGTGTGGATAGATCCTCAGAATCTGTTACTTGTCAGTCGTTTGAACTGACCCTTCGATCATGCCTTTACCCCCACATTGACAAACAGTATCTGGAGTGCTGTGGGAACCTCATGCAAACTCTGAAGGAAGATTATAAGTAAGTGGCCAAACTCCGATTATTTGCAAAAAGCCTGTAAGAACTATGTTCAAGGAGTATTATCAACGTGTATGATAAGCCGAAATTTTAAATTTTGAGAGAGGAAAGAGGGGGTAGGTAACTAGAATTGGAAAATTGGTGTAAGGGGAAAGGAAAGATTGAGTGTAACTGGGGAAAAGAAGGAAAAAAAGGAGGAGGGAAGGAATATTAAAATAAACCCTATAAAAATAGGGAGAAGAGACAAGTAGCATACTATTCCAAATTTAAACACATCACAGTTAACTGTTGCTCAAATTCCAACATCTGTAAATCAAACACAAAGTTATACGTATAGTTATTATCTAAAATATAATATCGAATACAAAAAAGAAAGGCAAGAAAATAATGTATGCACACTTGTCGTGTCCGGAGAACCCTAAAGTAACCCAAGACTGTTTCGAGGGAAAGTTCGGTGCATTCTGTAGCCATTGCTAGTGGAGTATACTGAGTCCATACTCTTAATAGACAGGCTGTATTAGTTATCCATGATTACAGGCTTAATAATAAATTGTAATCCAAGGAAGGAAGAAGTTTTTGAGAGAGTTGTAGAAAAATAAGCCAGGATAATTGATCAAATTGAAAGTAGCGACAAAAAAAATGACAACAATATAAGCAGTCAAGTAGAAACGGAGGTTAGAGATGGGGAGTCAAGAGAAGGAGTAGAAGTTTTTATACCAATTTGTCTCAAAAAATCAACACCTTCTTCGGGGGAAGAGATAATAATAAAAGGTCTTGGCTGCATATTTAATTTGTAGATTTGAAGTTTGGGTCCAATGATATATTATTTTGGCACGAAGAAGTTCCCGTGTAAACTTGGTGGAAAGATCTTATCTGTATTGTAGTCTTTGACAGGTCCTTGAATAAAATGATATAATTGTAAGGGGCTGGTAGTTTTTTGAGTCTTTCGTTAGCACAAGTAAGTAATTTCTTACTCAGGTGTAACGAAATGACACGATCACGTCTTTTGTTATGTTTGATGGGAGAAAGTTCGTGTTTGCGGATTCTAAAAGCTTTTTCTACCAAGTCTCTTACTTTTGGGAGAAGATGGGAAATCCTTTTTGTTCAATATTTTTCCAATTGGGAGGAATGGATTGACTCCGGGATACCCCTGACCACAAGATTGTTCTTCCTTTTTATGTCTTCATAGCTGGCAAGACATATTTTAAAAGACGAAATGTCTCTTTTAATTTGTTTTAGAGAGGTTGAATATGCAGGTAAGTCTTGGATATTGTGAAGCAATGGAGTATATCAAGATTCCTTGAATTAGTATTCAGATTTTTAAGTATTTGTGGGAGCAAAATCGAAGCATCAACCTTTTAAAAACCGTGGTTTTAGGTAAGAGTAACAATATTTCTTTGAAAAGCTTCTTAATGAAGATCTCGGTAGCTTTGATTTCATTTGGCTGAGGAAAGTCGGGCTTCAACAAACCAGTTTCCAGAAAACCACATTCAAGTATTCGATTCCTATAGTGTCAATTGATGTTTATAGGGCTTTACATATATTTATCATAAAAATTTCAGAGGGGGAGTTTGATGAAGCAGATAGATTGTCAATTTTTGTGAATAAAGAGGAATAATCACTAGCATCATTACAAAATTGTTCCTGTTTAGAATTACTGTAGTTTGAATGCTTTGAGAGCTTCCCTGAATATATAGATTTCTCGGAGTCAATAGATCCCTCTGAGTACGAACATGAAGAGGCGATTTCTTCAGAATCAATATCATTAAGAGAATAATTTTCGTCCAAATCAGAGGAAACCGAAGTATCAATAACATTCTCCGAGTCAAACCCCTCCATTCCCACCTTTGAATTATAATATTTTGTGTCGTTCACTTCTGCCTCATTATCCATATCACTATGAATGGTGTGACTAGGTAGATTTTCAATAGAATAACCTGAAAGTGCTTTAATAGAAAGCTCATCACATTTTCCCTTAATAATAGCCCCAATTTTGTCCAATAGAGAAACCAACGAATGTTCCTGATTTTGTATTTAGTTGTTTCAGATTCAATGACCTGTCCAGTAAATTAGCTGTATTGTGTTCAGATATCTCCATGTCATTAGAAATGGGTATAAGTGTCAGAAGAAATATGGGATGCAATGAAGGGTTGATGCTGCATGTCATTATGACCTATCATATCATATTATGACATATCATTAGAAATGGGTATAACCGTGTCAGAAGAAATATGGGATGCAATGAAGGGTTGATACTGCATGTCATTATGACCTTCTAATAAATGCCCATCCTTTGCATTTAGCTGAGAAATACTAATCAAATTAGGTGTGCTACATCTGTTTAGTAATAAAGGTTGCTGCAAATTGCTTTGTATTTGTAGCACATATGCACTCTCCCTCTCCTTCTGTTTTCCTGTGTTGTGGACTCCTCATTTCTTCTTCTTCTTCCCTAAGTCGTGTGTTGAATTTTCATTGTAAAAATAATGGCTCCTTCTCCTATCACGAGAGACTGGCATAGCCTGCACAGGTCCTCCGTGTTCCATATTCTAGGCTCATGTCCCAGTATACCTTCGTAGCGGTGATATGCCTCTTGTCACCGCCGCAGTCTGAGGGCAAGCCCTCTGAGCTGGAAGGGATTTCCCATTATATGAGAGGGAATCCCCTCTTATGCCCCGATGATGAGGGAGAGCTCCGAGCGACATCCGCAGTTTCGGGGATGATCGCTCCTCTCCAGTATAACTGAGCAGCGGTGACGTAGCTCCAGACGTTGCCGCTGTGTCCCGGCTTCTATTCTTTCTGCCGGCGGCCAGCAGGGAGACCCCGATGACGCGTGGGAATCTCCCCTCCCAGGTCCTGGTGCACCGACGAAGCCGCAGAGGGCTTCACCGACCGCAGCACAGGTGGGGCTTCCCCTGCAGTAATAAGCAGAGGCGCTGCGCTTACCTCCGGTGATGGCACTGGTCCGGCTCCTGTCAGATGGCTGATCTTCTCTCCTGTAACCTTGCAGAGGGAACAGCTGATTTTAGTGATCTCTCCTCCCTGCCCCGGCAGAAGGGGAGAGCCTGGTCTCAGATGTTGTTGTAATCCGCTGTAATTGTATCCGCTGGGCATCATTCAATAAAGTATCCTTATTTTCAGTATTTTCATGTTTCCAAGTTTTGTTCCTCCTTGCAGTAGATGTATTGTGAACTCTGTAAGATTCATTGTTCAAGTCTTCTTGGGTGGCCATTTTAGCTTTCAGCTTCACAGAGGACAAAGGAGCTGTAATACCCAATTTCACCAAGTCTTTTATTTTTCTTCAAATAAAGGCTTTTTTCTTCGTAAATTAATCTTTCTCCCGTTTTGTAAATGGTAGCATAGTCCTGATGTGTTTCCACCACTTGTAATCCAAAAAGGTCCACTTTATGTATGCCAAAAAGTTGCTTTTATAGGGAAAATCCAGGAGCTACTGTAAAAGCATGTCTGCTCCTGGGCCCTGAAAATCACGCCCCTCCACTCATTCCCTTTGTGGTTTCTGGTGGGGCAGGCAATTCTCTTTTGAGTTACCCTTGTAGTGAGTAGCAGAGCTGTAGTATTAGTGGAACTGTAAAGCTCCGCACAAGTTCTGCTGTAACACATTCAGATATTATTAGTTTGTTTGCAGTGTTCATTCTTATTACTATATTAACACACTGTGCTAATAGTGCATGTTAACCAGCACACAGGTACAGGATTGTGGTTACACAGGTCTGATGAGAGTAGCTCGTCAAAAGCTGAGAGAGAGAGATGAGCAGCTAACTGCTGTAATCAATGGGCTGGAGAGGTGTGGCTGGCATGTTAGGAGTCAACTCCTCTCCTGGAATAAGTACATAAAGACCATTGATAAATAAATCTCAGATTAGGAAGTGTACAAAACAAAGATAACCTATTTGTTTTATTGATAATTCATATTTAAAACAGAAAATCTAAAACAATAAGGTAACTCATCCCAAAAGACAGAAGCAGGAATAATACATTAAATAACAGTGGATACAGACGAGCATGATTCTTAAACAAAGTAGTACCAGTATATTTGTGTAGGTAGATCACAAAGTTATTTAATGCAGTTCACATAATTTAATGCTAGAGTTAATACGCTAAATGATGACAATAATAATTATTGTGAAAAGCACCAACCGCTAGTCTAATATATTTTTCAGTGCATTTGTGTTATGTAGACTAATGATTGGTGCTTTTCACCATAATTATCATTTGGCCTATTAACTCTAGCATTAAATTCTGTAAACTGCACTAAATCACTTTGTGATCTACCTACACAAATATATTGGTACTATCGTGCTTGTCTGTATGCACTGTTATTTATTGTATTATTCCTGCGTCCCTCTTTTGGCATGAGATACCTTATTGTTTTAGATTTTCACTGTTTTTAATAGATTTTTTTTTTTTTTATGGATAATTCACATCTTCTTTGCTTTGTACACTTCCTGACATGAGATTTATTTATCAATTGTCTTTATGTACTTTGTTTCATGAAGTGTTCTCCCTTTGGTTAGCGGTTTTTGGACAGTTATGTTTAGATCCTCTCCTGGAATGTAGGTAATGTGACAATATTTTTGTTTTTTTAGGCTGGTCGAATATCTACAATCAATGAGAAATTTTTTCCTACTTGAAGCTGGAGATACGATGTATGATTTCTACACCTCCATATTTGATAAAATAAGAGAGAAGGAACAATGGCAGAACGTTGTCTTCCTAAATGTGCAGCTGCAGGAAGCGGTCAGTCAGCGGTACCCAGAGGACAGTACTCGGTAAGAAATGAGAAAAACGTTATGTACCGTAATTGAATAGCAAGTCAGGTGATGCTTTTGTAAACCGAGTGTAGAGAGAACAGTCGGTGACTCCACAAAATTCCATATTTATGTTGACCGGATGCACAGAATGGATGAACTTTATAAAGCATGGTCATGTTTATTAAATGGTCATTGTAGTTTCTGCAAACGTCATAAATTAGTAGTACTGGCAGATGTAAGAAACTTTGTCATCTATCTGATCAGAGAACTGTACTTCTTTCTCCACTCATTAGCTGCCTCTTCCTCTCATCACTGCCTCGAGAATGTCAAAAACAACTAACATCTGTCTTGGTCAAAGCAAGACAGAGAGCAAGTTCACAATCAGATTACAGCTGCCTATATATAGTCTATGCAGAGGGTAGGGAATGTGATATTAGCAGAATAAGAGAACAAGCTGAGGGAGATACATAAACCCAGCATTCTAGTAAGTATTTTACCTCTTCTCAGAGCTGGATTCACAGCTAGGCTGCTCAGTACTGCTGTATAATGTCCTTCATATGGCTGCTACTGCTTCTGTCTGTGTGCTACATAGAAACAGCAGAGTAGGAATCCCTCATGTCTATTTACCATGTATGAGAGCCATCATAGTACAGAGGAAAAGCTGGTGAAATATGCAGGATAGAATCATATAATAGAAGCGGTGTTATTCCTCATGTACAGAAACATTGCATTTCATCCTGGAAAGTTGTCTGAAATGACAGGTAATTTTTACTTTCTTAGGCATTTTATTTTTACAGCATTAAACAGCATTGTAGCCATAGCACTGGGAACTTAGCTACACATAACACCAAAGGGAAAATGTGCCTGGAGTTTGTAGATTCTTTGAGCACTTTCACAATCTTGAGCCAAACTGATAGGTTAATTCGTTTACTGTGATGTTTGTCCTAGTGAATGTCTGAGATGGGGGGGAAACTAGATAATGAGCCCCCTTAGGGATAGGGACTGGCATGTATGATTGAATGCTCTGCACAAATAAAAACAAATCCATCCTGAATAGATTTGTTTTACCAAAGGAAAGAGAATATCTACATATATAATCACCACTTGGGACTTCCGGCCGCTGTCCCCAAATCCCATAAGGCACCGCGACAGTGTCACTTGCACAGGAGCATTTCGTTGCCGCGTCGTTACTACGCATGCGCGAGAATAGCGGTGACGTGTATGCTACTTGCGCAGGCGCAGTTCATGGCCGCGAGGCCACGAACTGTGCCTGCGCAAGTGACATTCACGTCACCGCTATTCCCGCGGATGCGCAGTAACGGCCACAACTGCGCACTCTACCCACGCATGTACGGTAACGATGCGGCTGTTACCGCGCCTGCGTGGGGAATAGCGGTGACGTCTGTTTTACTTGTGCAGCCGCAGTAACAGCCTTACGGCCTAGAACTGCGCCTGCACAAGTGACAGATATATAAGTCACTGCTATTCCCAGTAACAGCCATAAATGGCGGGGCCCCCACGCATACTTACTCACGATTTTTGATTACCTCACGCAGCACAAACCTCTCTACAGATCTATACTGTGTATCAATTTTGTCTACTATCTGAGACACAAAGATACTGTCTACTACTGGTAACTGGTATGTACATAGTTCATACCACTGAGGCACTGCTTCGGGATTTGTCATTTTAACTGTACTCAACAAAAAAATAACTAAAAATATTTGGCCTCATCACCATACAAAAATGCAGAGGGATGATATAGAACAGATATGTTTGAAAGCCAAACGGTGTCCGCTGCTCTTGTCAGCACCACTAAGCATTCACATATGTTAATTTCACCGCACTCCTGAAGCGATAGCATGGGCCCTGTTGCTTGTATTCTCATAATTGTCTGTTCACATACAGGTTATCCATCTTCTTTGAAAATGTTGATTTGGCTAAGAAGAAACTTCCGGTACATACATTGGATGGCCTCGTACTGAGTTATAAGGTAACTGCATACTGTATCTTTTACATACCTGGCCTTGTACCGAGTTATAAGGTGACGCCATATTGTATTCAGTACATAACCGGCCTCATACTGAGTTCTAAGGTGACGCCATATTGTATCCCGTACATACCCGGCCTCATACTGAGTTCTAAGGTGACGCCATATTGTATCCCGTACATACCCGGCCTCATACTGAGTTATAAGGCGACGCCATATTGTATCCAGTACATACCCAGCCTCATACTGAGTTCTAAGGTGACGCCATATTGTATCCAGTACATACCCGGCCTCATACTGAGTTCTAAGGTGACGCCATATTGTATCCCGTACATACCCGGCCTCGTACTGAGTTATAAGGTGACACCATATTGTATCCAGTACATACCCGTCCTCGTACTGAGTTCTAAGGTGACGCCATATTGTATCCAGTACATACCCGGCCTCATACTGAGTTCTAAGGTGACGCCATATTGTATCCAGTACATACCCGTCCTCGTACTGAGTTATAAGGTGACACCATATTGTATCCAGTACATACCCGGCCTTGTACTGAGTTCTAAGGTGACGCCATATTGTATCCAGTACATACCCGTCCTCGTACTGAGTTATAAGGTGACGCCATATTGTATCCAGTACATACCCGGCCTCATACTGAGTTCTAAGGTGACGCCATATTGTATCCCGTACATACCCGGCCTCATACTGAGTTATAAGGCGACGCCATATTGTATCCAGTACATACCCAGCCTCATACTGAGTTATAAGGTGACGCCATATTGTATCCAGTACATACCCGGCCTCGTACTGAGTTATAAGGTGACGCCATATTGTATCCAGTACATACCCGGCCTCGTACTGAGTTATAAGGTGACACCATATTGTATCCAGTACATACCCGGCCTCGTACTGAGTTCTAAGGTGACGCCATATTGTATCCAGTACATACCCGGCCTCGTACTGAGTTCTAAGGTGACGCCATATTGTATCCAGTACATACCCGGCCTCGTACTGAGTTATAAGGTGACACCATATTGTATCCAGTACATACCCGGCCTCGTACTGAGTTATAAGGTGACGCCATATTGTATCCAGTATATACCCGGCCTCGTACTGAGTTATAAGGTGACACCATATTGTATCCAGTACATACCCGGCCTTGTACTGAGTTCTAAGGTGACGCCATATTGTATCCAGTACATACCCGGCCTCGTACTGAGTTATAAGGTGACGCCATATTGTATCCAGTATATACCCGGCCTCGTACTGAGTTATAAGGTGACACCATATTGTATCCAGTACATACCCGGCCTTGTACTGAGTTCTAAGGTGACGCCATATTGTATCCAGTACATACCCGGCCTCGTACTGAGTTCTAAGGTGACGCCATATTGTATCCAGTACATACCCGGCCTCGTACTGAGTTCTAAGGTGACGCCATATTGTATCCAGTACATACCCGGCCTCGTACTGAGTTATAAGGTGACGCCATATTGTATCCAGTATATACCCGGCCTCGTACTGAGTTATAAGGTGACACCATATTGTATCCAGTACATACCCGGCCTTGTACTGAGTTCTAAGGTGACGCCATATTGTATCCAGTACATACCCGGCCTCGTACTGAGTTATAAGGTGACACCATATTGTATCCAGTACATACCCGGCCTCGTACTGAGTTCTAAGGTGACGCCATATTGTATCCAGTACATACCCGGCCTCGTACTGAGTTATAAGGTGACACCATATTGTATCCAGTACATACCCGGCCTCGTACTGAGTTATAAGGTGACACCATATTGTATCCAGTATATACCCGGCCTCGTACTGAGTTATAAGGTGACACCATATTGTATCCAGTACATACCCGGCCTTGTACTGAGTTCTAAGGTGGCGCCATATTGTATCCAGTACATACCCAGCCTCGTAAATCCAATCCTGCATATAATCAGCCTTGTATTGGGTCTAAAGGTCTTGCTGCTAGATATGCAATGTGTCTTCTCATCTGCCCGTCTTGTTCCTTTTGGTTTAGGTGCCTTGGCCTGTTGATATTGTTATAAGCTCAGAGTGCCAAAAGATTTATAATCAGATCTTTCTGCTTTTGCTACTGATAAAATGGGCAAAATACAGTTTGGACGTCCTGCAATTTAATGGTAAGAACACTTTCTTTCTCTTAAGGTTTTATTAGAATTGGAATAGTTGTGAAAAGTTTTACCAAGGTATTCACTTAAACGGGTTGACGTAACTTACTAGGTTATCTCAGATAAGTGGAATAGGAATTATCTTACTGATCGCTGGGAGTCCAGCTGCAGGAGACCTCCAAGATACAAAAATTAAGAACCCTAATTTCCCTCCTACAAAATTAATTTCTAAATTCCTATACCCCTGAGCAAAAATGTGGCAGTCAACGAGTCCTTGAAGAGTTACAAGGGCCGTCTGTCATTCCGCCAATTTTTCCCCTCCAAGCAAACCAAATATGGTGGCAAACTGTATAAAACATGTGCGAGCTCATCAGGGTACACTTGCACCTTCCTAATCTATGAAGGTAGGGACCACCAAATCAACCCCCCAAACTGCCCCCAGACAATTGGTATCCCAGGCAAAATTGTCTGGGAGCTAA
The DNA here is from genome assembly GCF_032444005.1 of Ranitomeya imitator. NCBI lineage: Eukaryota > Metazoa > Chordata > Amphibia > Anura > Dendrobatidae > Ranitomeya > Ranitomeya imitator. The sequence continues at coordinate 541,740,604 of NC_091284.1, read as the reverse complement.
TGACGCCCTTTCTCCATCAAGGATACCATGTGTATATGGACAATTATTACACGAGCATCCCCCTATACAAATCTCTCCACGTTGCAAATACAGGGGCCTGTGGGACAGTCAGGAAAAACAAAGTGCGGTTTTCATCACAGTTGGTGTCCAGATGTTTGGAGAAGGGGCGTCATTCTCACTCACAAGTGATCAACTTCTTGCAGTGAAATGGAATGACAGAAAGGACATCTACTTTCTGACCACACTGTATGTGGACACCACTGTGCCGGTCAGAGACAGGGGCACCACCAGGGACAAACAGAAACCAATCTGTCACAGATTACAACAAATTTATGGGTGGTGTTGACCTGTCATGCCAGGTTCTGCATCCATACCTGGTGAAGCAGAAGACCAGGGCCTGGTACAAAAAGGTAGCAATCTACCTCATCCAGATTACTACCTATAACAGTTTCGTACTGTATAAAAAATCCTAAGGATCGCTCACTTTCCTTCCGTTCCAGGAAAAGATTGTTGATGGCATAAGGGGAAACCTTCGATTCTGAGGATACCTGGAGACTTGCAGAGCGCCATTTTCCTTCGCGTGTTCCTGTCATTCCCACCCAAAAGTATCCCCAAAAGAGATGCCGAGTTTGTAGGAAGCACGGTAGAAGGAGTCCCGGTACTATTGCCCCACGTGCCCATCCCTACCAATCTTTTGTATCTCTCCCTGTTTTGAGACCTACCACACATCTTACAATTATTAGTTTTTGTTTTTTTCAATAATTTATATTTTCTGCTTAGTGGGCCCCAGTAGTCATTTTTTATGGAACAAGTAATTAAGAGAATATTTTCATCAGTAAATCCCATTTTACCCCATTTCACAATTCCAGGACTTGATCAATCGCATACCAAATTACTATTCCAACAAATTCTCATCCATGTACCCACGTCTGTACACTCCAGAGTGTAGACCCCACAAATGTTCTTGAAAAGTCAGGCCAAATGAAAATTAATTCTAGGACTTGATTACTCACAAGAATTTTGACCATTTTATCTAACTTTGAGGGTATGTGCACACGTCAGGATTTCTTGCAGAAATTTTCCTGACAAAAACCGGACATTTCTGTCAGAAATCTGCATGCGTTTTTACCGCGATTTTACCGCAATTTTGGTGCGTTTTGTGTGCGTTTTCCCCCAAATGCATAGAATTGCGGGAAAAACGCAGAAAATCAGCAAAAATAATGAACATCCTCATTTTTTTACCGCAATGCGTTTTTTTCGCGGAAAAAAACGCATCCATGTGCATAAAACATGCAGAATGCATTCTAAATGATAGAATGCATAATGTATGCGTTTTTAATGAGTTTTTATAGCGTTTTTAGCGCGAAAAAACCTGAACGTGTGCACATGGCCTGACTGTTTTTACGACTGTCTTGCTACACAAAACTTTTGTTTCCATTTATATTATTTATATTTATGTTGGTGATACAGGCAGGGTCCTCCCTCCTTATGTACTCGTGTGCCTTGTTATCTGCTCATGTTTAATGTATTTGTCTATATTTGCCCCGTATTCACATGTAAAGCGCCATGGAATAAATGGCGCTATAAAAATGTATAATAATAATAATAATAACAGGCATGATCATTTTATTGGAGGATCTCTAATAATGAGGAAGTTCCAACTTCTACACTATGGGCTTTACTGTATGGTTCTTGCCGAACCTCTGGTACCAGACAATACTTTACGGTTTCTTGTTACTGTATTGTACTTTCTTGATTTGTGCATATAGCAGTTCCTACCTTGGTGGGTGGGCATCTGCTATGGTGTACCACATTTATTGGCACATTCGTCTCTCATATAGGGATTGATGGCGCTAAACGAACGTTGTACTACCAGTCTCTGAAAGTGTCTGCCATTCTAGCTGCTTTTGTTCTTTCATCTTTGGAACAAAGTCAGCTTTGTCACATAGTTGGCTGCATTTTCCTCCACATTTTGCCCTTCATTCCAGTACAGTTTATTCTTCCTGCTACAATATACGCAAATGTGGGACTACTGTTTTGTTAACAAGACCAATTTTATAATCAGTCAATGTGTTTTTAGGAGCATGCCGCCCTCTGTGAGCAATAAATCCTGGAGGGATTTTCTCGTTTGCTCAATGTCTTTGTAAGCTTTGAATGGGTCCTGGAACTTCAGTTTTACCCTAAAGACCGAATGGTGTGCCATCTATTTTAGACACAGCCGTGTGTCCAGTACTCACATTGATGCCATATTGGATATATTTCTGAACAGATAAAAACTATTGCAATAAAATTTAAGATATGTTCCTCAGAACTTACAAAAAAGAATTCTAAAAGAGACAGTGAAAAAAATGCAAATTATAAATTTTCAAACTTGTGTTGCATGAACTGCATAAAAAATGGCGGCATCAAACTATTCACTAGCTGCCTAGATAAATAGACTAGAGGGTACAATTTATAAAAAAAATGACATTAAAGGGGGTTTTCTGTTGCTCTTGAACCACGCAGGCTCTGCAAATATGACAATCTTTCAAATAAAGCCAAATTTATCACATTATGCCACTTCCTGTCCGAGCCCTGCCATTTGTCCAAACAGAACTTTTTGACTACATATGGGATATCACCACGCTCATAAGAAAGTGCCTAACAAATTGTGGGGTCCACTTTTTGGTGTAATCTCTGACAAAAGTGAGAAATTCAGATTTTTGTGAATAAAATGAACTTTTTCAATTTGACAACATAATGTTATCAATTGTGTTGTACCTGTGGATTCAAATTGCTCAATATACCCCTGGATAAAATCTTTGAGGGTCTAGTTTCCAAAATGGGCTCAGTTGTTGGGGGTTTCCACTGTTTAGGCACATCAGGGGCTCTCCAAACCCGATATGGCGTCCGATCTCAATTCCAGCCAATTTTGAGATTAAAAAGTCAAATGGCGCTCCTTCCCTTCTGAGCTCTGCCATGCACCCAAACAGTGGTTTACCCCCACATATAGTGTGTCAGCGTACTCAGGAGAAATTGCACAACAACTTTTGGGGTTCAATTTCTCATTGTTCTCAAGGGAAAATAAAAAATTGGCGAAAATATAATTTTTGTGGAAAAAAATAATTTTTTATTTTTACAGATCTACGTTATAAACTTCTATGAAGTACTTGGGGGTTCAAAGTGCTCACCACACATCTAGATAAGTTCCTTGGGGTCTAGCTTCCAGAATGGGGTCACTTGTGGGGAGTTTCCACTGTTTAGGCACATCAGGGGCTCTCCAAACGCAACTTGGCGTCCGATCTCAATTGCAGCCAATTCTGCGTTGAAAAATTCAAACGGCACTCCTTCCCTTCCAAGCCCTGCCGTGTGCCCAAACAGCGTTTTTTTCCCCACATATGGGGTATCTGCGTATTCAGGAGAAATTGCACAACAAACTTTATCGTTCCTTTTCTCTTTTTACACTTGTGAAAATTAAAATAATTGGTTCTGAAGTAAAATGTTCGAATGTGGTTTTGAGCACCTTGAGGGGTGCAGTTTTTAGAATGGGACTTCAAATGTGATGTGGTCCCTAAAAAAAAAAAAAAAAAAAAAAAAAATTAAAAAAAAGTTTTATAAATTTTGTTGTAAAAATGAAAACTCGCTGGTCAACTTTTATCCCTTACAACTTCCTAACCAAAAAAAAAAAATGTGGTTTCAAAAATTGTGCTGATGTAAAGTAGACATGTGGTAAATATTATTTATGAAGTATTTTGTATGACATCTCTCTGATTTAAGGGCACAAAAATTTAAATTTTGAAAATTGCTACATTTTCTAAGTTTCTGCAGAATTTCCGTTTGTTTTCATAAATAAAGCAAGTAATATCGAATAAATTTTACCACTATCAGGAAGTACAATGTCATGAAAAAATAGTCTCAGAATCCGTGAGATCCGTTAAAGTGTTCTAGAGTTATAACCACATAAAGTGACAGTGGTCAGAATTGTACAAGTTGGCTCAGTCACTAAGGGGTTAAATGAAGTCAATATTGTTATGCCTGTAATGGTTTATTACTGATATTTTCACAGCACTTGCCAGCATGGCGGAGAAGGAATCTCCAAAGAATGAATCCAGATCTGTGCAGCAACATCTTCTTGGTTATCTAGTAACACAAACGGAATCTAAGGAACAGCAAATCCATCGCATGTTTCTCCTCCGAGTCAAGCTTATGCATTTTGTCAACAGCTTACACAATTACATGATGACGAGGGTTGGCATTTTATCTATCAGTAATATAGGGAGAAGGATGGGGCGGTTTAATGACTGCTGTGCAGTTTTATATTCTACAGCGTAATCCTTTCTTATATTCTATGGATGCAAATCTTTGTATTTAAGTAGAAATGCATGATTAACTTATGAATAGCCGTAATCGCATTCCAAAATCGTATATAATAAGGAAAAGTAAGTCAGAAGGACCTGTGCATTTATTAAATAAGAATATATATATTTTTATAGATTCTTCATAGCACAGGACTGGAATTTCAACATCAAGTAGAGGAAGCAAAAGATCTGGACCAACTAATAAAAATTCATTATAGATATCTGTCTACCATTCATGATCGGTGTCTTTTAAGGGAAAAGGTAGGAAAAGATGATGTTGGATTTTTTAAATTTGTTTATATATGACGACCTGGTTTGGGAAAATCTCCTTCATCCTGAGACTGGCGGGCTACTGAGGATTCCTGCTTCCATTGTATCTGTAGATTCACTAAATCTGCCAACGTAAATTATGAGCAAGAATTATTAATTGATGTAAGGAGCCTGAAATTCTAAGTCTGCTGAAATAAAGCTGAAAATGGTGTCTGATGGGGCATCCAGCTCGGTAGCCACAGTAGACGCTTTTCTTGTCCTTACCCCTTCTTATGTGTAACATAAAATGTGTGCATATTTATACATTTGACATATTTTTAGCTTCCTTTTCACAACTGGTTATTTTTTTTTATTTACTTGAAAAAACCCTGCTCTCCATAGAATTTGATAATTAAATATTTTTGAATGTGCCGCTACTTTTCCTTTCAGGTGAGCTCTGTAAAAGAAGCAATAATGAAAGTAATGAACGTTGTGCTGATGTTTGCGGACCGCTGGCATGCTGGTTTTGGAGCATGGAAGTAAGTAAAATGATGGAAAATTGAAACTAAAGCTGGACATGCTTGTCCATTCCCCCTGCCATTGGCCTTGGCGAGAGTGTGGCTACATTAGATGGCTGGTGAGTTAAAGGGAGCACAAACCGCGGGCTGCATGAATCGCAGCATGGGGGCACCATAGCAGCCACGTACATAGTTCTCTGAAACGCTCCGCCATTTCAGACAAGATATTCTTTAAAGATCCAGCTGTAGACTAGACTAATCCAGCGTCGTCCGTGGCCCTGATGCAGGTGATTGAAAGGTACAGAGGGAGATATCGGTCAGCCACCTGCTGTGGCGCTGGGAAGAGACGGCCAAGGACCATAGCCTGAGATGAGACTTGTCTGATGCTGCCGAACTTTACAGTAACTCATTTCTGAAATGGTGAAGCGTTTCAGATAAAAATATATTCCTGGCTGCAATAGTGCAGTCGGGTCGTGATTCCTGCTGCCGGGCAGTATGAATCGCCTGACAGGTTCCCTTTAAAGAGACTTTGTAAGCTCAGAATGACTGTTGAAACCAAGTACAGGCACTCAGTGAATCATGGCGTGGGCTACCATTTATATACATCTTCCCGCCTGGTTGTTTTCTCCCTTCTCTAGCTCTATGAAACCAGAGCTGTCAATCAAAGAAGGAGGGCAGAGATAGTTGGAAAACAAGCAGGTGGGAAGGTGTGGCTAAATGTTTGGCCCGCTATGAAGCAAATGGCTGTACATGACTTGAACGGTCATTCTGTGCTGGCAATCCCTTTAAGACTAAGTGAATCTTCTCTGTACAATGTATTAACCAGTTCTGTAATCTTGAGTTTATAATTTAGACGGTTTGGCAGATCAGATAAGTAGATTATTTGACCGAGTGCTGGACGCATGCAGGGGAAAAGTCATTAAGACTGGCACATCTAAAGCCAGCACAGTGTTAATCAGGACTGGTGTATTAAATGCCTAAGTCATTAATAGGCACACAACTCTTAATGAATTTGGCACATCTTCGAGGCTGTCTGGGCACAAGCGTCAAAGATGAACTCGCCGAGACCTGGAGACTATTTCTTCTAGAATTTCTGCCATTATCGGATGTATAATATGGTGAATCTTTGCCTACTACCCCCCCTTAACCCCCCCCCCCCCCCCACTAACCTCACCCTGTTTTTATAAAAATGTCCTCAGGAGTCCCACATGTGGAAGGAGTCAATATTGACTGTGAAACTCGATGACAATAAACCATTTTCCGTTTTTTAATAATTTTGTCTTCGGATCTTGCAGCGCGGTAGAAATCCGCTATTCCTGTCTGTACATTACCACTGTGATCATCTTTGGATGTTGCAGCAGCTTATGCCATAATAGTGGTTGTGTCACACAAGCCTATAAGGGGAGCACGTCAGCCTTTCACCCTTATCTTTTACCTTTTTACACCTGGATAAGACCCTGTGGCGCTTTTACCCATTTTTTACAGCGCTAATGTCCCAACACTATAAGGCCCCATGTTTTTTCTCAATGTGTTGCACAAAAATGAAAGCGTTTGACGTGGCAGCTTTCTGGCTTAAAGTGTTTGGTGAATTGTTAAATGTGTGAAAATCGTGTGCTAACATATCATTTTTTTTCAATATATATTAAGAGCGGAATCTATCCTGAAAATGGAATCTGATTTTACAAATTGCCACAAGTTTCTTGTGAAAGTATTAAATAAAGCCGTCTGCAGAGGGTCGTTTCCACACTGTAAGTATGTATGTAAATGATGAAAAAATGCAAACAATATTCAGGACCGAGCATTACTGCCATGTTGTCAATGAGGTTATTAATCCCCTTCCCGCCATGGGCAATTTCCAATTTTATGTTAGTTTTTCCTCACCTTCTTTCAAGAGTCATAACTTTTTTATTTTTTCGTCCACATGGCTGTACGAGGGCTTGTTTTGCAGGATGAGTTGTACTTTTTATGACTCCATGCATGTTATCATATGATGTACCGAACAGCATGAAAAATTCCAAGTATAGTGAAATTGCGAAAAAACTGCACTTCCACAGTTATTTTTTTTTCTCTAACTTTTTTTTCCAATCATATTTTTAAAACCATATTTTTTTCACTTCCTTCTCTATCTGTTAGTTCTCTTAGGGGACTTGAACTTGTGATCATCCGATCGCTTGTACTATACATAGCAATGATACAGTACCGCTATGTATACCGAAAATCGCGGTCTCCTATGAACGTCGGCTACAAGCTGGCCTTCACAGGAGTACATACATGACAAGCATGGGGATTTTCAGTCCCTTAAGAATGTGTCACGGGCGCGCCGATGGGAACATAGAGTGACGTGCCACTGTGCTGGCGTGCTGTAAATGCTGCTGTCCGACATGGAAAGTGGCATTTAACAGGTTGAGAGCCGCAAGCCAGGCTCGGCTCAACCAAGGTGCTCGAGGCTGAATAACACAGCCATCATCTGTAGGGCCAGATGTGGGTTCAGCTTTCGAGTCCACATCTTTTCCGGTAGATGATTGCATCAGTTAGTGAGTCATCATATGATGTAACTGTTTTTATCTTTGACAAATCCACATTTAAAGCCTTCTTCACATGTTATTTTTCTTGTACGAGTGCTATCAATGTTTTTCACGGAGAACTCTGTTCATGATAGACTTTTTATGTAGTTAATATGTCTGATTTTTCTATTTTTTTTTTTCTTTTATCGGACCGAATGGTCAGTACAAAAATAATGGAGATATCCTATATTGATCCGAGTGGTGGATCAGTCTCACCAATGCAAGTCTATGGGTCCATGAAAAAGTTGGACAGCACTCGGATGCCATATAAACAGATTGCGAAATCTATGTTAGTTCATTTTTTCATCCAAAAAAACCTGATGAAAATCTAAACTGACACCCTGGCCAAACTCTAATGAAATTGATCAAAACACAGACTGTATTTTTTGCATATGAAAAATATCACTGACTTGTGAAGGAGCCCTTATACCGGAATGTTATGACTTGTTTGGTTGTGGGTTTGCTATGGATCCACGGAATGTAAAAACGTACCCTAAAGCTACGTCCCCTCCTCATGTAAATACTTCTTTTTTTCCATAGTGGTTTTTTTTTCTGCAGGGGATCTCCCCAAAATATTTCATTGTAAAAAAAAAAAATAAATTAAAAAAAAAAAAAATAGCTTGTTTTTATTTATGCGTTTTATGCAATTGCGTTAATAGAAAAACACACCAAAAGTACGTATTAAATACATAAGGTAGTTAGCATGAAATCACATCCTCATTGCTCAAACTATTAAATTTACTTACTATGAACACGGCCAAAACTCTTGCGGGTTGTTACTGACTATATTTACTACTTTCATTGTCTTAGTGGAATCTTTGGCTTTATCTCTCATGGCCGGCATGGAGCAAAGTTAGTCCTTATTTTGCCAAGATGTGAAGAAGACTCCATCAAGACTGCAAATGAAATGAAGTGTGTGTATATGTATTGTATATAGTACTGGGGAGCCATAAAAAGTGTTGAGAAGGACACCCAGGCAAGTCGCGGTTTTTATTCCTTGGGTTTAAACTGTAACTTATCTGGTTGTTAGAAATGTCCCTTTTTGTGTAATATTCAGCACTTGTATAGACTGTACATATTCGAATGAGTCGCAATAAAGATTTCTGGTCTCCTCTAAAAAGATAGAAGTGTTGTATAATCTGGAACCATATCATCTGCTGTAAAGTTACTTTTCATTAAAATGTTGTGTTTGCTATAAATCTTTGTCTTTTATTCCCTGACACATACTGTCTATTCAGTATCTCCCACGCAGGGTGCATAAAGCAGCCCAGAGATGGCCAGTGTTGATGATCCTGGTTTTGGAAGCCTTCCAGATGCTGAATAGTCAATGCTTGTGTTCTGCTGTAATTAGTGAGCAGCTATTTGCTTACCAGTGTATTCCCAGGGTTTGTATTAGAGTTAAAATGCTTGTAAAATGCCAATTTTTTTTTCCCGTCCCAAATTTTGGACACACCTGTGCATGCAGTGGTTTTTCGTTGTCCCTTTGAAATGTGCACATTATAGATTAGGATTAAATTCAGAAAAACAACAAAGAGATACATAAAGAAATAACAAAGCGCAAAGAAACATATTGTGTGAAATAAACCAGAATGTGTTAATCCTCAAAGTACCCCCCTTTTACTCAGATTACAACTTTACACCCCCTTGGCATTCTCCCAAGCATCTCCATGCCTTGGCAAGAGTTCATTTTTGAAACCCCCAACCTTCAGAAAGTGTTTGAGGCCATCGGGCGTGTTTTGCAGAGCTAGTGTTGGTGCACAGTTCCATACAGTGCTGAGCCCTATTCCGTAACTGTTCTAAGCCAGAATATGGCAAGAACCACTTGAATAATAAAGGTGAAATGACAGTCCATCATTACTTTAAATCATGAAGGGCATTCAATCCTGAAAATTGCTAGAACCTTGAAAGTATCCTCATGTACAGTCATGAAAACCATAACTTGGTATGATGAAACTGGCCCTTGTGATGACTACCCAAGGATAGGAAGACTAAGAATTACCTATGCTGCTGAGAATAGGGTTTATTAAAGTTACCAGACTCAAACTGCAAGATGACAGGACCTCCGATAATCGCCCTCATAAATGATGTACAGACATCAAGTAGCAATCTCATCTCAACATCAACTGTCAGCAGGAGTCTCTGAAAAGAAGGTCTTTATGGTCGAATTGCTGCAAAGAAGCCACTGCTGTGGACAGTAATCAAGAAGGGAGTTCTTTGGGCCAAGTAACACAACGACTGGACATTACATTACTGGAAATCTGTATGGTTTTCTGTTCAGATTCAGACTAAATGTAAGATTTTAGGTACTAACTGCAATGTCCTTGTGAGACGCAGAAAATATGAGCTGATGCTTTTTACGTGTGATGCCTACTGTAAAGCTTGGAGGGGAAGATGTGGTGGTGTGAGGATGCTTTGTTGGGGACCCTGTTAGTGGTTTATACCAAACTAAAGGCACAATTACCCAGCATTGGTACCACAGCATTCTGCAAGTCCATGCAGTTAAATCTGTTTTGCACTTAGTAGGACCATCAGTTGTGTTGTAACAGGATCATGATACCTAACCCACCTCCTGGCTATGTGACTGAGAAGAGAGATGGAAGCTGTCAGATAAAAGGCCTGACAATCGCCTGAACGCAATGGAGATGGTTTGTGGCAAGTGGGACGGCACTGTGAAGGCAAAGCAACCAACAAGTACTTAGCATCTCTGGGAACAGGGACCTCCTTCAAGATGGTTGTGGAGCCATTCCAGTTAACTGCTCAGAGAAGCAACATGACAGCACGCTAAGGGCTTACAGAGGTTGTCCACTACTCTAACTCAGTTACTGGTTTTGCCATAAATGCTTAAAGGGGTTGTCCGGCCTTAGGCTACAAGTCTGCAATCACTCTGTGACTGCAGCCTTGTGAATCCTTATATTGTGCGCGCTGAGAGGTTTCTCCAGGAATGGGCGGTCATGTAATTGCAATTATGTAATTTGCATACTTCTGGCCATATTCCTACTAAACTGTGTGCAGCCTCACGAAATACACTTGCATTCAGCAAGGCTGTGCCCATATAGTTGGTCACATGACCGCATACATGCAAATCACATACTTGTAGTCACGCGCCCGCTGCTGGATGACGACTAGATGAGCTCAGCCTTGCTCAATGCAAGTGTATTAAGCAAGGCCAGACAGTCTAGTTAGAATGTGGCAGAAAGTGTGTATATTGCATATGTGCGGTCAAAATGACCACCCATACCTGACGCCGGAGACACCTCACCGAGCGCAGCCTAGTAGGAGGGATGCGGCCAGACAGCCCCTTTAACCCCTTCATGACCCAGCCTATTTTGACCTTAAAGACATTGCCGTTTTTTGCAATTCTGACCAGTGTCCCTTTATGAGGTAATAACTCAGGAACGCTTCAATGGATCCTAGAGGTTCTGAGATTGTTTTTTCGTGACATATTGGGCTTCATGTTAGTGGTAAATTTAGGTCAATAAATTCTGTGTTTATTTGTGATAAAAAACGGAAATTTGGCGAAAATTTTGAAAATTTCGCAATTTTCACATTTTGAATTTTTATTCTGTTAAACCAGAGAGTTATGTGACACAAAATAGTCAATAAATAACATTAGCCACATGTCTACTTTACATCAGCACAATTTTGGAAACAAATTTTTTTTTTCTAGGAAGTTATAAGGGTTAAAATTTGACCAGCGATTTCTCATTTTTACAACGAAATTTACAAAACCATTTTTTTTAGGGACCACCTCACATTTGAAGTCAGTTTGAGGGGTCTATATGTCTGAAAATACCCAAAAGTGACACCATTCTAAAAACTGCACCCCTCAAGGTGCACAAAACCACATTCAAGAAGTTTATTAACCCTTCAGGTGCTTCACAGCAGCAGAAGCAACATGGAAGGAAAAAATGAACATTTAACTTTTTAGTCACAAAAATGATTTTTCAGCAACAATTTTTTTATTTTCCCAATGGTGAAAGGAGAAACTGAACCACGAAAGTTGTTGTCCAATTTGTCCTGAGTACGCTGATAACTCATATGTGGGGGTAAACCACTGTTTGGGCGCACGGCAGGGCTTGGAAGGGAAGGAGCGCCATTTGGCTTTTTGAATGAAAAATTGGCTGCACTCTTTAGCGGACACCATGTCACGTTTGGAGAGCCCCCGTGTGCCTAAAAATTGGAGCTCCCCCACAAGGGACCCCATTTTGGAAACTAGACGCCCCAAGGAACTTATCTACATGCATAGTGAGCCCTTTAAACCCCCAGGTGCTTCACAAATTGATCCGTAAAAATGAAAAAGTACTTTTTTTTCACAAAAAAATTCTTTTAGCCTCAATTTTTTCATTTTCACATGGACAACAGGATAAAATGGATCCTAAAATTTGTTGGGCAATTTCTCCTGAGTACACCAATACCTCACATGTGGGGGTGAACCACTGTTTGGGCACATGGTAAGGCTCGGAAGTGTTGTGAATTCTGTGGCAGAGCTCCCTCCTGTGGTCACAAGTGGTACTTCGGCTGATTCTGTCTGTGAGCTTCCGTTGGTGGAGGAGAGTGGTACTGCGGCTTCTGAGTTTCCTTCCTCAGGTGTAGTGGTGAAGTCGTTAGGTGCTGCTCTATTTAACTCCACCTGGTGCTCTGATCCTGGCTTCCAGTCAATGTTCTAGTATTGGACTTGCTTCCTCCTGGATCGTTCCTGTGGCCTGCTGCTCTGCATAGCTAAGTTTCGCTTGAGTTATTTTTGTTTGCTGTTTTTTCTGTCCAGCTTGCTTATTTGTTTTTTTCTTGCTTGCTGGAAGCTCTGGGACGCAGAGGGTGTACCTCCGTGCCGTTAGTCGGTACGGAGGGTCTTTTTGCCCCCTTTGCGTGGTTGTTTGTAGGGTTTTGTGTTGACCGCAAAGTTACCTTTCCTATCCTCGCTCTGTTCAGAAAGTCGGGCCTCACTTTGCTAAATCTATTTCATCCCTACGTTTGTCTTTTCATCTTAACTCACAGTCATTATATGTGGGGGGCTGCCTTTTCCTTTGGGGTATTTCTCTGAGGCAAGGTAGGCTTATTTTCTATCTTCAGGCTAGCTAGTTTCTCAGGCTGTGCCGAGTTGCATAGGGAGCGTTAGGCGCAATCCACGGCTGCTTCTAGTGTGGTTGGAAAGGATTAGGGATTGCGGTCAGCAGAGTTCCCACGTCTCAGAGCTCGTTCTATGTTTTTGGGTTATTGTCAGATCACTGTATGTGCTCTGACTACTATGTCCATTGTGGTACTGAATTACCTAATCATAACAGGAAGGGAAGGAGCGCCATTTGACTTTTTGAATGAAAAATTATCTCCATCGTTAGCGGACACCATGTCGCGTTTGGAGAGACCCTGTGTGCCTAAACATTGGAGCTCCCCCACAAGGGACCCCATTTTGGAAACTGGACCCCCCAAGGAACTTATCTAGATGCCTAGTGAGCAATTGATCCGTAAAAATGAAAAAGTACTTTTTTTTCACAAAAAATTTATTTTCGCCTCAATTTTTTCATTTTCACATGGGCAATAGGATAAAATGGATCCTAAAATTTGTTGAGCAATTTCTCCCGAGTACGTCGATACCTCATATGTGGGGGTAAACCACTGTTTGGGCACACGGCAGGGCTCGGAAGGGAAGGCGCGCCTTTTGACTTTTTGAATGGAAAATTATCTCCAATTGTTAGCGGACACCATGTCGCGTTTGGAGAGCCCCTGTGTGCCTATGCATTGGAGCTCCCCCACAAGTGACCCCATTTTGGAAACTAGACCCCCAAAGGAACTAATCTAGATGTGTGGTGAGCACTTAAAACCCCCAGGTGCTTCACAGAAGTTTATAATGCAGAGCCATGAAAATAAAAAATAATTTTTCTTTTCTCAAAAATGATTTTTTTAGCCTGGAATTTCCTATTTTGCCAATGGTAATAGGAGAAATTGGACCACAAATCTTGTTGTCCAGTTTGTCCTGAGTTTGCAGATACCCCATATGTGGGGGTAAACCACTGTTTGGGCGCACGGCAGGGCTCAGAAGGGAAGGCACGCCATTTGGCTTTTTAAATGGAAAATTAGCTCCAATCATTAGCGGACACCATGTCGCGTTTGGAGAGCCCCTGTGTGCCTAAACATTGGAGATCCCCCACAAATGACCCCATTTTGGAAACTAGACCCCCAAAGGAACTAATCTAGATGTGTGGTGAGCACTTTGAACCCTCAAGTGCTTCACAGAAGTTTATAACGCAGAGCTATGAAAATTAAAAAAAAAATTATTTTCTCAAAAATGATTTTTTAGCCCGCAATTTTTTATTTTCCCAAGGGTAACAGGAGAAATTTGACCCCAAAAGTTGTTGTCCAGTTTCTCCTGAGTACGCTGATACCCCATATGTGGGGGTAAACCACTGTTTAGGCACATGCTGGGGCTCGGAAATGAAGTAGTGACGTTTTGAAATGCAGACTTTGATGGAATGCTCTGCGGGCGTCACGTTGCGTTTGCAGAGCCCCTGATGTGGCTAAACAGTAGAAACCCCCCACAAGTGACCCCATTTTGGAAACTAGACCCCGAAAGGAACTTATCTAGATGTGAGGTGAGCACTTTGAACCCCCAAGTGCTTCACAGAAGTTCATAACACAGAGCAGTGAAAATAATAAATGTTTTCTTTCCTCAAAAATAATTATTTAGCCCAGAATTTTTTATTTTCCTAAGAGTTACAGGAGAAATTGGACCACAAAAGTTGTTGTCCAGTTTCTCCTGAGTACGCTGATACCCCATGTGTGGGGGTAAACCACTGTTTGGGCACACGTCGGGGCTCAGAAGGGAAGTAGTGACTTTTGAAATGCAGACTTTGATGGAATGGTCTGCGGGCGTCACGTTGCGTTTGCAGAGCCCCTGGTGTGCCTAAACAGTAGAAACCCCCCACAAGTGACCCCATTTTGGAAACTAGACCCCCAAAGGAACTTATCTAGATATGTGGTGAGCACTTTCAACCCCCAAGTGCTTTACAGAAGTTTATAACGCAGAGCCGTGAAAATAATAAATACGTTTTCTTTCCTCAAAAATAATTTTTAGCCCAGATTTTTTTATTTTCCCAAGGGTTACAGGAGAAATTGGACCCCAAAAGTTGTTGTCCAGTTTCTCCTGAGTACGCTGATACCCCATGTGTGGGGGTAAACCACTGTTTGGGCACACGTCGGGGCTCAGAAGGGAAGTAGTGACTTTTGAAATGCAGACTTTGATGGAATGGTCTGCGGACGTCACGTTGCGTTTGCAGAACCCCTGGTGTGCCTAAACAGTAGAAACCCCCCACAAGTGACCCCATTTTAGAAACTAGACCCCCCAAGGAACTTATCTAGATATGTGGTGAGCACTTTGAACCCCCAAGTGCTTCACAGACGTTTACAACGCAGAGCCGTGAAAATAAAAAATAATTTTTCTTTCCTCAAAAATGATGTTTTAGCAAGCATTTTTTTATTTTCACAAGGGTAACGGGAGAAATTGGACCCCAATAATTGTTGCGAAGTTTGTCCTGAGTATGCTGGTACCCCATATGTGGGGGTAAACCACTGTTTGGGCACACGTCGGGGCTCGGAAGTGAGGGAGCACCATTTGACTTTATGAATACAAGATTGGCTGGAATCAATGGTGGCGCCATGTTGCGTTTGGAGACCCCTGATGTGCCTAAACAGTGGAAACCCCTCAATTCTAACTCCAACACTAACCCAAACACACCCCTAACCCTAATCCCAACTGTAGCCATAACCCTAATCACACCCCTAACCACAACCCTAATTCCAACCCTAACCCTAAGGCTATGTGCCCACGTTGCGGATTCGTGTGAGATTTTTCAGCATCATTTTTGAAAAATCCGCTGGTAAAGGGCACTGCGTTTTACCTGCGGATTTTCCGCGGATTTCCAGTGTTTTTTGTGCGGATTTCACCTGTGGATTCCTATTGAGGAACAGGTGTAAAACGCTGCGGAATCCGCACAAAGAATTGACATGCTGCGGAAAATACAACGCAGCGTTTCCGCGCGGTATTTTCCGCACCATGGGCACAGCGGATTTGGTTTTCCATATGTTTACATGGAACTGTAAACCTGATGGAACACTGCTGCGAATCCGCAGCGGCCAATCCGCTGCGGATCCGCAGCCAAATCCGCACCGTGTGAACATAGCCTAATTCTAAAGGTATGTGCACACGCTGCGGAAAACGCTGCAGATCCGCAGCAGTTTCCCATGAGTTTACAGTTCAATGTAAACCTATGGGAAACAAAAATCGCTGTACACATGCTGCGGAAAAACTGCACGGAAACGCAGGGGTTTACATTCCGCAGCATGTCACTTCTTTCTGCGGATTCCGCAGCGGTTTTACAACTGCTCCAATAGAAAATCGCAGTTGTAAAACCGCAGTGAAATGCGCAGAAAAACCGCTGTAAATCCGCGATAAATCCACAGCGGTTTAGCACTGCGGATTTATCAAATCCGCAGCGGAAACATCCGCAGAGGAACAGAATACGTGTGCACATACCGAAACCCTACCCCTAACCCTAACCCTAGTTCTTACCCCAACCTTAGTGGAAATTTTTTTTTTTTTTTTTTTTTTATTGTCCCTACCTACCTGCACATGCGCCCGCCATTTTGGAAGATGGCGGCGCCCAGGAAAGAAGACGGACGGATCCCGGGAGGCTAGGTAAGTATAAGGGGGGGGGAGAGATCAGGGCACGGGGGGGGGGGGGCGTCGGAGCATGGGGGGAGTGGATCGGAGCATGGGGGGGTGGATCGGAACACGGGGGGGGGTGGATTGGAGCACGGGGTGGGGGATCGCTGTGCAGGGGGGTGGATCAGAGCACGGGGGGGATAGCAGTGCGGGGGGGTTTGATTGGAGCACGTGGGGTGTGATTGGAGCACGGGGGTAGCGGACAGGAGGACGGGGAGCGGACCACAGATCGGAGGGCTGGGGTGGCGATCGGTGGGGTGGGGTGGGTGCACATAAGTGTTTCCAGCCGTGGCCGATGATATTGCAGCATCGGCCATGGCTGGATTGTAATATTTCACCAGTTTTTTAGGTGAAATATTACAAATCGCTCTGATTGGCAGTTTCACTTTCAACAGCCAATCAGAGCGATCGTAGCCCCTGGGCTAAACTACCACTCACCCTGTCCCTGCAGGTCGGGTGAAATGGGAGTTAACCCTTTCACCCGATCTGCAGGGATGCGATCATTCTGTGACACAGCATATGCGTCACAGGTCGGATTGGCACCGACTTTCATGACGCATACGCTGTGTCACAGGTCGGGAAGGGGTTAAGGATAGTGCCCCTAAACATCTTTCATATACCTAGTCTGTCAAGTTTTATTCCTTTCTTCTGCATGTGTCCTGGCATCAGCTCTATCTTAGCCATCACTTCCTCAGATTCTTTTTTTTTTCCCTTTCTTTTCATTACATTTCCCATCATTCCTTACGCTAGGCTAAAAGCCAGCAGTGAGCAGACACTTCTGTATGGCCTCTTTCAGACAAAGTACAATTTGGCACTCCAATATTCAATGCTGAAATTCATATATTTATTGCACATAGAAAGTAGAGAAGGATCCACTAAACAGTTACAGTTGACGTTTCGGCCTAAATTGGCCTTCCCCAAAACTAAAATACAATAGATAAACAGATATAATTAGACAAACCTATAAGTTAAAAAGAAAAAAAACGAAAAGGGGAATCTCCATATAAGACATATCAGGAGTAATAGTAATAAAAAAAAAAAAAAATGGAGGGACATGGAAATTAAATACTCAAAATGTCATAATGACGTAGCAAGCAGATAGAATCTGAATGCAACTCCAAAATATTTGATAAAGTACCGCGACGTTATCTCAGGTCTTTTGCCCAATGCATCCCTGGGAACGGAAGCCGCCACATGCACCACTGGGAGAACTCCAGGGCCGTCGGAAGGTAAGTATATCCCTATTTTCTTATTCTTTATTTTTTACATGAATATGGATCCCAGGGCCTGAAGGAGAGTCTCCTCTCCTCCAGACCCTGGGATCCATCCAGGACCGCTCCCTGCACCATATGCGGCGACCTCAGAGCTCCGCACATGCTGTACCCGGCGTATAAGACGATCCCCGACTTTGAGAAGATTTTCAGGGGTTAAAAAGTCGTCTTATACGCCGGAAAAAAACGCATATATCAGACGCAAGTATAGTGAAATGAAGAAAAGATCTAGATATGACACAGAGGTAAGCACAGTGAAAAATGGAAAAGTAACAATAATTGGGTGAGGCAAAAAGACGACTTTACCAGACGGTGGATCAATTGTGAATAACAATTGCTGTGAGGCTGAAAAAAAACTGCGTTGACATTAGGTTAGGTTCACACTGCATTAGGGCGATACTTAGTGGCACTAACGCAATGTAACGGATCCGTTAACGTGCCCATAGACTTACATTATCGTAACGCATGTCAAAATCGGCATGCGTTAGTGATGATGCATTACTTTGTGACTCACCCTCGAATGCAGTTTACCGCGTTTTTGGGTACGTTAGGTCTAACGCACAGCGAACAGAGGCGTTCGTTGTGCATAGACCTCTATTACTAATGCATGTCAACGCAATGGTACTATGTGTTAGCACGATTGTATCAATAAAGCAATTTTGGGCATCAGCGCTAGCGCATCCGTTTAACGGATGGCACTAACAAGATGTGAACCTAGCCAAGACAGGTATTCCTATAACAAACCGAGGCGTCTGCTTTTTCAGAATGACAAGGGCCAAAACAAGTCTATGGGTCTGTTAAATATGTACAGCACATGGGTGGCATCTGTGTGCTGTACATGTTTAACATTACAAAGTATTTGAGAAGGTTTGTAATTTACTTATTTCTTTATCAATCGGTGACAAAACACTGATGACACCGGTACCAGTTTTTCATGGAAATGTTAAAATAGTGATGTCTAAATGAGATGTTACTTGGCCTAAATTCTTCCCTCAGGTGCGTCGTCTCAACTAGCCGGGAACCTCCACATGTCACAGATATGGTAAGGATTAGTGATGAGCGAGTATACTCGTTACTCTCAAGCATGCTAGGGTGTCCTCCGAGTATTCTTTTAGTGCTCGGAGATTTAATTTTAATCGCCGCAGCTGAATGATTTACATCTGTTAGCCAGCTTGATTACATGTGGGGATTCCCTAGCAGCCATGCAAACCCCCACATCTACTTATGCTGGCTAGTAGCTGTAAATCATGCTGCTGTGTCAACAAAAACAATCTCCGAGCACTTACAAATACTCGGAGACCCCCCCGAGCATGGTCAGGAACTCTCGAGCAATGAGTATACTTGCTCATCACTAGTAAGTATCAATGGTGGAGAGACATTATTCTTCCCCAGGGTAGCCTCTCCTACTGGTCCTAAGCATGGGAGTTTTCCTGAGGTGTCCTGAACCTTCACAATAGAAGCGCAGGCCCTTGGCTCACTGGATCTCTCACCGTTACTCTGCCAGCTCCAAACTGTCAACCTGCATAGGTTCTATAAGGGTTATGGCCGTGGAAGGCTGATGAATAAATGACTTTTGGAAGGAGGGAGCCAGAAGAGGTAATCTTCTTTCATGCTCTGTATTTTGGGAGCGCTCCTGTAGTTGGAATGTCTCCATTTGCTGGCTCATCCTTGATCCTTAAGGTACCGTCACACTGAACGATATCGCTAGCGATCCGTGACGTTGCAGCGTCCTGGCTAGCGATATCGTTGAGTTTGACAGCCAGCAGCGATCAGGATCCTGCTGTGCCATCGTTGGTCGGCGCAGAAAGTCCAGAACTTTATTTCGTCGCTGGACTCCCGCAGACATCGCTGAATCGGCATGTGTGACACCGATTCAGCGATGTCTTCACTGGTAACCAGGGTAAACATCGGGTTACTAAGCGCAGGGCCGCGCTTAGTAACCCAATGTTTACCCTGGTTACCAGCGTAAACGTAAAAAACAAACAAACACTACATACTTACATTCCGGTGTCTGTCCCCCGGCACTGTGCTTCTCTGCACTGTGTAAGCGCCAGCCGGAAAGCAGAGCACAGTGGTGACGTCACCGCTGTGCTTTCCGGCTGGCGCTCACAGTCAGTGCAGAGAAGCACAGCGCCGGGGGACAGACACAGGAATGTAAGTATGTAGTGTTTGTTTGTTTGTTTTTTTACGCTTACGCTGGTAACCAGGGTAAACATCGGGTTACTAAGCGTGCCCCTGCGCTTAGTAACCCGATGTTTACCCTGGTTACCAAGGGACTTTGCATAGTTGGTCGCTGGAGAGCTGTCTGTGTGACAGCTCTCCAGCGACCACACAGCGACGCTGCAGCGATCGGAATCGTTGTCTAGATCGCTGCAGCTTCGCTAAATGTGACGGTACCATTACTGACAATCTCTCCCAGAAGGAAACAGTGCCTCTTTGTTCCAGCCGAATTCAGAAGCCAGTGTATTGAACAGGACAGTGTATTGGATTACTGACAGGCTGACCTGGCACAGTCTGAGGAGGGATGAGGCGGCAGGGGTAAATAGTCCTGGATCATCAAATATCTTGCAAAATGCCTCCAGGAAACCCACAGATCTATGATGATAGGGTCTCCTCTCTCCCAGATGGAGTTGAGCCATGCCAGGGCTATATGAGACTTGAGGAATGCCACCTTCACCCAATCAGATGAAAACTGGTGGGTCAGCAATTCAAAATGCAGACAGCATTGGTTAATGAACCCTCTGCACTGTTAGGGATCCCCGTCAAAACATGGGGGTGCAAACAGACGGGGCCCTCGGTCTGGAACACAACCGGCAGGCTGGACAGTCACTGCCGAGGTTGCTACAACTTGGAATGGAGCAAATGCGGCCACAGATGTCAGGGCATGCAGTCATGTGTCACTATACGCAGATATAACATGTTCTTGTCTTGCTGGTGTCTATGACGGACACCTCCTGGAAGAGCTCTATGACAAGAGGAGTATTAGGCTCAGCGCATTCCATCAAACTGTTACGCACATCGTTTTGGAACTGCTGTACCCCAGTCCGGGGGGAGTCTGGAGGGCATAACTAAGTGACCACCTGATTCTTCTCTAGAGCTCTATTGTGTGGATAAACTTGAACCCAGGTGGAGGCCAGGTGCTACTCCAGGACAGACCCCTGAGAGCTGCAACTGACCCCAAAGGGGCAGAAAATCAGGACCGGGCAGGTACTGGATAGTAGACTGGGTAGTAGGAGGGATGCGGAGGAAAGACATGCTGGATCAGACACGAGCAGGATAAGTACTGGAATACAGCATGAACTCGGGTACGGGATAACAAGTGCAGGTTCAGACTGGACAGGTGAGGATCAGCCTCATGACTGGTTAGCGGTAGGACAGACTCAGGAACGGGACTTGTGCAGGGGTGCCGACACTGTTCTAGGAAATATGATCCAAATCATTATGTAAAATATTCCTAATGAAAGCTTCATCTTAATCCACAAAAGATCAAGTCACCTCTCAAGTCCATCATCCGTCAATGGAAATATAGGGGGCTTTCACGCTACTGGTAGCACAAGGCTCTGGAAAAGTGTTATGGCTCCTTGTCCCTCAAAAGAAATCCAGCAAATTCTGTGCAAATCTAAATACCACTCTCCCTTCTGAGTCCCATAGCTTGGCTTTTCAGGTGCGTGTCTCTAGAAGCATGTACTGGGCACTAGAATGTATAGGCACTACAACGTACAAGCACTACAGTGGCAGATTTGCAATTTTCTCTCCGCAACATTCACTGCTGCTTGTTTCTGGCAAACACCTATGGTGTCAAAATTGTCACTGAATCTGTCAGTAAATTCCCAAAGGGGTGTAATTTTCAAAATGAGGTCACTTGTGGGAGGGGGGGAGGTGGGGCTTCTGCCGTTCTGGCACTTAGGGGCTCTGTATATAGAGTCTGCAAACTATTATATGATAATTTGTTCTCAAAGATTCAAATAGCACTCCGTCCATTTTCAATCTTGCTGTGTAGCTAAGTTGTACTGTACAGCCACATATGGGGTATTGTCAAGTTCAGTGGAAATTGTGTGACAAATTTTGGTGCCATTTTTACTCATTCTTCCGTGTCAAATGTAAACTCTGTGGCTAAAACTAAATTTTTGTAGTAAAAATCTTATGGTTTTTCTTCTCTGCCCAATGTTATACAATTCTGTGACACATACAGGTCTAGTTTGTAAAATGAGGTCACTTATGGGGGAGCTCTGCTGTTTTGGCACCTCAGGGGCTCTGCCAATGCGATATGGCATGCTCAAACCATTCCAGCAAAAGGTGCACTGCAATATGGCGCTCTTTCCCTTGTGAGCTTTGCACTGTTCCTCAAAAGTGGTTTTCAACCACATATTGGGGTACTCAGGAGAAATTGCGTAACATTTTGTGGTCCATTTTCTTCTATTATCCCTTTTGAAAATTGAAAACTTGGGGACAAAGCAACATATTAGTAGAAAAAAATGGTAATTCTCCATTGACTAAGCCCAATGTTATACAGTACAATTCAGTGAATCGCCTGAGGGTTAAAAATGCACACTACACCACCTGATTAATTCCTCAAGAGATGTAGTTTAAAAAATGGGGGGCTTCTGTTGTTTGGCATGTCAGGGGTTCTTCAAATGTGACATGGCATCCACAATCTGTTCCAGACAAAATTGTGCTCCAGAATTCAATTGGTGATCCATCCCTTCCGAGCCCTGCTGTGCGCCCAAACAGTAATTTTCCCCCACATGTGGGGTGTCGGTGTATACAGAACGAATTTCACAAAAAATGTATGCTCCAATTTCTCCTGTTACCCTTGCGAAAATGAAAATCGATAAATTCCTTGAGGTGTGTAATTTCTAAAATGGTGTCACTTGTAGAGGGGTTTAGGCAGGATAAATTATATAACAAACTGTGCGATCCTTTTTCTCTTCTGACCATTGTGAAAATTACAAATTTGAGGCAAGAGGAACGTATATAGGAATAATTTATTTTTTCATTTTCACAGCTCAACGTTATAATATTTTGTGAAGCACCTATGGGTTGAAGGTGCTCACCACACCTCTACATAAGTTCTTTTAGGGGTGTCGTTTCCAAAATGGGGTTACATGTAGGAGCTTTCCACTATTTAGGCACATCAGTGGCTCTGCAAACATGACGTGGCATCTGCTATTTATTCCAGTCAATTTTGCGCTCCAAAACTCAATTAGCGCTCCTTCCGTTTGAGCACTGCCGTGCTCCCAAACAGTAGATTTCCCCCAGATATGGGGTATCGGCGTACTCAGGAGAAATTGCACAATAAATTGTAAGGTCCATTTTCTTCTGGTACCCTTGTGAAAATGAAATTTGGGACTAAATGAACATTTTTGTAGGAAAAATGTAAATATTCATTGCTTCCTTCGACATTGCTTTAATTCTGGTGAAGCACCTAAAGGGTTAATAACCATGTTGAATGTGGTTTTGAGCACTTTAAGGGGTACAGTTTTTTAAAATGGTGTCACTTTTGGGTATTTTCTGGCCACTTATAGTCACTTCAAATATGATGTGGTCCCTACAAAAATAACGTAAATTTTGTTGGAAAAATGTAATGTACAATAAAAAATTTAATTATGGTACTGTAGAAAAATATTTAGAATTGAGAATCCTCAGTAGTTGATACCTTTTCATGGCTAACTGAAAAGATGGTAACAAATTGCAAGCTTTCGAGACTACATACGTCTCTTCATCAGGCAAAGACTAAAACAAATTCTGAAGAATCACATATTTATGCACAACATAGTATATAAAAAAAAGGGGGAAAAAACATGGATTTCTATCTACTAGCTAACACGGTACCAAGATATATTTCTATTATTATGGGACCGTGTTAGCCAGAAAAATCAATGTAAATATTTTTATGCCCAAAAATGACAAAGTATACTAGGAAAGATACCTTTTATTGGTGAACCAGAAAAAAAAATATTTGCTAGCTTGTGTTCTGTGTTGCTGTGCTCTGAAAGCTTGCAAATATATTTTTTCTGGTTCACCAATAAAGGTATCACTGAGAAAACTTGTCATTTTGGGCATAAAACATTCCAGAGTTGGCTGTGACGGGATGATGGTGGGATATTAGGGGTAATAATCCGGTGGCTCTGACAGGTTGATGTGGGATTTTAGGGGTAGTAGTCCGGTGGCTCTGGCTGATCGGATGATTGGAATATTAGGGGTATTAGTCCGGTGGCTCTGGCTGATGGGATTATGTGGGATATTAGGGGTAGTAGTCCGGTGGCTCTGGCTGATGGGATGATTGGGATATTAGGGGTAGTAGTCCAATGGATCTGGCTGATGGGATTATGTGGGATATTAGGGGTAGTAGTCCGGTGGTTCTGGCTGATCGGATGATTGGAATATTAGGGGTAGTAGTCCGGTGGCTCTGGCTGATGGGATTGTGGGATATTAGGGGTAGTAGTCCGGTGGCTTTGGCTGATGGGATGTTTGGGATATTAGGGGTAGTAGTCCGGTGGCTCTGGCTGATGGGATATTATGGGTAGTAGTCTGCTGGATCTGGCTGACGGGATGATGTGGGATATTAGGGGTAGTAGTCCGATGGCTCTGGCTGATGGGATGATTGGGATATTAGGGGTAATAGTCCGGTGTCTCTGGCTGATTGGGATATTAGGGGTAGTAGTCCGGTGGCTCTTGCTGATGGGCTATTAACCCCTTCCCGACCTTTGACGCCACGTAAGCGTCATGAAAGTCGGTGCCAATCCGACCCATGACGCCTATGTGGCATCATGGAAAGATCGCGTCCCTGCAGATCGGGTGAAAGGGTTAACTCCCATTTCACCCGACCTACAGGGACAGGGGGAGTGGTAGTTTAGCCCAGGGGGGGGGGGGGGGTGGCTTCACCAAGTGGCTACGATCGCTCTGATTGGCTGTTGAAATTGAAACTGCCAATCAGAGCGATTTGTAATATTTCACCTATTAAAACTGGTGAAATATTACAATCCAGTCATGGCCGATGCTGCAATATCATCGGCCATGGCTGGAAACACTAATGTGCCCCCACCCCACCGATCGCCCCCCCAAGCCACCGATCTGTCCGGTACACTGCTCCGGCTCCCCTCCGTCCTGTGCTCCGCTCCCCCCGTGGTCTTGTCCGCTCCCCCCGTGCTCCAATCACCCCCCCTGCGCTCCGATCCACCCCTCTGTGCTGCGATCCACCCCCCGCGCTCCAATCCACCCCCCATGCTCCGATCCCCCCCCCCCTGTGCTCCCCACCCACCCCATCATACTTACCGATCCTCCCGGGGTCCGTCCGTCTTCTCCCTGGGTGCTGCCATCTTCCAAAATGGCGGGCGCATGCGCAGTGCGCCCGCCGAATTTGCCGGCTGGCAGATTCGTTCCAAAGTGCATTTTGATCACTGAGATATAATCTATCACAGTGATCAAAATAAAAAAAATAGTAAATGACCCCCCCCCCCTTTGCCACCCCCATAGGTAGGGACAATAAAAAAATAAAGAATTTTTTTTTTCCACTAAGGTTAGAATAGGGTTAGGGTTTCGATATGTGCACACGTATTCTGGTCCTCTGCGGATTTTTCCGCTGCGGATTTCATAAATCCGCAGTGCTAAACCGCTGCGGATTTACCGCGGGTTTTCTGCACATTTCACAACTGAGATTTTCTATTGGAGCAGTTGTAAAACCGCTGCGGAATCCGCAGAAAGAAGTGACATGCTGCGGAATGTAAACCGCTGCGTTTCCGTGCAGTTTTTCTGCAGCATGTGTACAGCGATTTTTGTTTCCCATAGGGTTACATTGAACTGTAAACTCATGGGAAACTGCTGCGGATCCGCAGCGTTTTCCGCAGTGTGTGCACATACCTTTAGAATTAGGCTATGTGCACACGGTGCGGATTTGGCTGCGAATCCGCAGCGGATTGGCCGCTGCGGATTCGCAGCAGTGTTCCATCAGGTTTCCAGTACCATGTAAACCTATGGAAAACCAAATCCGCTGTGCCCATGGTGCGGAAAATACCGCGCGGAAACGCTGTGTTGTATTTTCCGCAGCATGTCAATTCTTTGTGCGGATTCCGCAGCGTTTTACACCTGTTCCTCAATAGGAATCCGCAGGTGAAATCCGCACAAAAAAACACTAGAAATCCGCGGTAAATCCGCAGGTAAAACGCAGTGCCTTTTACCAGCGGATTTTTCAAAAATGATGCTGAAAAATCTCACATGAATCCGCAACGTGGGCACATAGCCTTAGGGTTGGAATTAGGGTTGTGGTTAGGGTTGTGATTAGGGTTATGGCTACAGTTGGGATTAGGGTTAGGGGTGTGGGGGGGTTAGTGTTAGAGGTAGAATTGAGGGGTTTCCACTGTTTAGGCACATCAGGGGTCTCCAAACGCAACATGGCGCCACCATTGATTCCAGCCAATCTTGTATTCAAAAAGTCAAATGGTGCTCCCTCACTTCCGAGCCCCGACGTGCACCCAAACAGTGGTTTACCCCCACATATGGGGTACCAGCATACTCAGGACAAACTGCGCAACAATTATTGGGGTCCAATTTCTCCTGTTACCCTTGTGAAAATAAAAAATTGCTTGCTAAAACATCATTTTTGAGGAAAGAAAAATGATTTTTTATTTTCACGGCTCTGCGTTGTAAACGTCTGTGAAGCACTTGGGGGTTCAAAGTGCTCACCACATATCTAGATAAGTTCCTTGGGGGGGTCTAGTTTCACTTGTGGGGGTTTCTACTGTTTAGGCACACCAGGGGCTCTGCAAACGCAACGTGACGCCCGCAGACTATTCCATCAAAGTCTGCATTTCATAAGTCACTACTTCCCTTCTGAGCCCCGACGTGTGCCCAAACAGTGGTTTACCCCCACACATGGGGTATCAGCGTACTCAGGAGAAACTGGACAACAACTTTTGGGGTCCAATTTCTCCTGTAACTCTTGGGAAAATAAAAAATTCTGAGCTAAATAATTATTTTTGAGGAAAGAAAACGTATTTATTATTTTCACGGCTCTGCATTATAAACTTCTGTGAAGCACTTGGGGGTTCAAAGTGCTCACCACACATCTAGATAAGTTCCTTTCGGCGTCTCGTTTCCAAAATGGGGTCACTTATGGGGGTTTCTACTGTTTAGCCACATCAGGGTCTCTGCAAACGCAACGTGATGCCTGCAGAGCATTCCATCAAAGTCTGCATTTCAAAACGTCACTACTTCACTTCCGAGCCCCGACATGTGCCCAAACAGTGGTTTACCCCCACATATGGGGTATCAGCGTACTCAGGAGAAACTGGACAACAACTTTTGGGGTCACATTTCTCCTGTTACCCTTGGGAAAATAAAAAATTGCAGGCTAAAAGATCATTTTTGAGAAAATATTTTTTTTTTATTTTCATGGCTCTGCGTTATAAACTTCTGTGAAGCACTTGGGGGTTCAAAGTCCTCACCACACATCTAGATTAGTTCCTTTGGGGGTCTAGTTTCCAAAATGGGGTCACTTGTGGGGGAGCTCCAATGTTTAGGCACACAGGGACTCTCCAAACGCGACATGGTGTCTGCTAACAATTGGAGCTAATTTTCCATTCAAAAAGTCAAATGGCGCGGCTTCCCTTCCGAGCCCTGCCGTGTGCCCAAACAGTGGTTTACCCCCACATGTGAGGTATCGCCGTACTCGGGAGAAATTGCCCAACAAATTTTAGGATCCATTTTATCCTGTTGCCGATGTGAAAATGAAAAAATTGAGGCTAAAAGAATTTTTTTGTGAAAAGAGTGGAGCCAATTTTTCATTCAAAAAGTCAAATGGCGCTCCTTCCCTTCCAAGCCCTGCCGTGCGCCCAAACAGTGGTTTACCCCCACATATGAGGTATCAGCATACTCAGGACCAATTGCACAACGACTTTCGTGGTTCAGTTTCTCCTTTTACCATTGGGAAAATAATAAAATTGTTGCTAAAAGATAATTTTTGTGACTAAAAAGTTAAATGTTCATTTTTTCCTTCCATGTTGCTTCTGCTGCTGTGAAGCACCTGAAGGGTTAATAAACTTCTTGAATGTGGTTTTGAGCACCTTGAGGGGTGCATTTTTTAGAATGGTGTCACTTTTGGGTATTTTCAGCTATATAGACCCCTCAAACTGACTTCAAATGTGAGGTGGTCCCTAAAAAAAATGGTTTTGTAAATTTCATTGTAAAAATGAGAAATCGCTGGTCAAATTTTAACCCTTATAACTTCCTAGCAAAAAAAAATTTTGTTTCCAAAATTGTGCTGATGTAAAGTATACATGTGGCAAATGTTATTTATTAACTATTTTGTGTCACATAACTCTCTGGTTTAACAGAATAAAAATTCAAAATGTGAAAATTGCGAAATTTTCAAAATTTTCGCCAAATTTCCATTTTTATCACAAATAAACACAGAATTTATTGACCTAAATTTACCACTAACATGAAGCCCAATATGTCAAGAAAAAACAATCTCAGAACCGCTAGGATCCGTTGAAGCGTTCCTGAGTTATTACCTCATAAAGGGACACTGGTCAGAATTGCAAAAAATGGCCAGGTCATTAAGGTCAAAATAGGCTGGGTCATGAAGGGGTTAAGGGTAGTAGTCCGGTGACAAGCTATTTGTCCAAGGCAGATTTAAAAAAAAAAACCTGCCATGGGCATTTATTTTTTAAACGGACTACAGGAAAGTAGCGTGGTGGGCCATTTTCTTCCCCAGTCTGGGTTTTTCATGTGGCCTACAGCCACAGGTTCTTTGTAAAAAACCCCTGCAGCAGAGGGTTGGGTGTGTCAGAGTGGAGTTTTCAAGGTGCAGAGCAGATGGCTCTGCAAAAGCTTAGCCTGTGTGAGGGAACAAAGCACCAAGCAGAGCGAACTCCTAGCACCTCGCAACATTATATGGTGGTGCAGTTGCCCTCCGCATTTACGGACCATCTTGTTTCCCGGATGTGATCCAGAGGATACTATTTGTTTTGTTTGCAAGTTTTGGGATGTTAAACCTGTGAACTCTCCTGGTCCCTCCTCTTCACTGCACAGTGAGGACACCGCTGCACCACACCCTGTACGTTCCCGTTCTTTGGGAAGCATTCACATGTCGCTGTCACCCTGTACGTTCATGTTTTATTTGGGAAGCATTCACATGTCGCTATGACCCTGTATGTGCCCGCCATTTGGGAAGCATTGACATGTCGCTGTGACCCATACGGACCCGTTATTTGGGCTGAGTTCACATGTCGCTGTGACCTGTACGGACCCGTTATTTGGGCAGAGTTCACATGTCGCTGTGACCTGTACGTACCCGTTATTTGGGCTGAGTTCACATGTCGCTGTGACCCGTATGTGCCTGTTATTTGGGCTGAGTTCACATGTCGCGGTGACCTGTACGGACCCGTTATTTGGGCAGAGTTCACATGTCGCTGTGACCTGTACGTACCCGTTATTTGGGCTGAGTTCACATGTCGCTGTGACCTGTACGGACCCGTTATTTGGGCAGAGTTCACATGTCGCTGTGACCCATACGTGCCCGTTATTTGGGCTGAGTTCACATGTCGCGGTGACCCTTACGTACCCGTTATTTGGGCTGAGTTCACATGTCGCGGTAACCCGTACGTACCCGTTATTTGGGCTGAGTTCACATGTCGCGGTGACCCGTACGTGCCCGTTATTTGGGCTGAGTTCACATGTCGCGGTGACCCTTACGTACCCGTTATTTGGGCTGAGTTCACATGTCGCGGTAACCCGTACGTACCCGTTATTTGGGCTGAGTTCACATGTCGCGGTGACCCGTACGTGCCCGTTATTTGGGCTGAGTTCACATGTCGCGGTGACCCGTACGTCCCCATTATTTGGGCTGAGTTCACATGTCGCTGTGACCCGTACGTACCCGTTATTTGGGCTGAGTTCACATGTCGCGGTGACCCGTACGTGCCCGTTATTTGGGCTGAGTTCACATGTCGCTGTGACCCGTACATACCCGTTATTTGGGCTGAGTTCACATGTCGCGGTGACCCTTACGTACCCGTTATTTGGGCAGAGTTCACATGTCGCGGTGACCCTTACGTACCCGTTATTTGGGCAGAGTTCACATGTCGCTGTGACCCTTACGTACCCGTTATTTGGGCTGAGTTCACATGTCGCTGTGACCCGTACGTGCCCGTTATTTGGGCTGAGTTCACATGTCGCGGTGACCCGTACGTACCCGTTATTTGGGCTGAGTTCACATGTCGCGGTGACCCGTACGTACCCGTTATTTGGGCTGAGTTCACATGTCGCGGTGACCCGTACGTGCCCGTTATTTGGGCTGAGTTCACATGTCGCGGTGACCCGTACGTACCCGTTATTTGGGCTGAGTTCACATGTCGCGGTGACCCGTACGTGCCCGTTATTTGGGCTGCATTCACGTCGCTGTGACCCCGTATGTGTCCATTATTTGGACCGTCACACATGGTGCTGAACCGCTGCATGTGACCGGCTGTGATGGAGACGTCTCCGGATCAGTCGTCTTACGAACTCCTAAGGGTATGTTCACACGTTCAGGATTTCCATCCTTTTTTTTTCAGGACAGTTTTTTTAAAAAACTGCAGCTCTTGGCAGAAAACGCAGGTCCTTTTTTTGTCCTTTTTTGATGCGTTTTTGATGCGTTTTTTGATGCGTTTTTTGATGCGTTTTTTTATCCTTTTTTTACTGTGTGTTTCCTAGGAAGCTTTTTAGGGCTAAAATGGCTGAAAATACCCTACCCCTACCCCTAACCCTACCCCTACCCCTAACCCTACCCCTACCCCTAACCCTACCCCTAACCCTACCCCTAACCCTAACCCTACCCCTAACCCTACCCCTAACCCTATTCTAACCTTAGTGAAAAAAAAAAAAAAAAATTCTTAATTTTTTTTTATTGTCCCTACCAATGGGGGTGACAAAGTGGGGGGGGTGTCATTTACTATTTTTTTATTTTGATCACTGAGATAGGTTATATCTCAGTGATCAAAATGCACTTTGGAGCGAATCTGCCGGCCGGCAGATTCGGCGGGCGCACTGCGCATGCGCCCGCCATTTTGCAAGATGGCGGCGCCCAGGGAGAAGACGGCCGG
Source organism: Ranitomeya imitator (assembly GCF_032444005.1). Lineage (NCBI taxonomy): Eukaryota > Metazoa > Chordata > Amphibia > Anura > Dendrobatidae > Ranitomeya > Ranitomeya imitator. The sequence goes on along the minus strand of NC_091284.1, from coordinate 541,709,867 downwards.
ACGGACACCGGGACGCCGGGTAAGTATAAGGGGGGGAGATTAGGGCACGGGGGGGGCATCGGAGCACTGGGGGGGGGGGGCATCGGAGCACGGGGGGGGGGGGGGGCATCGGAGCACGGGGGGGCGGGATCGGAGCACGGGGGGGCAGCCACACTCCGCCCACGCACTTCCGCCCGCACTTCCTGCTGCAGCGGTTCTGCACATCAAATCGCAGTAAAACCCGCAGATATATTTTTGATCTGCGGGTTTTACTGCGATTTTGACCTCACAATGGAGGTCTATGGGTGCAGAACCGCTGCGGTTCAGGAAGAAGAATTGACATGCTCCTTCTTTTTTCCGGGAGCTATTCAGCGCGGCTTTTTTTTTACAATTTCCGGACCATGTGCACAGTGTGTCCTGTTTTCCATAGGGTACAGTGTACTGTACCCTGCATGGAAAACAGCTGCGGAACCGCAGCGGCAAAACCGCCGCGGTTCCGCGGTAAAAAACGCACTGTGTGAACATGGCCTTATTGTGATCGATTAAATGTCCCCGATCTCACAGTGCTATGATGTCACTTGTGGGAACATCTGCCATGAGGATACTACATGGGCATCCTATAGCTGCACTCCCTGTGAAACAGACAGTAACTGGGGGCCACCACCATCACTCTGCTAAGAAGGACGACTCCCGCTACAAGCGGCACCACTGGGACTGGTAGGCACTGGGCAGGGGCCGCACGCTGGCGGACGGGTAGGTGGCAGCACAGTGCTGGACCGGGACGTCTGCCTCTGACAGGGCCCCGACAGGCGCAGGCCTGCCACCACACAGCACGGAGGAGGGGGCTGTGCCGGGAGGAGGAGGAGGAGCGCGTCCCTGCCCACTGCTCTCCGGGAGGAAGGGTGTTTCCTCCATGTCTCTAGGAAGTTTCGGCCTCGTCCTGGCCGCTTGTGGAAAGTGGGGTAAAGAGTTGTGGAGAAGGCGCGGCCGGTGCCAGGAAGGGGGCTGCAGCTGAGAGAAGATCATCACCGCCTGCAGGCCGGAGAGGCGGCACACCCGGGTGAGAGAACTACGTGAGCCCCAGCAGTGCTGCCCCTGCCTCCCCCAGCAGTGCTGCCACCGATTACAGCTCTGAAGCTGCCCCTGCCTCCCCCAGCAGTGCTGCCCCTGATTACAGCTCTGAAGCTGCCTCCCGCAGCAGCGCTGCCACCGATTACAGCTCCGAGGCTGCCCCTACCTTCCCCAGCAGCGCTGCCACTGATTACAGCTCTGAAGCTGCCCCTGCCTCCCCCAACAGTGCTGCCACTGATTACAGCTCTGAAGCTGCCCCTGCCTCCCCCAGCAGTGCTACCACCGATTACAGCTCCGAGGCTGCCCCTGCCTTCCCCAACAGTGCTGCCACTGATTACAGCTCTGAAGCTGCCCCTGCCTCCCCCAGCAGTGCTACCACCGATTACAGCTCCGAGGCTGCCCCTGCCTTCCCCAACAGTGCTGCCACTGATTACAGCTCTGAAGCTGCCCCTCTGTCCACACGACAGTCTTTGAGCTTGACCCTTCACCCCCTTTACATAGGTCAGCGGGATCGCTGTCCCTGGGCCCGGATTGTTGGGTTTGGTTCCATGTATAAGGCTATGTGCACACGTTGCGGATTAGCCTTAGGAATTTCTGGTGCGGATTCTGCCTCTCCTGGCAGAAAACTCAGCTGCGGATTTGTTGCGCTTTTGTGCGGTTCCGCAGCGGTTTTTGCTGCTTTTTTTGCGGATTTGCTGCGTCTTTTACCCCTACGGTTTTCCATAATGGAATGGGTACAAAAACGCTTCAGATTCGCAAAAAAGAAGTGACATGCTACTTCTTTTAATCCGCAGCAGATTTTCTGCAAAGTGTGCACAGCTTTTTTTTTTTCTCATTGATTTACACTGTACTGTAAATCAATTGCGGATCTGCAGCGTTTCTGCACCTCAAAAAACGCTGCGGATCCACAGAGAATCTGCAACGTGTGCACATAGCCTTAGTGCGGATCCGCAGCGGATTTTTCCGTGCAGAAACGCTGCAGATCCGCACTGTGATTTACAGTACAATGTAAATCAGTGTGAAAAAAAAAAAATCTGCAGATGGTGCGGAAAAATCCGCGCGGAAACGCTGCTGATTTAAAAGAAGTGCATGTCACTTCTTTTGTGCTGATCTGCAGCGTTTCTGCGCCCCTCCATTATAGAAATCAGCGGGGTGGTAAAACCGCATCAATTCCGCACAAAATCAGCATCAATTCCGTATAAAAAACGCACAAAATCCGCGGCAAATCTGCACCTACGGTTTCTGCGAGGAGATGCAGATTTTGTGCGGAAAATTCTGCACCCCATTCCACAACGTGTGCACATGGCCTAAGATCTCCCATAGACACGCTGTATGAAGTCTTGATTAAAGCTGCAAGACACTTCTGCTGTTGGTCCGTGCCCGATACGTGTGATCTGACACTATGGACCCTCAGTGATGCACAGCAGCAGTGTCACATCTCTGGTGGGCGCACCACTCTCACATTTTCTAAATCTCAAGTTAGTAATTTGCTTCCTTCTGTGAGGATCACCTTGGCAGATGCCAGCCAGCGATATTGGGATATAAGAAGCATGCACATATTATATATAACACATGGATCTGAAACCTCTGTTTGATGTGTCCCTGTCTCGAGTAGGTCCCATTACCTCCATCGTTCAGGTGGGGCAGTAATGTGCTAATTATTGTGGATGTGTAATGAGCAGCTTTATGTGCATCACTTGTATTGTCGCGGATCAGTGCAGGAGAAACTCGGGAGGGCTGAATCGGCAATATGGCCCCTTATTATTGGTCTCATTGATATGTTATTGCTTTAGACGATGGCAGCTCTCCATTGTTTCCCCATAAAGACTGTGCCTGTCACTAATAAGTCATCTATCAGTCTGTGACTGCAGACTCGTGAATCCTCAGAGCTCGTTGTGACACTTATCCGGTGCCGACTACAAATGTGCTCCTGGTCACATTCTGATTGAATGTACGCGGTCTCGTTCAGTTCACTTACATTGCGTGAGACCGCGCACGTCTAGTTGAAATGTGGCTGGAAATATGCATATTTCATGCTTGCAGTCGCGTGACCGCTTGATCTCGCCGCCGGCACTGGAGAATCCTGACAGCATGCATTGCAGACTTTTGTGAACAGCCTGCACAACCCCTTTAGTGGCCCTTTCACACAGACCAGCATTAGAGTATGGGGACAGAAGGAACTTTAAAGGAATTGTCCATCTTTTGAGGAACTATCTTTTTTTTTATTTTCCTCGCTCACTGATTCAGGTTTTGTGAATACTGGATCTTGCCACATTGCCTTTTGCTGAAGTCGGCCTGAGCCGTCCATGTTGTACATGAATGGTTGTCGTGCAGTCTTGGTTTCCCTCCATGGCCTAATAGTCGTGGTGAAAACCAAGAGGAACTGTTTCTGGTTCTCACATACTACTAGTGTTTCCTCTTTGTTGCTATATATTTCTCAGTATTGCACCGTCAACGGGATTTTTGTGGATAGACACGTTTCATTTCCCCATTTACCTACTGTACAAGGAACTGTCCTCTGGTGTTCGCACCCATTGTGCCATAATGTAGGGCGTCACCTTACACCTTGTTCACTGAATACTGAGCGGTGACAGAAGCGCTGTGCCAGTACACGTCTATGACTGAAAGCCACCGGCTGCCTGGAGGAGTACAGCTCGTTTTCTCCTGGCAGCGGGGCTCTCAGTACAGTGGCTGTGCGGCGTTGTAACGCTATCAACCTGCATATTAACCCCATATCTGCAGAATATTAGTGTTTCGGGACATGACAGGTTCCCTTTTAGTACAAGCTGCTTTTGTGGCCAATGTTGGGCACATAGACTAAGGAGACATATGTCTGACCGTAACCACAGTCGGGATGGATACATATGCATATAGCCACCTTACTGAGCCATTGCTAAAATCCTCCTATACTGTAGCACTCCCTACATAATGATATACGAGGAATGCAGTTGCTTAGTGGCCAGAACAGCAGCCTTTTGGCCACCTCCTAGTAAATGGCGGACTATTACAACTGTACAACAAATGTCCGGAAAAGCCCCCAACAAGTACTTTCGGCTAAATGCTGGAATGCAGTGTGCACCTCACCCAGGGCTTCTTCACACAGCTGTTTTTACATCCATAATAAATGATTATTTTCTCTCTCAAGCGTCATCTGTTTCACCTCAGATTTTTTTCTCATCTGATTTTAAAAGCAGTTGAGGCAAAATATCTGGTTATTTTTTTTTTTTTATCAGTTAGCAATGAATCGGTTAAAAACGGAGGCAAAGCATATGTACGGTATTTAATTTTTGACGGATCACCATGGACTTGTGGCCCGGTCTGATCCTCACAGAATGGACACAGGGAGCCATTAAAAAAAACAACAAATAAGGCTACTTTCACACTAACGTTTTTTTCAATACGTCGCAATTCGTCGTTTATGGGAAAAAATGCATCCTGCAAAGTTGTCTGCAGGATGCGTTTTTGCCCCATAGACTAACATTAGCGACGCATTGACACACGTCGCAACAGTCGTGCGACGGTTGCGCCGTGTTGTGGCGGACCGCTGGGAGCAAAAAACGTTACATGTAACGTTTCTTTGCTGCCGACGGTCTGCCATTTCCGACCGCGCATGCGCTGCCGGAACTCTGCCCCCACCTCCCCGCACCTCACAATGGGGCAGCGGATGCGCTGGAAAAATGCATCCGCTGCCCCCGTTGTGCGGCGCATTCACTGCTAGCGTCGGTACGTCGGCCCGACGCACTGTGACGGGCCGTTTCTGACGCTAGTGTGAAAGTATCCTAACAGAAACGGAATTGATCTCTATCTCCGTGTTCAGCCCATCTTAATAACAGACAGCATGCAAACGAAAAAACCAGATGTGTGAATGAAGCCTAACATAACTTGTCTACTTTTCCTGTATTTCTCACTTTTGAGGCGAACAGGGAGGGAGCCTCTGTGCATGCAGCCATGTGCTCTCTATCACCCATCTAGGAGAATGGAGTACGCAGGGAGTGTGCACATGTCTCACTGCCGCATTACGTGGCTTTTACTGACAATAATGACCCTTCCATTGCAGTATGACCAGCTTTGATCATTGTGTGGGGCAGGCCACTGCTTTGTTTAGTGGTTATAAGAAAATGTTGTGGTTTCTCCTACAATGGCGAGAGCACCCGGCATACACCATAAGACGCTTACTGCTGTACCTGCCTGTGGTTGTCATCTAGTGTGGATAATTAGCACTGGCTGTAAGACTCATAATACTGACTGGAATCCTAGAGAACCTACTATATAATTGTCTAAGGGTCACTTCTGTCTTTCTGTCTGTCCTTCTGTCTGTCTGTCATGGAATCCAAGTCGCTGATTGGTCTCGCCAGCTGCCTATCATGGCTGCTGCGACCAATCAGCGATGGCCACAGTCTGATTAGTCCCTCCCTACTCCCCTGCAGTCAGTGCCCAGCGCCCGCTCCATACTCCCCACAGTCAGTGCCCGGCGCCCGCTCCATACTCCCCTCCAGTCACTGCTCACACAGGGTTAATGCCAGCGGTAACGGACCGCGTTATGCCGCGGGTAACTCACTCCGTTACTGCCGCTATTAACCCTGTGTGACCAAGTTTTAAAGATCGAATGTTAAAAATAATAATAAAAAAATCATTATATACTCACCTTCCGCCACCTTTCCCGCTCTTCGAGACGCTCCGGTCACCCCTCCATGCAAGTGGCAGGTTCCGGTGCCAAGGATGGTATGCGAGAAGGACCTGCCATGACGTCACGGTCATGTGACAGCGACCTCATCACAGGTCCTGCGCTCATACCAACCCTGGGACCGGAAGCTGCCGCGTGCACCGTACACAGGGCCAGGACTTCAACGGGCCTCCGGAAGGTGAGTATATGTTTATTTTTTATGTTAAGTCTGTATACTACGTGGCTGGGCAATATACTACGTGACTGGGCAATATACTACGTGACTGGGCAGTATACTACGTGACTGGGCAATATACTACGTCACTGGGCAATATACTACGTGGCTGGGCAATATACTACGTGGCTGGGCAATATACTACGTGACTGGGCAATATACTACGTGACTGGGCAATATACTACGTGGCTGGGCAATATACTACGTGGCTGGGCAATATACTACGTGGCTGGGCAATATAATAATAATAATAATAATCTTTATTTTTATATAGCGCTAACATATTCCGCAGCGCTTTACATTTTGCACACATTATCATCACTGTCCCCAATGGAGCTCACAATCTAGAATCCCTATCAGTATGTCTTTGGAATGTGGGAGGAAACCGGAGTGCCCGGAGGAAACCCACGCAAACACAGAGAGAACATACAAACTCTTTGCAGATGTTGTCCCGGGTGGGATTCGAACCCAGGACCCCAGCGCTGCAAGGCTGCAGTGCTAACCACTACGCCACGTGACTGGGCAATATACTACGTGACTGGGCAATATACTACGTGGCTGGGCAATATACTACGTGGCTGGGCAATATACTACGTCACTGGGCAATATACTACGTCACTGGGCAATATACTACGTGGCTGGGCAATATACTACGTGGCTGGGCAATATACTACGTGGCTGGGCAATATACTACGTGGCTGGGCAATATACTACGTCACTGGGCAATATACTACGTGGCTGGGCAATATACTACGTGGCTGGGCAATATACTAGGTGGACATGCATATTCTAGAATACCCGATGCGTTAGAATCGGGCCACCATCTAGTACTGTATAATAGGCTGTGCATTGTCCTCCATACAGAATGGGTCCCACATTAAAAAAATATACTCCCCTCGCCTCATTACTCTGCCGCTCTGGTTTGGCAGTGAGTGCTCTGAAATTCTACTTTGCGCATTGGGCACGTTGTAATGATGTCATCGCACCCACTGTGCTGATACTTCAGACGCAGAGGAGATAATGATGGCGGAGGAAGTGACAGCTCACACTTCCTCCTTCATCATTTGTTTTCAACTGCATCGGCAAACGGGATGCCCATATAGTTGAATGTGCGATGCCAGGCGGGCAGAAGGGTAGTAGCCTGGCGTTGCGGGCAAATATACTCACCCTGCAGACCAGAGTTTGACATATATGCTGTAAAAAGAGCTTCTGCTTCACCATTTACCACCATTTAGTAATATTTTCGCTACTTCAGGTTTTTGCAGTTCCCAGTGACCCAAACGTCTGCTGTTGTATATGTAGAACAAGTGGCAGGGAATCGGGCAGCATTGCAACAGTAGTGAAGGTCATTATTGCATTTTTTTTTTTTTTTTTTTTTTATCCATTGTAAGTATTTTGAAAGGGGAAACATTCCCTCCAGACCACTCTTCCATGGGTTTTGCTCTTATATGACAGACACTTCTGCTGTGATTCTCCCCAGTAATATGGCGTCTTTCCGTAGGGCAGCATATTCGGCTGACCGTTCTACGTTGAGGCTACTTCCACCTGAGCCACTTTGATACTGTTTTGGCAGGGAGGAAAGGATACAGGAGAAGGAAGAAAGAGTCAAATTTGTTCACGAAACTTCTCTAAATGCTTTTTATTGTTCTAAATGAAGACGGTGTATCTAGAGTCTTAGGTACATGTAGAGGCTAATTTTTCTTCTGTATTTCATGTTCCTGAAGGGCAGATAGTGCACACTGTCAATGGGGGCAGTAAACAGAGGTCAGCGGAGCATTGTGCTGCTGGTCACAAAAACATGGATGTACATATGATGACTAGCCCATATTATTCAGGTCTGAGAATTGTGGCCATTTAACATTTCCATTTCACCATACCGGTCGGCTAAATGCGCAATCATTCAACAATTTCTTCAGCCGAATCCTGGTATAATTGGGATCAAGAAGAGCCCCTGTTTTCTTGATTGTTGTTTCTGCGAATGTTAGCTGATCTTCTTGGATTGATGGTGATTCCTATGTTGTACCCTTCTACAGTCTTGAGACCCTCATACACGTTAGGTGGCTGTTGGCCGACTGATGCTTTGGTCGGATCTCGGACCATATACAGGAGTGCTTTATCAGCTGAGCGCCAGTGTGTTCTCCTGTTCTCCATCAGCAAGTCGGTGACTCTTTTGGTGATTAATCTCCAACAGAACAAAGCAGTCGGCATTCTGAAATCATAGGTGCTTGATCGACATCACCCCCCCCCCCGATAATAAGCTGGCCAATGCCCCCATACACATTAGATTGTTGGCAGAACTCGTCGATATCAGTGGGTGCGGCCGACATTAGTCTAATACTTGGAAGCCTTTATTTTTCATCCTCTTAAACAGGCCACCGAAAACTGATTCTTCTGCCCAATTGCACCATTAACCTACATATGCAACTGAACCTGGAAATATTCCAAGGAAGCCCAGGCATTGTGGAGGGAAGGAAAGTTTCAGACAGGAAAATTCATCCTGTTAAATTCTTGTTTCTGAAGGCAAACTGTGGCCTCAGTCATACGTGGCCCGTCCGGGTATTACATTACAGACTAGTTGTAGGAGAAATGTCACAACATGCTAAAAATGTCTGGCTAAGTGTATAGCCATGGAAAACTCAGGAATTTGGACTATGTTCAGACAATCATTTAATATCGCCGGCCAGTCAGATCTGCAAATTGTGGTTGTGACTGTGTCCACGTTCAGCCCCTCTTACTAGCACGTCCAGAGGACGGGGGCACCAGCAATGTGCCATACGGTACAATTTGTACTATCGCTGTTTTTCCTGCTTAGCATACACACAATTAATGATACCATTAATTATCATGTACAAAGCATTTGCCCAGGTGTAAAAAATATATATACCGTATATATTTTTTATATAGATAGATAGATAGATAGTATACCTATAGAGGCAGGGCTGACGCCAAAGAGAGGAATAGTAAGCTCATAAACTAGTTACTGGGCAGATGGAATGGCGCTGGGCGTTCCAGAGTGCTACATGACATTAGGATAAATGCATTATATGACTCATTGCTCCCCAACAGTACACTGAGCCTGCGTGGTACCAGTATCTGGACCTGTAACAGTATTGAATGTAGGAGTTTCAGTATAGCACATGCCAGGTGAAGTGGAACCTTAGGAGGGGGAATCTGTGTGGGCAGCCATTTATCCATCTTGAGACTGTACTGGGAGTCTCAGGGTGGTGGTTTATAAATGATGCATATACCGTATGTACTCGAGTATAAGCCGACCCCCCCCCCTAATTTTGCCACAAAAAACTGGGAAAACTTAATGACTCGAGTATGAGCCTAGGGTGGAAAATGCAGCAGCTACCGGTAAATTTCAAAAGTAAAAATAGATATCAATAAAAGTAAAATTAATTGAGACATCAGTAGGTTAAGTGTTTTTGAATATCCATATTGAATCAGGAGCCCCATATAATGCTCCATAAAGTTTGATGGGCCCCATTAGATGCTCCGTATTAAAATATGCCCCATATAATCCTGCATAAAGGGTAATAAGGGCCCCATAAAATGCTCCATAGAGATATTTGCCCTATATAGTGCTGCACAAACGTTATGGCCCCATAAGATCATCCATACAGTCACTTGCCCCTTATAGTGCTGCACAAGTGTTATGGCCACATAAGATGCTCCATACAGTCACTTGCCCCATATAATGCTGCACAAGCGTTATGGCCCCATAAGATGCTCCATACAGTCACTTGCCCCTTATAGTGCTGCACAAGCGTTATGGCCCCATAAGATGCTCCGTACAGTCACTTGCCCCATATGCTTTTGCTGCGATAAAAAAAAAAACACATACTCCCCTCTCTTCGCTCAGGACCCCCGGCACTTTCAATATTTACCTGCTCCTCGTGCGGCTCCGTCTTCAGCACTGACGTTCAGCAGAGGGCGCGCACTGACTACGTCACCGCGCCCTCTGACCTGAGCGTCACTGCCAGAGGACGATGAAGACGGAGCCGCACTGGAACGAGGAGAGGTAAATATCGTGCAGCGCTGCGCTTCCCCTTCCCATATACTCACCTACTGCTGGCGCTGTGCAGTCCCTGCTTCTTCCAGCGCTGCATCTTCCTGTATTGAGCGGTCACAGTTACTGCTCATTACAGTAATGAATATGCGGCTCCACCTCTATGGGAGGTGGAGCCGCATATTCATTACTGTAATGAGCGGTACCATGTGACCGCTCAGTACAGGAAGAATCTGCAGTGCTGGAAGAAGCAGGGCCATGCAGGGACCGCGCCAGCAGTAGGTGAGTATAATTACACAGCCCAATCCCCCCCACACCTGCTGAGCCCCGGGTATGACTCGAGTATAAGCCGAGAGGGGGACTTTCAGCCCAAAAAAATGGGCTGAAAATCTCGGCTTATACTCAAGTATATACGGTGTGTATATGTGTGTGCTCTGCTTTACGGCCGGCGCTGACAGTAAGTGCAGGGAAGCTGATGCCGGGGGACGTGACAGACATCGGAATATGAGTATGTACTGTTTTTTTTTTTTTTACTTTTACAATGCTAACCAGGGTAAATATCGGGTTACTAAGCGCGGCCCTGCGCTTAGTAACCCGATATTTACTCTGGTTACAAGTGAACACATTGCTGGATCGGCGTCACACACGCCGATCCAGCGATGACAGCGGGTGATCAGCGACCAAAAAAAAAGGTCCTGATCATTCCCCAGCGACCAACGATCTCCCAGCAGAGCCTGATCGTTGGTCGCTGTCACACATAACGAGATCGTTAGCGGGATCGATTCTACGTCACAAAAAGCGTGACGTTGCAACGATATCGTTAAGAAAATTATTGTGTGAAGGTACCTTTAGGAGCGCTCCTGTGTACAGGAGTATCAGCTGGGATGGCTTTTGGGCGAGGGATCAGCCGAAGCATTGTTTGGCCGACAGACCTCTAATGTCTATGGCCGGCATAAGAGAATCTACAAAACACCTCTCTTTAAGGCTACGTTCAGACTAGCGTTGTGCGCCGCTGCGTCGGCCACGCGACGCACAACGCACCGAAAAACGCGGCAAAACGCACGCAAAAACGCTGCGTCGTTTTTTGCCGAAAATCGGACGCAAGAAAAATGCAACTTGTTGCGTTTTCTTGGTCCGACGCTTGCGGCAAAAAAGACGCATTTGTCGCAAAACGCAACAAGCAAAAAAGCATGCGTCCCCCATGTTAAACATAGGGGCGCATGACGCGTGCGTCGCCGCTGCGTGGCCCGACGCGGCGCCGACGCACACTAGCACAACGCTAGTCTGAACGTACCCTAAGACCTGTTTGGCTGCCAATTTAGTGCATTCACATAACCAGATCTTATTGACCATGTTATGACTGCAATTCCTGGCCTGACCATAAGGATGTTCATGTCAGTAGACCTCCGGTCAGGTAGGCAACTGTGGCTGTAACACAGACCGTTCATTCCTAAAGGCCCCTTCACATTAAGCGACGCTGCAGCGATACCGACAACGATCCGGATCGCTGCAGCGTCGCTGTTTGGTCGCTGGAGAGCTGTCACACAGACCGCTCTCCAGCGACCAACGATGCCGGTAACCAGGGTAAACATCGGGTAACTAAGCGCAGGGCCACGCTTAGTAACCCGATGTTTACCCTGGTTACCTTCCTAAAAGTAAAAAAAACAAACACTACATACTTACCTAACGCTGTCTGTCCTCCAGCGCTGTGCTCTGCTCTCCTCCTGTACTGTCTGTGTGAGCACAGCGGCCGGAAAGCAGAGCGGTGACGTCACCGCTCTGCTTTCCGGCTGACCGACGCTCACAGCCAGTGCAGGAGGAGAGCAGAGCACAGCGCTGGAGGACAGACAGCGTTAGGTAAGTATGTAGTGTTTGTTTTTTTTTTTTACTTTTAGGATGGTAACCAGGGTAAACATCGGGTTACTAAGCGTGGCCCTGCGCTTAGTTACCCGATGTTTACCCTGGTTACCAGTGAACACATCGCTGGATCGGTGTCACACACGCCGATCCAGCGATGTCCGCGGGAGATCCAGCGACGAAATAAAGCTCTGGACTTTCCTCAGCGACCAACGATCTCCCAGCAGGGGCCTGATCGTTGGTCGCTGTCACACATAACGATTTTATTAACGATATCGTTGCTACGTCACAAAAAGCAACGATATCGTTAACAATATCGTTATGTGTGAAGGTACCTTTAGAATAGAATGTTAAATAATTGGGGCAGGGCATGTAAGTATGTAAGCCCATTATATTGTATTACCTAATGGTATCACGGTAACTAATGACATCCTGATGACGCTGGTTTATTGGGCCTCCTTCAGTATCATTCTTGTTTAGTAGTCACTGAAAAATCTTATAATTTCCAATTTGTGGTGTTAGCACCGTTTATGACTAAATGGTGAACCATTACATTTCCTGTGCTTTGACCACATAGGGTTCAGGTGTCTACACCAAGCATAAATCACAAAAGATTTAGAAGTGAAACCGAGGCTTCTGGCCTCAAGTATCTACACATGGGCTCTGTCATGTCAGAGTTGTAGTTATAAATGCAACCACAGTACTGATATTTAGACTTTTTGTATGCAATGGTGATACCTGAATGACTTTCACCCTTTGCTTAGTGCGTACTCTATAGAAAGCTCCTAATGCCCACCTGAAGTTTGTCCTTTAGGCTCTGTTAGCCCCATTTAAGCAAGGAGAGTGTCTATTTGGCCTCTGTTGTGCTGATAAACTTGTGTTTACCATAAAAGAGAAGGTTTATGATCGTGTAAGATCTAATACAATGGTATGTAGTACCAAAAAATATCCCATGCTTTATTTGTTTTATAGCAGGACCCTATCGCTTCATGGCATTTGTTGGAGGGCTCAGGGTCTTTTCCTGGAGCATCTCTTCTTTGCGCTCTATTCCTACATTTCTCTTCCTCTGTCTGTAAACTTCTTTTCACAGGTGGCTGTGTACTTTGTCGTTTTTGCCAGAACTGTATCTACCCTACAGTTCCCTCATTACCAGACACTTCATTTATAAACCACCACCCTGAGACTCCCAGTACAGTCTCAAGATGGATAAATGGCTGCCCACACAGATTCCCCCTCCTAAGGTTCCACTTCACCTGGCATGCACTATACTGAAACTCCTACATTCAATACTGTTACAGGTCCAGATACTGGTACCACGCAGGCTCAGTGTACTGTTGGGGAGCAATGAGTCATATAATGCATTTATCCTAATGTCATGTAGCACTCTGGAACGCCCAGCGCCATTCCATCTGCCCAGAGCTTACTATTCCTCTCTTTGGCATCAGCCCTGTCTATATAGGTTCTGTTCCTTTCTCCATGTACAGTCACAATTCGTTAAGAATCACTGGCCATGCACCTCATAAGATCAGAGCACACTGCTCTGAGAACTTTGTGCTTAACTATCAGGCTGTGTTCTGTTCAAAGCACAGATGGGAAATCTCCTGTACTCTGTGCTTTGAATGGACCATGACAGGAAGCAAGGAGCTGGAGGCCACATAATCACAGCTCAGGAATGGAGAGGGATTTTAACAGCAAGTAAATTACGAAGTCTCTTCATTTCGCATAAGCTGTACAATGGTTAGATTATCTTGTGTGCTTGGAAATCTCTTTAAGGCCTCCTTCATACGTCTGTGTTTCCAGTACATGTTGCATCCGTTTTTTTATGGATCCCGCATGTAATGATTAACACCTATGGTGCTGTGCACCAGTCTGTGTTTTTACATGGACCGTGTGTCTACGCAAAACCCACGAAGACTTGGCCGTTTTTTCCAGCAGCATGTATGACAAGGGGCAGTACAAATCTATCGGTCCGTGAAAAGCACAAACAACATATGGATGGCATCAGTATACTGTCCGTGTTTAACAGTATAGGAGAAGCTTTGTCATTTATTTCTTCATCCTTACTGGAAAACACTGATGACATTGGTACCATTTGTCACGTATGTGTTTTATACGGACGAGTGAAGGACGCCATGCACATGCTGACCCTTTTCTTCTGGGTGGAGATGTATGTAAAACTACTGTCAGTATATCTGTACAGTACATACCGTACATGTCTCCTTCCTCCATTACCGTCTATGTAACATTTTACAGTTTGCCTTCTTTCTTGCCTGTCCTCTATGGAAACATTGTCCATTTATGTTCTGGGGAGAAGGACCGCATGTTGCAGCGATAGATTACAGTGTACAGGAAGTTGCTGGTTCCGTTTTTTCATCTCTTGACAAGTGTGAAGAAAAGCTGGACACATAGGAACAGATCAGCAGATGTTTTGTGATCACTAACTTTTTTTGTTGCATCATAATAATAATCTTTATAAATCGCCAGTGTATTCTACAGTAGAGCAAGAAAGTCAGGCATGACGTGGTAACAGACCAAGGAGGGCTGGACCTCCTTAGAATCCCCTAGTAAATAAAGGGTGGCACAAAGAGATCAATGTGCTTATTTGTAAAGTTGTCACGACAGAGGTTTAATTTCTCTTTTCCACTCGTCTTTTAAGTGCAGTGAACAGAAAAATGTTGTTCCTTCTTTTTTTCCTCCCCCTCTGACAGTTTTAGGCTGATTCTAGTCATCTGGTGGTGCTGTGCCTTTTTTCTCAAAGGAAAGGGTGAGGTCGGACTCTACAGATGGGATGGGCCGATGGTTTTCGATATTCTTTTAATGTGTTCATTTTTTTTTCTGCAGTTAATATGAGTGATTCATATAGTGGGAGATGGGGAGCGTTGTCTCTCTTGTGCTTGATGTTTACTCCGCATTCATGTCCTTCTTATTTCTGTAGCCTAATACAATATAATTTTTTTTGTTTCCTCCAGCTTCAGTATGACGACACAAGTGACACTGGAGGATGCTTTGTCCAATGTAGACCTGTTGGAGGAGCTGCCCTTACCAGACCAGCAGCCCTGCATTGAGCCGCCTCCATCTTCTTTGCTGTATCAGGTACTTGCTTTTAGATCTCCATTCACAGAACGATGAACTGGCAGTGGGAGGAATGAGCCTCTGCCACACTCACTGGCAGTGGGAGGAATGAGCCTCTGCCACACTCACTGGCAGTGGGAGGAATGAGCCTCTGCCACACTCATTGGCAGTGGGAGGAATGAGCCTCTGCCACACTCACTGGCAGTGGGAGGAATGAGCCTCTGCCACACTCACTGGCAGTGGGAGGAATGAGCCTCTGCCACACTCACTGGCAGTGGGAGGAATGAGCCTCTGCCACACTCTCACACTGGCAGTGGGAGGAATGAGCCTCTGCCACACTCTTACTGGCAGTGGGAGGAATGAGCCTCTGCCACACACTGGCAGTGGGAGGAATGAGCCTCTGCCACACTCTCACACTGGCAGTGGGAGGAATGAGCCTCTGTCACACTCTCACACTGGCAGTGGGAGGAATGAGCCTCTGCCACACTCACAAACTGGCAGTGGGAGGAATGAGCCTCTGCCACACTCACAAACTGGCAGTGGGAGGAATGAGCCTCTGCAACACTCTCATACTGGCAGTGGGAGGAATGAGCCTCTGCCACACACTGGCAGTGGGAGGAATGAGCCTCTGCCACACTCTCACACTGGCAGCGGGAGGAATGAGCCTCTGCCACACTCTCACTTGCAGCGGGAGGAATGAGCCTCTGCCACACTCACACTGGTAGTGGGAGGAATGAGCCTCTGCCATACTCACACTGGCAGTGGGAGGAATGAGCCTCTGCCACACTCACACTGGCAGTGGGAGGAATGAGCCTCTGCCACACTCACACTGGCAGTGGGAGGAATGAGCCTCTGCCACACTCACACTGGTAGTGGGAGGAATGAGCCTCTGCCACATTCTCACTGGCAGTGGGAGGAATGAGCCTCTGCCACATTCTCACTGGCAGTGGGAGGAATGAGCCTCTGCCACACTCACACTGGCAGTGGGAGGAATAAGCCTCTGCCACACTCACACTGGTAGTGGGAGGAATGAGCCTCTGCCACACTCACACTGGCAGTGGGAGGAATGAGCCTCTGCCACACTCACACTGGCAGTGGGAGGAATGAGCCTCTGCCACATTCTCACTGGCAGTGGGAGGAATAAGCCTCTGCCACACTCACACTGGCAGTGGGAGGAATGAGCCTCTGCCACATTCTCACTGGCAGTGGGAGGAATAAGCCTCTGCCACACTCTCACACTGGCAGTGGGAGGAATAAGCCTCTGCCACACTCACACTGGCAGTGGGAGGAATGAGCCTCTACCACACTCACACTGGCAGTGGGAGGAATGAGCCTCTGCCACACTCACACTGGCAGTGGGAGGAATGAGCCTCTGCCACACTCTCACACTGGCAGTGGGAGGAATAAGCCTCTGCCACACTCTCACACTGGCAGTGGGAGGAATGAGCCTATACCACACTCTCACTGGCAGTGGGAGGAATGAGCCTCTGCCACACTCACACTGGCAGTGGGAGGAATGAGCCTCTGCCACACTCTTACTGGCAGTGGGAGGAATGAGCCTCTGCCACACACTGGCAGTGGGAGGAATGAGCCTCTGCCACACTCTCACACTGGCAGTGGGAGGAATGAGCCTCTGCCACACTCTCACACTGGCAGTGGGAGGAATGAGCCTCTGTCACACTCTCACACTGGCAGTGGGAGGAATAAGCCTCTGCCACACTCTCACACTGGCAGTGGGAGGAATGAGCCTCTGCCACACTCTCACACTGGCAGTGGGAGGAATGAGCCTCTGCCACACTCACACTGGCAGTGGGAGGAATGAGCCTCTGCCACACTCTTACTGGCAGTGGGAGGAATGAGCCTCTGCCACACACTGGCAGTGGGAGGAATGAGCCTCTGCCACACTCTCACACTGGCAGTGGGAGGAATGAGCCTCTGTCACACTCTCACACTGGCAGTGGGAGGAATGAGCCTCTGCCACACTCACACTGGCAGTGGGAGGAATGAGCCTCTGCCACATTCTCACTGGCAGTGGGAGGAATGAGCCTCTGCCATACTCACACTGGCAGTGGGAGGAATGAGCCTCTGCCACACTCACACTGGCAGTGGGAGGAATGAGCCTCTGCCACACTCTTACTGGCAGTGGGAGGAATGAGCCTCTGCCACACTCTCACACTGGCAGCGGGAGGAATGAGCCTCTGCCACACTCTCACTTGCAGCGGGAGGAATGAGCCTCTGCCACATTCTCACTGGCAGTGGGAGGAATAAGCCTCTGCCACACTCTCACACTGGCAGTGGGAGGAATGAGCCTCTGTCACACTCTCACACTGGCAGTGGGAGGAATGAGCCTCTACCACACTCACACTGGCAGTGGGAGGAATGAGCCTCTGCCACACTCACACTGGCAGTGGGAGGAATGAGCCTCTGCCACACTCTCACACTGGCAGTGGGAGGAATAAGCCTCTGCCACACTCTCACACTGGCAGTGGGAGGAATGAGCCTCTACCACACTCTCACTGGCAGTGGGAGGAATGAGCCTCTGCCACACTCACACTGGCAGTGGGAGGAATGAGCCTCTGCCACACTCTTACTGGCAGTGGGAGGAATGAGCCTCTGCCACACACTGGCAGTGGGAGGAATGAGCCTCTGCCACACTCTCACACTGGCAGTGGGAGGAATGAGCCTCTGTCACACTCTCACACTGGCAGTGGGAGGAATGAGCCTCTGCCACACTCTCACACTGGCAGTGGGAGGAATGAGCCTCTGCCACACTCTCACTGGCAGTGGGAGGAATGAGCCTCTGCCACACTCACACTGGCAGTGGGAGGAATGAGCCTCTGCCACACTCACACTGGTAGTGGGAGGAATGAGCCTCTGCCACACTCACACTGGCAGTGGGAGGAATGACCCTCTGCCACACTCACACTGGCAGTGGGAGGAATGAGCCTCTGCCACATTCTCACTGGCAGTGGGAGGAATGAGCCTCTGCCACACTCACACTGGCAGTGGGAGGAATGAGCCTCTGCCACATTCTCACTGGCAGTGGGAGGAATAAGCCTCTGCCACACTCTCACACTGGCAGTGGGAGGAATGAGCCTCTGTCACACTCTCACACTGGCAGTGGGAGGAATAAGCCTCTGCCACACTCTCGCACTGGCAGTGGGAGGAATGAGCCTCTACCACACTCACACTGGCAGTGGGAGGAATGAGCCTCTGCCACACTCACACTGGCAGTGGGAGGAATGAGCCTCTGCCACACTCTCACACTGGCAGTGGGAGGAATAAGCCTCTGCCACACTCTCACACTGGCAGTGGGAGGAATGAGCCTCTACCACACTCTCACTGGCAGTGGGAGGAATGAGCCTCTGCCACACTCACACTGGCAGTGGGAGGAATGAGCCTCTGCCACACTCTTACTGGCAGTGGGAGGAATGAGCCTCTGCCACACACTGGCAGTGGGAGGAATGAGCCTCTGCCACACTCTCACACTGGCAGTGGGAGGAATGAGCCTCTGCCACACTCTCACACTGGCAGTGGGAGGAATGAGCCTCTGTCACACTCTCACACTGGCAGTGGGAGGAATAAGCCTCTGCCACACTCTCACACTGGCAGTGGGAGGAATGAGCCTCTGCCACACTCACACTGGCAGTGGGAGGAATGAGCCTCTGCCACACTCTCACTCGCAGTGGGAGGAATGAGCCTCTGCCACACTCACACTGGCAGTGGGAGGAATGAGCCTCTGCCACACTCACAAACTGGCAGTGGGAGGAATGAGCCTCTGTCACACTCTCACACTGGCAGTGGGAGGAATAAGCCTCTGCCACACTCTCACACTGGCAGTGGGAGGAATGAGCCTCTGCCACACTCACACTGGCAGTGGGAGGAATGAGCCTCTGCCACACTCACACTGGCAGTGGGAGGAATAAGCCTCTGCCACACTCACACTGGCAGTGGGAGGAATGAGCCTCTGCCACACTCACAAACTGGCAGTGGGAGGAATGAGCCTCTGCCACACTCACAAACTGGCAGTGGGAGGAATGAGCCTCTGCAACACTCTCATACTGGCAGTGGGAGGAATGAGCCTCTGCCACACACTGGCAGTGGGAGGAATGAGCCTCTGCCACACTCTCACACTGGCAGCGGGAGGAATGAGCCTCTGCCACACTCACTTGCAGCGGGAGGAATGAGCCTCTGCCACACTCACACTGGTAGTGGGAGGAATGAGCCTCTGCCATACTCACACTGGCAGTGGGAGGAATAAGCCTCTGCCACACTCACACTGGCAGTGGGAGGAATGAGCCTCTGCCACACTCACACTGGCAGTGGGAGGAATGAGCCTCTGCCACACTCTTACTGGCAGTGGGAGGAATGAGCCTCTGCCACACTCTCACACTGGCAGCGGGAGGAATGAGCCTCTGCCACACTCTCACTTGCAGCGGGAGGAATGAGCCTCTGCCACACTCACACTGGTAGTGGGAGGAATGAGCCTCTGCCATACTCACACCGGCAGTGGGAGGAATGAGCCTCTGCCACACTCACACTGGCAGTGGGAGGAATGAGCCTCTGCCACACTCACACTGGCAGTGGGAGGAATGAGCCTCTGCCACACTTTTACTGGCAGTGGGAGGAATGAGCCTCTGCCACACTCACACTGGCAGCAGGAGGAATGAGCCTCTGCCACACTCTCACTTGCAGCGGGAGGAATGAGCCTCTGCCACACTCACACTGGTAGTGGGAGGAATGAGCCTCTGCCATACTCACACTGGCAGTGGGAGGAATGAGCCTCTGCCACACTCACACTGGCAGTGGGAGGAATGAGCCTCTGCCACACTCACACTGGCAGTGGGAGGAATGAGCCTCTGCCACACTCAGACACTTGCACTCAGATACTGGTAGAGGTTTGTCTCTGAAAGGGACAAATGTTCGGGTGTGTTTGATTCCAATGGCAGAAATATTTAAGAAAATCAAGTTTGACAATCCAGTACAACGAGAAGGCTGACCACGGAAGGGGAGTGCAGCGACTCTGTTGATTATTAATGGTAGAACTGGTAAATGAGGAGGCTGAGCTCAGCGATTATCCTGTGCCATTCACTTCTGCCTTGTGAGGTGGCGGGCACTGATGGTGGGGAATAAATGGCTGCCTGTCAGGTGTGCATGTCTGGCGGGTAATGTGCACCTGTTCTCTTATGGAATATGTGTGCATGAGTCATGTCAAGCTGCAGGCGACACCTCATGGGTCTAGGCTATAATTTATTGGCCCCAACTGTTCAACGCTCCTAGAATGATGATTTCCAGGCTTTTATGGCATTTTGTATTGTGATTAGATAACATTATCCATATGTATTAATATACATTTATTAAGCCAATGCATTTCATTTTTCTTGCAGCCAAATTTTAACACTAACTTTGAGGACAGAACTGCCTTCGTCACCGGTATTGCCCGGTACATTGAGCAGGCTACAGTCCATTCTAGCATGGTGAGTGGTTGGCGCACGTGGCATAAAATACACATGAAGGTGAATGGTTTTCGGTTGCTGTTTAATACGAGAATTATTGTTTCTCTATTACAGAATGTAATGCTGGAAGAAGGACAGGATTATGCCATTATGCTTTACACATGGAGAAGCTGCTCAAGAGCAATACCGCAGGTAGCGGCCATTGTCCATACTGAGTAACCAGTATGCTGCGTTTTTCTGCAGTCTGCTTATTACATTTAACACCTTTTTGTGCCCTCTTCTCTAATAACCTCTTGTCATTTATACTGTATCTGGGTATTTATAGTGTACTAGATGGAGGCCTGATGCTATCGCATTGGGAGGGCGGTAATGTCACAATGGGGGCAGTCATGCGCGCTGTTGTTGCCTAATGGCATCCTGTGATAATCTAATGACTTTTGCATCAGGGGACTCATGTGCTTGACGCCTACGCTTATATGCATTGTTTTAGTCCCAGCAATGTTGTTGCTCTTCAAGAGTCTCATTTGCCCTTTGTTGTCTTCAACGTTGTGCCTTTGCTGCTTTCCTTTCATTGTCTTTGGCATACTTTTTAGCAGGAGCCATGTTGGTGTTGATATTTGCTTTTTAAAGGGGTTTTCCAACGAACAAAAGTTAATTTTAAAAATTGTCTGTCTGACCGTGTACCGAACAAACCACAGCTCCTGGGCAAGGGAGGAAGCAAAAGACAATACTGACATTACAGCAGGAGATCGTAGAGGATACATTTTGTGAGGTAAAATATTTGTAATAACAGTCAGTGAAATATTTTACTTCACAAAATGAATCCACTGTGATCCCCTGCTTTAATGTCAGTACTTTGCTTTCTCCCCTGCCCAGGAGATGTGGTATGCTCCGTACACGGTCAGACACACTTACCCCTGTGTCTGACCGTGTACAGAACATACTACAGCTCCTGGGCAGGGGAGGAAGCACAAGACAATACTGACATTACAGCAGGCGATCGTAGAGAATACATTTGTGAGGTAAAATATTGTATTAACAGTCAGTGAAATATTTAATCTGACAAAATTAATCCTCTGTGATCCCCTGCTGTAATGTCAGTATTGTTTTTTGCTTCCTCCCCTGCCCAGGAGATGTGGTATACTCCGTACACGGTCACACAGTCAATTTTTAAAATGAACTTTTGTTCGTGGGAAAACCCCTTTATTGTGACTGGCTTCCTCTGCCTGTAGACATGTCATGCATCTGCCATTGGGAACAGCCAAATGATTCACTGCACCTGCGCATTATTCAGACCGCCGCCATCTTTGTGTAGACCGCGGCGGTCACATTAAAACTGCGCATGCACTCCTCCTGTACAAAGATAGCGGCTGTCAGTGAATCATTCGGCTGATCCCGGCGGCGTGTTCGCGACGGTGTTCTGTTGGTGATACTGTTCAAGAGGCTGCTTGTGAGTGTGATGCAACGGTGTTCCGCTGGTCGTACCGCGCAATAGGTTGGTACCAGCAGCAGTTTCCATATTGAGACACCCATCACTTGGGTGTCCCAATATGGCAGTCGGTGAACTTCCTCCGCTTGGAATTCTGGGATACAATGACATCTGGACAGAACAGGAAATGAAAACATTACAATGCAATTATATAAATAGATATTTCTGAGATTTACAACTGTGTAAGTTAAACCGTGTTCAGCCTCATTCACATTGTGTAGTTGTGCAGCTGATAAGAAAGCTTTATTGACTCACTTTTTTTTTTCTCTCAGCGTTGTAAAAATGCCATGAAGTTCAAATACTTTTCTTAAGGTACCTTCACACTGAGCGACGCTGCAGCGATACCGACAACGATGTTGATCGCTGCAGCGTCGCTGTTTGGTTGCTGGAGAGCTGTCACACAGACAGCTCTCCAGCGACCAACGATGCCGATAACCAGGGTAAACATCGGGTTACTAAGCGCAGGGCCGCGCTTAGTAACCCGATGTTTACCCTGGTTACCAGTGAAGACATCGCTGAATCTGCGTCACACACGCCGATTCAGCGATGTCTGCAGGGAGTCCAGCGACGAAACAAAGTTCTGGACTTTCTGCAGCCAACGACATCACAGCAGGATCCTGATCGCTGCAACGTCACGGATCGCTAGCGACATCGTTCAGTGTGAAGGTACCTTTAGTATTTTATATATAACAGGCATTTTTGTTAGTGTCTTTTATTTGAAAAAAGTCAGATATTTATGTAGAGCACTAGATGGTGGCCCGATTCTAACACATCAGGTATTCTAGAATATGTATGTAGTTTATTAATGAAGATTTCAGAATAATGCAATGAATACACAGGATTCGGCCGGACGCAACCAATTAGCGAAGTGTGGTTCAAATCCCGCGTTAATTCGTGGCCAGACTGCGTCTGTCGCTGATTGGTCGCGTCCGGCCGCCGGCGAACAATTAGTGAAGCCAGGACCAGCTGCAGGTTTTTGAGGGCCCCTGGCGAAAGAGTCTCACAGCGCAAGTAGCATATAACACAGGCCACGTATTATATAGCACAGCCCACGTAGTGTATAGCACAGCCCACGCAGTGTATAGCACAGGCCACGTAGTATATAGCAATGTGGCCACCCTATCCCTGTAAAAAAAAAATTAAAATTTTTTTAAATAAATAATTATATACTCGCCTTCCGGCGGCCCCGGATCCAGCCCAGGTCTTTAGCGATGCTCCTAACGACGCTCCGTTCCCAGTAATGCCTTGCTGCAATAACACGTGATGATGTAGTGGTCTCGCGAGACAGCTACGTCATCTCTGGTCATTGCCGCAATGCATTCTTGGGACCAGAGCGTCGTGAGGAGCGAGAAAGGCTGGCGCGGAAGGTGAGAATATATTGATTTTTTTATTATTATTTTTAACATTATATGTTTTTACTATTGATGCTGCATAGGCAGCATCAATAGTAAAAGGTTGGGCACACGTACAGCGTTAATGGCAGCATTAACGGACTGCGTTACACCGCGTTATGCCGCGGTGTAACGCAGTCCTAAAACGCTATGTGGGCGCTGACTGGAGGGGACTATGGAGGGCGCACTGACTGGAGGGGAGTAGGGAGGGGCCAATTCGCGGTCGGATTGTGCCTGTCGCTGATCAGCTGGCCGCGACCAATCAGCGACCCGGGATTTCTGTGACAGACAGACAGACAGAAGTACCCCTTAGACAAATAAATATATATATTTGTCTAAGGGGTACTTCTGTCTGTTTGTCTGTCTGTCACAGAAATCCCAGGTCGCTGATTGGTCGCGGCCAGCTGATCAGCGACAGGCACATATATATACAGGTGTATGTGTCAGGTGTATTTATTGTACACATTTGCCGTACAATGTTACACGTGCCAAACATGAAATAAAATATCTAAGGCCGTCTGGCCACTAACTAACAATAAGATTCTAACTACAAAATAAACCTACACAACAACAAAGAAGTTCGTGCAGCCTTACTGTGTCAGCTTCCCAGACCAGCAGATGAGAGACTGAGATCCCAGCAGTTCCTGATTATATCAGCTGAAGCAGTCAGGAGTCAAAACTGGATTACATGTGTGGAAGGGAAGCACCAGTCCTTTCAGGCTGATCACTAAAGAAACCAGGACCGGATTACAGTGAAATAAACAGCTTCACAATCAATACCGTGATACATATGAAATGAAACGGGGAGAAACATATCTGTTTTCTAGTACTTCTCCCCTTGGCACCTCACATACCCCCTTCCTCTGTTCGAGCCCGTAGGGTTGGACACAACGAGCTGCCAAGCAGTGTGTCCTAGACAATGCATCTGCATTCCCGTGCGCTGCGCTGCCCTGTGCTCAACGGAAAAGTTAAAAGGTTGTAATGCCAAGAACCAGCGTGTCACCCTCGCATTGCCCTCTTTTGCCCGGGACATCCATGTTAGGGGTGAATGATCCCTTACTTGCCTAAATTGGCAACCTAGTAAATAATAGCGTAAGGTGTATAGGGCCCATTTCACAGCCAGGGCTTCCCGCTCAACCACGCTATAATTCTTTTCTGCCCTGGTAAGCTTTCTGCTCAGATAGCCCACTGGGTGTTTCTCGCCATTCACTTCCTGTGACAACACTGCTCCGAGGCCAACACCAGAGGCGTCCGTTTGGACAATAAACTCCCTTTTAAAGTCAGGGGCAACCAACACTGGTTGGTCAAAGAGGACCGTTTTCAAATACTGAAAGGCCTTCTCTGCTTCTGCGTTCCACTTTATTGTCATAGATTTCGAGCCCTTGGTAAGATCTGTGAGAGGGGCCGCGATGGTGGCAAAATGTTTGATGAAGCGCCTATAATAGCCAACGATCCCTAAAAAGGCTCCGACTTGTTTTTTGGTGACCGGTCGTGGCCAATTCTGAATAGCGTCCACTTTATTGGTCTGTGGCTTTACGACTCCTCGCCCTATGCTATATCCCAGATAGCGAGCCTCTTCCAATCCCAAGGTACATTTCTTAGGATTGGCAGTTAACCCAGCAGTTTTTATCAAGTCCAAGACGGCTTGTACTTTTGTCAAATGTGTGTCCCAGTCATTACTAAAGACAATGATATCGTCCAAGTATGCGGACGCATACTGGACGTGGGATTTAAAGGGAACCTGTCACCTGAATTTGGCGGGACTGGTTTTGGGTCATATGGGCGGAGTTTTTGGGTGTTTGATTCACCCTTTCCTTACCCGCTGGCTGCATGCTGGCTGCAATATTGGATTGAAGTTCATTCTCTGTCCTCCATAGTACACGCCTGCACAAGGCAAGATTGCTTTGCGCAGGCGTGTACTATGGAGGACAGAGAATGAACTTCAATCCAATATTGCAGCCAGCATGCAGCCAACGGGTAAGGAAAGGGTGAATCAAACACCCAAAAACTCCGCCCATATGACCCAAAACCAGTCCCGCCAAATTCAGGTGACAGAGTCCCTTTAAGGACAATATCCATTAGACGTTGGAAGGTGGCTGCAGCACCATGCAACCCAAATGTCATATCACGGTACTGGAACAGTCCCTGGGGTGTTACAAATGCCATTTTCTCTTTGGCTGAATCCGTGAGGGGAATCTGCCAATAACCTTTTGTTAAGTCGATAGTGGATATGTACCTGGCCGAACCCAGTCTCTCTATAAGTTCATCAACTCTCGGCATCGGGTAGGCATCGAATTTCGATACCTCATTTAATTTCCAAAAATCATTACAAAATCGAATAGTCCCATTGGGTTTGGGCACCAGCACGATTGGGCTAGCCCAACCACTCCGGAACTCTTCAATGACTCCAAGTTCTAACATTTTCTCGACTTCCTGGGCGATGGCTTGTCTCCGAGCCTCCGGAATTCGATATGGTTTTAGTCGTACCCGGGCCTGTGGATCAGTAACAATGTCATGTTTAATTGAGTACGACCAGGAAGCTCTGAAAAAACCTCTGCGTTTTTCTGTATAACTTCCTTGGTCTCTCGTTTTTGACTTTCGGATAGTGTCTCTGTAATACCCACCTCTGGCAGTGCTACCTGGGGGTCATTTACCACAGATGGTGGTGCCCTATGAGGTCCATCATTAAGGGTGGCTTCTGTCATTAGACTCTCCCTGTCCCGCCAGGCCTTAAGCAAGTTTATGTGGTAGATTTGTTCGGTTTTCCTCTTGTCTGGTTTATATATCTTATAATTCATTTCACCTATTCTGTCCAAGACCTCGTATGGGCCCTGCCACTTCACAAGAAATTTATTTTCTACAGTAGGTACTAATACTAACACCCTGTCTCTGGGTTGAAAGACTCGTGTTCTAGCCGCTCGGTTGTATACCGTGCTTTGGGCCTGTTGCACACGTTCTAAACATTCCTTAACTATTGGCATGACTGTCTCAATTCTTTTTTGCATAAGCATTACGTGTTCAATTACACTACGATAAGGAGTCATCTCTTGTTCCCAAGTCTCTTTAGCAATATCTAACAGGCCTCTAGGACATCGCCCGTAAACTAACTCAAAAGGCGAAAAGCCTGTGGAGGATTGGGGTACTTCACGTATAGCGAACAGGAGATATGGTAGGAGAGCATCCCAATCCCTCCCGTCCTTATCTACCACCCTTTTCAACATTCCCTTCAGGGTTTTATTAAATCGCTCCACCAATCTGTCAGTCTGAGGGTGATATACTGAAGTACGCAAGTGGGAGATTTTTAGTAGTTTACATAAGTCCTTAAGTATTCCAGACATAAAGGGGGTTCCCTGATCCGTTAGTATTTCTTTCGGAATGCCGGTGCGAGAAAACATATTAGCAAGCTCCTTTTGAAATTGCTTTCGCATTGGCATTCCGCAGAGGTACTGCTTCAGGGTAACGAGTGGCAAAATCTAGTACTACCAAAATGTACTGATGACCCCTGGCAGATTTAACTAATGGGCCAACTACATCCATTGTTATCCTCTCGAAGGGTACCTCTATTATTGGTAAAGGCACAAGGGTGCTACTAAAATGTGACATTGGTGCGGTCAATTGACACGTAGGACAGAACTGACAATACCGGGACACGTCTCCCACTAGACCACTAGACCCGGCCAAAAGAAACGTTGCAGAATACGGTGTTTTGTTTTTTCTTCGGCCAGGTGTCCCCCCAAGGGATGTTTATGTGCCAGTTCCAAAACTACCTTGCGAAAGGACTTGGGCACCACTAGTTGCTCTACCACCACCCCTCGCACTTTGTCTGTGATACAACATACCCTGTTGCAGCGCTACATGTGGGAACTCATTTTGAGCCCCTGGGTACAATGGTTTTCCCTCAGAGACCTTTACATTTTCCCATGCCCTTGCTAGAGTAGGATCCTGGTGCTGAGCGGTCCCGAACTTACCACGGGCCACCTCAAGACCTGGCATTTCTATAGCCTCCTCTAGTTCACTTGTGTCACCTGCATATACAGCCAGAGGTGAGTCTACAGATTCTGGAGTTTCCTCTGAGATGGACCCCCCCATCTTGCGGCAATGGCTCAGGGGTTAGGCCCACGGCACCCTCCTCAACTAGAGTGTTCATGCCATTTTTAAGGCTCCACAAGTCCCAAAATAAGGGAAAGTCTCTCCCCAATATTACATCATGTCCCATAGACTTTAGGACTGCCGCTTGATGTCTTTTGGTTCCTACTGGTGTGGCAAGGGTGACCCAGGCAGTGGGGTAGTTTTTTTATATCGCCATGGATGCAACTAATGCCCAAGGTTAAGTTCGTTAGGGCTCTAGGGTCCACCAAACTGGCATGTACCAGAGTTACTTGACTGCCAGAATCCAAGAGGGCATTCACACTATGGCCGTCGACCTCGAGGCAACAGACGTGTCGTTCATTTCCTGTGAGGACCTCTGCAACACAGACTGACTGTACATATAACGAAAGGTGTCTCATAGCGTTACACTCCATTGGCTCTGTAGTCATTGGGCAGTTAGCTGCTACATGGCCAAGCCCGCGACATCGCCAACATTGTATAGGTCCTTGCTTCCTCGCTGGAGACGCCTGATAGGGTCTGCTGATTTGCTGTGAGACCGTACCGCCTCCATAGTCCTTTGTGGGTCTGCTACCCTTTATTGCAAAGTTCTCTTCTTTTGAAGAAGAAGCAGGTTTCGCAGTATTTTCTGGCGATTTCTTGGGAGCCCCGCGAGGTGATAACGTCCCTTGGAGTAGGCTTTCGGAAGCATTGTAGCGTTCGACCATATTCACCAACTGGTCGGCTGTAGATGGGTCACCCTGTCCAACCCACCTCTGAATCTTAGCAGGTAAGGACCGCAGGTACTTGTCTAGAACAACACGTTCCACCATCTCTGCGGATGTCAAAATCTCTGGTTGCAGCCATTTTTTTACTAGATGGATAAGATCATGCATTTGTGAGTGGGCTGGCTGATGTTCCATAAAAGTCCATAAATGTACTCCCAACCTTGCTAGGATTTTGCCTTTTAATTTGGTATAGTCGATAGCATCCACTCCACTTAGATCGTAATAGGCCTTTTGTGGATCTCCACTCAGAAATGGAGCAACCACTTCAGCCTATCTGTCCACCGGTAAATGCTCACGTTCATCAATACGTTCAAATACGGTGAGATACGCTTCTACATCATCGTCAGCAGTCATTTTAAGCAGAGTCTTTTGTACGGCTTTCCGCGCACTAGCAACACTTTGTGCATGATCCCTCTCATCTTGTGGTTGCCGAACCAAAGCCTGCTCTATAGCATTCAACTGCTCTTGCTGAATTTGGTTTTGCTGGTCCAGGGCTTGTTGGAAGTAAGTATTGGTCTGCTGCTGTTGAACATTTGCCTGCAATAACTATTTCACTAGTTCCTCCATATTACTGGACTCTTGGCTCTTCAACAGCACCGGAGCTTTCAGCCAGGACATACACAGAGCACTTTCTCTGCAGTCACAGTCCAATAGCCACAAGTGCCCGCATTCTCCACCATTTGTGGGAATATAGCTCAGCAGGGATCTTTGCTTTGGCCCAAGCAGGTGGCTATGGAGTCACAACGGACAATAGCAGGCTAGCGAGTTCCACACAGGTATGTGTCAGGTGTACTTATTGTTCACATTTGCCGTACAATGTTACACATGCCAAACATGAAATAAAATATCTAAAGGTACCGTCACACTAAACGATATCACTAGCGATCCGTGACGTTGCAGCGTCCTGGCTAGCGATATCGTTCAGTTTGACACACAGCAGCGATCAGGATCCTGCTGTGATGTCGTTGGTCGCTGCAGAAAGTCCAGCACTTTATTTCGTCGCTGGACTTCCTGCTGACATCGCTGAATCGCCGTGTGTGATGCCGATTCAGCGATGTCTTCGCTGGTAACCAGGGTAAACATCGGGTTACTAAGCGCAGGGCCGTGCTTAGTAACCCGATGTTTACCCTGGTTACCAGCGTAAAAGTAAAAAAAAAAACAAAACACTACATACTTACATTCCGCTGTCTGTCCCTCGGCGCTCTGCTTCTCTGCCCTGTGTAAGCACAGCGGCCGGAAAGCAGAGCAGTGACGTCACCGCTGTGCTTTCCGGCCGCTGTGCTTACACAGGGCAGAGAAGCAGAGCGCCGAGGGACAGACAGCGGAAGGTAAGTATGTAGTGTTTTTTTTTTTTTTTACTTTTACGCTGGTAACCAGGGTAAACATCGGGTTACTAAGCGCGGCCCTGCGCTTAGTAACCCGATGTTTACCCTGGTTACCGGGGACCTCGGGATCGTTGGTCGCTGGAGAGCTGTCTGTGTGACAGCTCTCCAGCGACCAAACAGCGACGCTGCAGCGATCCGGATCGTTGTCGGTATCGCTGCAGCGTCGCTTAGTGTGATGGTGCCTTAAGGCCGTCTGGCCACTAACTAACAACAAGATTCTAACTACAAAATAAACCTACACAACAACAAAGAAATTCGTGCAGCCTTACTGTGTCAGCTTCCCAGACCAGCAGATGAGAGACTGAGATCCCAGCAGTTCCTGATTATATCAGCTGAAGCAGTCAGGAGTCAAAACTGGATTACATGTGTGGAAGGGAAGCACCAGTCCTTTCAGGCTGATCGCTAAAGAAACCAGGACCGGATTACAGTGAAATAAACAGCTTCACAATCAATACCATTATACATATGAAATGAAACGGGGAGAAACATATCTGTTTTCTAGTACTTCTCCCCTTGGCACCTCACAAGATAGATGGATGGATGGATACGGTAGATAGATACGGTAGATAGATAGATACGGTAGATAGATAGATACGGTAGATAGATAGATACGGTAGATAGATACGGTAGATAGATAGATACGGTAGATAGATTTTCATTTCACTTTTTTGTGTAATATTTATATAGCCTATAAAATATTTTCCTATATAATAATAAGACTCCACTGCTACGGTATTTTCCTAAATCAGTTAAACGTTTTTTTCCTATGGACAAAGTTAATTTTAATCAACAGATCTTGGAAGAATAATAATTCCACAATTGGAATGTGCCCCTGTGTAATGGCCGTGTCTGACCGTACAGGAACATGGTCTGATCATACCACAGCTCCTGGGCAGGGGAGTTAGCAAAACTGGGTATACGGACATTACACCATGGGATCAGAAATTATTTCTTTGAGGTAAAACATTGCTTTAAAACAGGCAGTGAAATGTTTTACCTCACAAAAAGAATCAGCTGGGATCCCCTGCTGTAATGTCAGCATACTTTTTTGCTCAGACCATATCCCTGTACGGTCAGACACGGCCATTACACAGTACACAGCAGGGCACATTTATAGGATTTTCTCAGCACTGTAACATTTTTTTAACACATCCAATTGTGGAACTTATTTTTATTCCAAGATATATTGATTAAAATGAACTTTGTTCTTCGGAAAACAAAATTGGCCATAACCTTCCTCCCCCTTCCTCAAAAAAAAAAAATCAATGAAGCAAATGAAGAAACACAGCAACATAGAGAATGGGATGCAAGATGGTAACTACCTACCCTCTATATACAGATATCGGTATACACCTCCCACTGTGGGAGACCACCGCTCCCGCCATACTGAGCGGCCTCTCGTACCTGTATTTAGTGGGTGACCGCCATCCGGCCTCCCTTCCGCTATTTTATATTTTCTTTTTGTTTATTTTTATTATTGTAAAATTCTCTAATAAATGAAGTCGTCATATTTTATTGTGGACAGGATTGTTACATACCTTCTTTTGTTTCATTGTAACAACTTACGATAGCTTTTTTGTCAAAAAATTAAAAGTCTCTTGCTTTGGATACATGCCCAGACATGGCCCCACCTTGGATACACTTCACAGACTATAATAAGGAATTGTTTCCTGCCTGTTGTGTTTTTATGAAAGTAGTGTCAGTTCAGGTAATAGAGAAGAGCAGATGTGAGAAGCTCAAGTTCTGTGACACTTCCCTACCAACCTTTTATTGGCAGAGTACAAGGTGGTGTACAGCAGCACCCGGCCATTTGTGAGCAGAGTAGGTGATATGGAATTGCTATGTTGCAGATCTCCTTAGGGTATGTTTCCACTGTCAGGAATGGCTCCGTATTTGTTCAGGATTTGACGCAGGTAAAATCTGCACAAAATCTGCATCTGAGATGCGTTTTTTCCGCATGCGTTTTTGATGTGGTTTTTTCATTGCATGCATTTTTTTGGCACTTTAAATAAAGCTACAGAAATTGAAAGTTGGCTTCTGGGAAGGAAAAAAAAGTGATTTCCTGTTTGCAGATATATTGGGATATGTTCCCACGGTCAGTAAACGCTGCGGGTTGGACACTGTGTACATCTGCGTTTTTCATGTGTGTTTTTTTTATGTGGATTTGTGTGTGTTTTTGTAAGCTAAATAAAGATATACAAAAAAAAATATTGTGCTGTAATTTCCTTGTCCAACCTCTTCTTTTACATACTCCATTGAAGAATAATGTTTACATACACAGATAGATGATAGATAGATCTATAGATAGGTAAGCGATAGATGGATAAGATAGATACGATAGATACGATAGATAGATGCGATAGATAGATAGATACGATAGATATGGGATAGATAGCTAGATATGATAGATAGATCAATACATAATGATAGATAGATAATACCAAGCCTGATGTTTAGTAATAAACATAATAAAATGGTACATAAAGAGTTAGGCCGGGATCACACATGCGAGAAACTCGAACGAGTCTCGCATCTTAATACCCGGCACTGCCGCCGTGGAGCGTGCGGCTGCATGCTCCGCTCCCGAGTGATGGCAGTGCCAGGTATTAAGGTGCGAGGCTCGTCCGAGTTTCTCACATGTGTGATCCCGACCTTAAATAAAGATACACACACTCACGAAATCTGCGTTAGGCCGTGGTCACACTTGCGAGAGACTAGCATGAGACTCGCACCTCAATACCCGACACTGCCGCTGGCTCTCGGGACCGGAGTGTGCGGCTGCATGTAAGTGGGGTCCCCCTATAATTAATTGCCAGAAAGGCTACACAGATAGCTGAGGGCTGAAATTCATAGCCTAGAGAGGGGCCATGAATACTGCCCCTTTCCCCCCCCCCTCCCCGGCTACAAATACCAGCTCCCAGCCGCCCCAGAAAGATGCGCCAATCCTGGCATCTATCTCTCTTCCCACTGCCCTGTAGTGGTGTCATATGGGGTAATAAGGGGTTTATGTCACCTTTGTAAGGTGACATTAAGCCAGCTTAGTAATGGAGAGGCATCAATAAGATACCTACCATTACTAATCCTATAGTTGGTAAATGGTTTATAAAATACACACGCATGCAGAATTAAGTATTTTAATAAAATGAAACACCACTCATTTTTCCCATTTTATTATACTGGTGATCCAAGCCAAGCCATCGATCTTCTGAAAAAACAAAAAAACCAGTATACTCCCTGTGTCTGACGTAGTTCTTAATAACGAGTGTCCCACGACGAGTCCAGCTCTGCTACATCTGGATGCCTGACATCCAGACATAGCAGAGCTTGTCGATGATCGCCGGAGATAACTCTCCGGCGATCACCTACACTCTAGCACTCGCGGTCAACTGACCGTGAGAACCAACCTAGTGACCGGCGATAACCGGCAGTTCTCGTGGTAAGCTAAGTTATCGAGAGAACTGCAGTAGACACGGACTTTCGGTGGCGGAACAGGTAAGAGATTATTTAAATTAGACATGCGTAGTAAGCTGCGTTTACGCTGTTACTACACATGTGACCAATCATTAGATGCGTTTTTACCACATCCAATGATTATCTACGTTAAATTTACGGTGTGGCGACGGAGCTGTGTTCTGGAAATGCTGTGTTCTGGAAAGACGCGCCGCATGTCCGTTTACGCGTGTCTGCCGCCTGCGTCTTTTAACGCATAGTGGAGACAGGATTTCAGGAAATCCCCTCCACTATGCTGTAACATCTGGACGCTGCGTGCGTGTTTGACGCTGTGGCTGTACGCAGCATCAAACAAGCAGCATTTACTGACCGTGGAAACATACCCTTTTAATTATTTTTAGATCTTGTTATAGAAATCTTTTTTTGTTATTGACAACCATTCAGTCAAATTAAATTATTAGTCCATTGCTAATTCTTTGGTCTTCTCTCAGTTGTAATCATTGATTTGGTTTAAAGGGGTTGTCCACTACTCAGAGAACTCCTTCTCAATCTGTATATTTCCGATTTTTAAAATACCAACACTTATACTCACCACTGATGTCGGCGCCATTCCAGCGGTGTCATGTGAACCCTGCGGCCAATTGGTGGCCTCTTCATTCTCCTCATTTGGACAAATCGCATACATCCGGAGGAAGGGAGCGAGCAGATTTGGTCACTCAACCACCCCCCCATTCGGATGTAAGCAGTTTGTCTGAAGGCGAGAGTGTGAAGTGGCCACTGATAGGCCGCAGGGTTTGCGTGACATCATGCTATTATGTTGTCACTGGGAGAGACTGTGCCGACACCAATGGAATGGCGCCCGCAACGGAGGGGAGTATAACTATTACGGTAAATATGGATTGAGAAGAGGTTGCCAGACTAATGGATGACACCTTTAAAAAGAATCTGTCACCAGGAAAAACTTGCAGACATGGGGTTAATCTGCAGGTTAATGGCATTAACCTCCCCTGCACCTGCACTTAGCCGAACTCTATGGAGAGAAAATGAACTATATTCATCCCAGTAGCGTTTCGGTTATAGTCATGGTGACTGAATGTATTTAGATTGTGAGCCCCAACTTGGACAGTGATGATAATGTGTGCAAACTGTGAAGCGCTACAGAATATGTTAGCGCTATATAAAAAAATAAAGATTATTATTATTATTATTATTAATGTAAATGTAAAAATGGATGTGTGTACTGGCAACACTTGATGATGATTCTGTTTTATGTTCCTCAAGGTTAAATGCAATGAACAGCCAAACCGTGTAGAAATCTATGAGAAAACAGTGGAAGTTCTGGAGCCAGAGGTCACCAAACTAATGAACTTCATGTATTTCCAGGTACCAGTCTCTGACGTTATAGAAATAAGTTGTAAATAGATTTGCATCAAAATGAATCCTCTTAAAGGACTCTCTTCTTCTTATTTATGGAGGTAAATGTGTGACTGACACAGCCAAAAACATATGAACCGTTTTCTGATTCCATAGTGTTAGTATTGTGCTTGTTCTGGGGCCACCATAGTATAATCAATGACTACTTGTCACTAAACCTCCACATTTCTGAGTTCTTTTTATGATAGGTCCATGTTTAAAAAAAATAAAATAAGAAAAATGTTTTGTTTTAAATATAGTTTTGTGCCAATTGAAGAGTAAGTAGAATCTTGGGTAGTGTCTTGATAAAAAAAATGTTGAGGCCACCATGTGACCTTACGTGGTCTTCTCGCATATCACAGATATGTCGGAAAGTTGGTATTTATTCAATGATGATCGCAGAATACAGTCAATGATCATGCCTATAGATTTCCCCTGTAAATGTCACAGTATGTCTACCTTCCTCCTCAGTCTTATGTTACTGATGGTAGCGGCACTTGTGTAATATCTCTTTGACTTTGGTGACAGAGAAATGCTACTGAACGCTTCTGTGCCGAAGTGAAACGTCTTTGCCATGCAGAGCGAAGAAAAGACTTTGTGTCCGAAGCTTACTTATTAACTCTGGGCAAGTTCATCAATATGTTTGCAGTCTTGGATGAGCTCAAAAATATGAAGTGCAGTGTGAAAAATGACCATTCAGCATATAAGAGGTGAGATGTCCTAACGGCCCCTTGTACTGTGACCCTCTAACTGCAGACAAACTTGCAGCAGTGCCGTATTCTGCTCCATGTTCTACATAATTCAAATAGTTCAGTTAACGGAGCTGTATACATTGACATGAATTTGCTTAGCCAATTAAACTTATTACCAACAGAGTAAATCAAGGAAATGGATGAATGATTCTAAATGGCTACTAGATAAAGTTTTGAAGTTTTGTTTTTTTGCCCTAACTCCTTTTCTTGACTTTGATTTATTTGTAGGGCTGCTCAGTTTTTGCGAAAAATGGCAGATCCACAGTCAATTCAGGAGTCGCAGAACTTGTCCATGTTTCTCGCCAATCATAATAAGATAACTCAGGTGTGTGCACAGTGCTTCAACATTCTCACCCTAGGCAGTCATACATATTTATAAGATATGCCAAAATGTATGAGGTGGGTACCCCTTTAATGTAGTCTTATTGCATGCTATATCTTTGTAACCTACACTACATATTTCCTGTAATGCCACTATTTACATGTATCAAGAAAGTCCTTATATATTGACACCAGAGCTAGTTTGTGTTGTATATATTATCTGTGTTGTGTGTGTAAATATTATGTGTATGTATGTATGTATTACATATGTGCGTGTATATATTGTGTGTATGTATGTAATACACACACACACACACACACACACACACACACACCCCTGCAGCGGACCCCAGCACCGGCACGCACATATATATAATATATACACTAGGGTGCCAAGGAAATGCATGGTAAAAATGAAGTAGCAAGTTTTTGAAGGTCTTGCCTCCTAATTTTGTTCCTTTTTGGTCATAGATATTTTATAATTTTCTTTTTCTTTATCGCTTCATTGGGGGACACAGAGAACCATGGGGTGTATGCTGCTGCTGCTAGGAGGCTGACACTATGCAAAAAAGGAAAAGGTGTAGCTCCTCCTTGGCAGTATACACCCACCGACAGGCACCAAGCACCTCAGTGTCTGTAAGAGGCGGACCTGGATCTTCAGATCCGCTGCTAACCTTGGGTTTCCCTTACAGGTTTTTATTGATTATTGATGTTATTGATATTTGCAGATGATACAAAACTATGTAAAGCAGTTAATACAAGAGAAGATAGTATTCTGCTACAGATGGATCTGGATAAGTTGGAAACTTGGGCTGAAAGGTGGCAGATGAGGTTTAACAATGATAAATGTAAGGTTATACACATGGGAAGAAGGAATCAATATCACCATTACACACTGAACTGGAACCCACTGGGTAAATCTGACAGGGAGAAGGACTTGGGGATCCTAGTTAATGATAAACTTACCTGGAGCAGCCAGTGCCAGGCAGCAGCTGCCAAGGCAAACAGGATCATGGGGTGCATTAAAAGGTCTGGATACACATGATGAGAGCATTATACTGCCTCTGTACAAATCCCTAGTTAGACGGCACATGGAGTACTGTGTTCAGTTTTGGACACCGGTGCTCAGGAAGGATATAATGGAACTAGAGAGAGTACAAAGGAGGGCAACAAAATTAATAAAGGGGATGGGAGAAGTACAATACCCAGATAGATTAGCGAAATTAGGATTATTTAGTCTAGAAAAAAGACGACTGAGGGACGATCTAATAACCATGTATAAGTATATAAGGGGTCAATACAAATATCTCTCTGAGGATCTGTTTATACCAAGGAAGGTGACGGGCACAAGGGGGCATTCTCTGCATCTGGAGGAGAGAAGGTTTTTCCACCAACATAGAAGAGGATTCTTTACTGTTAGGACAGTGAGAATCTGGAATTGCTCGCCTGAGGAGGTGGTGATGGCGAACTCAGTCGAGGGGTTCAAGAGAGGCCTGGATGTCTTCCTGGAGCAGAACTATATTGTACCATACAATTATTAGGTTCTGTAGAAGGACGTAGATCTGGGGATTTATTATGATGGAATATAGGCTGAACTGGATGGACAAATGTCTTTTTTCGGCCTTACTAACTATGTTACTATGTATTGTTTTTTATTGACGTTCTTCTTTATCTTTCAGATACAGCATTTCAGGGAATCGGGGTGTAATCTCTCACCCTGCCTCCCCAAGAGGTCAGCTGAGCGAGCAGTGCGGTGTCGCCCACATCGCAACTCTCAGGCTCTGTGCACATGATGCGGATTTTGCTGCGGGTCCGCAGCAGTTTCCCATGAGTTTACAGTACAATGTAAACCTATGGGAAACTGAAAACGCTATGCCCATGCTGCGGAAAAAAATGCGCAGAAGCGCAGCGGTTTACATTCCGCAGCATGTCAATTCTTTGTGCGGAATCTGCAGCGGTTTTACACCTGCTCCATAATAGAAAAGCGCAGGTGTAAAACCGCATAGGAATCCACAAAAAATCAGCAGGAAAAACGCGGTGTTTTTTCCCTGCGGATTTATCAAATCCGCTGCGGAAAAATCCGCAGTGGACCATTCTACGTGTGCACATACCCTCAGTCCGCCGGCAGGACATTATTCCCTGTCAACTTCACAGGTGCCCCAGGGTCTAATCAGTGGCGGTCCTAGCCAAAAATGTCCCCCTCACCCCTCTTCTCGGAGAGGGCTGAGAGGAAGACAGTGGTCACCAGCGGTGACCCTCCCCCTTGTCATAGGGGTTGAGGCCATCTTCTGGATGAAGGACTCCTGATCCAGCGGCCCTTTCTTCAACGGGCCCCTGGACGATCCTCTGATCTTATGGAGCCGGATTAAAGAAAGGTAAAGGATCATCAACCCCCCTTTACTGTCCACAGCACCCAGGTAAATTTACTCCTGCCAGACTACCCGCTCCTCACAGCAGTATTCTAGCATACCGGGTGCCCCTGCACTCCTGCGGTCTTTTCTTCACTCCCCTGTGTCACCGGATCCTTCTCCCGGCATTTTACTTTCATTTTTACCGCTCCGGCTGGCCACGCCCCCCGCCTTGGGCGCGCTTTCTCAACGCTCTTTTTCTCCACTCAGCATCGCTCTTGCAACCAGGCATGCCCCCTTTACTGCGTGACCCTATCAGGGGCCTTGGCTCATTCTCTTCAGCGCATCAGCTCTTTAGACACGCCTCTTTCTCACCGCAGAGACTTCCTTCTTTTGCAGCTCCGTGCACAGGAGGGATCGTACGTTGGGGGACACAGATTACTCTGCTCTGTGGTATGGTAGGCTTTTTTCTGTGCTATCTCTGCTCCTTTCCTCGGTACTACCTATACCGCCCCAGGTTCACCTAAGCCTATTCTAATTGATAGCGCTGCAGAATCTCCTTATTTCCAACTCTTCTGGAGCCTTCCTCGCCAAACCTACCATAACTCATTACGCCTGCGCTCGTTGCAAGAAAAAATGGTCAGTAGGCCAATCGTCTCCTTTCTGCCAGTCCTGCAGTCCTCCTACCATGTCTGCCCCGCAGGAAGCTTCCGACTCTCGGAATGCGTGCAGTCCCCCTCCCCCAGAGTGGGCTGTTGCTATGTCGCAGTCGGTATCTGATTTGACTAAAGTTTCCCAGTCTCTGGTCCAGGCGCTTGAACGTCTTCCACAGCTGCCCACAGCCACCAGTGCTCCGACCGTGTCTCATGGCGAGTCTCACGCACCTGATGTCGACCCACAGGGAGACAAACTAGCCAGCCGTTATAGGACTCTCTCTCTCTGGCTCTTCGTCCAGTTCTCCGGGTCCCTTCGCAGCACTCAAGCTGCTCTCCTCCTAACAATTCCCCTCTTCGGAGGAGGATATTGGGTCTGATGTGGATTCCCAGTCCGGTTCTGACTCCGATTCAGAGCAGGCTTCTAGCATGCAGGCTATCGTGGATTGTCTCATCTCGGCTATTTGTCAAACCCTCAAACTAACACAGGACGAGGTTCCCTCCCAGGACCCCTCTGTCTCTTTTAAAGGGAACCTGTCACCTGAATTTGGCGGGACCGGTTTTCGGTCTTATGGACGGAGTTTTCAGGTGTTTGATTCACCCTTTCATTACCCGCTGGCTGCATGCTGGCCGCAATATTGGATTGAAGTTAATTCTCTGTCCTCCGTAGTACACGCCTGCGCAAGGCAATCTTGCCTTGCGCAGGCGTGTACTACGGAGGACAGAGAATGAACTTCAATCCAATATTGCAGCCAGCGGGTAAGGAAAGGGTGAATCAAACACCTGATAACTCTGCCCATATGACCGAAAACCGGTCCCGCCAAATTCAGGTCACAGGTTCCCTTTAAGAGGGTAAAGCGTCCCTCTCGCTCCTTTCCCAACCACGAGGCGTTTGAGTCTGCCATGTCTAAGCACTGGGAACATCCTGAAAAGCATTTTTTCAGGTAGGAAACATCTGGACGTTCTATATCCCTTTAGCGCCGATCTTCTTTCTAAATGGGCTGAGTCCCCCAAGGTGGACCCGCCGATCCCTCGCCTTACTTCTAAGACGGTTCTATCTTTACCGGATGGTGCGTCCCTTAAGGATACAGCGGACAGACAAATTGAGGCGCTGGCCAAGTCAGCCTTAGAAGCAATGGGTGCTTCCCTCTGTCCCAGTTTTGCTTCCACCTGGGTGGCAAAGGCCATCTCTGCCTGGGTTAAGATCCTTCGCCGGGGCATTTTGGCTTCAGCTCCTCCTCCTAACGAGCTAGCTGATCTTGCAGACCAGATTAACCACGCGGGCAAATACCTTCTGACTGCTTCTCTAGATGCAGCAGCCTGTGTAGCCAGGGCAAGTAGCAACATTGTCGCTATTCGCCACATTCTTTGGCTGGAGGCATGGAATCAGATGCTACTTCAAAAAAAGTCCCTCACCAACTTAGCATTTCAGGGTTCCAGGCTTTTTGGTGCTCTTCTGGACCAAATTATCTCAGACGCAACTGGAGGCAAGAGCACGTCCCTCCCCCATTCCAAGCCAAAACGCTTTTTTAACAGAAAAGGCCCTCGGCCTTTTCGTCCCTTTCTCCCATTTACAGCCTCAGACGCTTCATCTCAACAATATCGTTCCGCGACCACGGGTGAATGCAGGAAATCCACTTACAAGCCAGCCCCCAGCTGGAGAACCAGGGGTCAACCTTCCAGGCCCTCTGGATCTCAGATACCATTCTAAGTGACGGGTCGCCCCATCTGGGAATCTTTCCAGGTTGGGAGGCAGGCTTCTTTTCTTCAAGGACGCCTGGTTGTCGGTGGTCAGAGAGATCGTTTCCTCCGGTTACAAAATCAAATTTTCTTCCCTCCCGGAAAATCGCTTTTTTGCTTTCTTTTTCTTTTCGGTTTGCTTCAGGCCGTGACGTCTCCGGTTGCCGCCGGAGTTGTAGTTCCCGTCCCTCCCAACGAGTGTTTTTCGGGATTATACTCGAACCTCTTTGTGGTTCCAAAGAAGGACGGTTCTCTCCGTCTGGTACTGGACTTAAAGCTTCTGAACCGCCACGTCCGTCCCCGCCACTTCAGGATGGAATCCTTGCGGTCTGTGATCGCTGCCATGGAACCCGGGGAGTTTCTCTGCTTGGTCGACATTCAAGATGCGTACCTTCATGTCCCCATTTGTGTACGACATCAGAGATTCCCTCAGTTTGCGATCAAAGACCATCACTACCAATTCACGGTCCTTCCTTTCGGCTTGGCGTCTGCCCCCAGGGTTTTCACCAAGATCATGGCGGCGGTCATGGCCATCCTTCGTTCCAGGGGGATTCTCATTATCCCCCTACTTGGACGATCCTTTGATCATGGGGTCGTCTTTCCCAGACTGTGCTCAGTCTCCAAGTTTCTCTGGACACTCTGACTCGTCTCGGCTGGATCATCAACCGAGCCAAATCCTCCCTGATTCCGTCCCAGCGCCTGTCTTTCCTGGGCATGGAGTTCGACACGAACTTGGGTCGGGTCTTTCTCCCGAAAGACAAGTTCACCATTCTCCTCAAAGCAGTCCGTTCTCTGAAACGCCCAGTGCCCCATTCGCTTCGATTCTGCATGGGAGTCCTGGGAAAGATGGTGGCCTCCATGGAGGCGGTACCCTTTGCCCAGTTCCACACGCGCCCTCTCCAGTTGTTTCTCCTATCCACTTGGAACCGGTCCATGACTTTCCTGGAGCGGCCTATTCGCCTTCCTCTCAAAGTTTGTCAGCCCCTAACCTGGTGGACTCTGTCCTCCTCTCTCCTGAGAGGAAGATCCTTTCTGCCCCTTCAGTAGCAGGTCATCGCCACCAATGCCAGCCTGCTTGGGTGGGGAGCAGTCTTCCGACATCACACGGCGCTGGGCCGTTGGACCACCCAGGAAGCTCTTCTTCCCATCAACCTCCTGGAGATCACGGCAATCTTCCTTGCGCTACTTCACTGGCAGTCTCTTCTGACGGGCCTCCCCATCCGCATTCAGTCAGACAATGCCACAGCCGTGGCGTACTTGAACCACCAGGGCGGGACTCGCAGCGGTCAAGTAATGGCGGAGGCGGCAAAGATCCTTCGGTGGGCGGAATGGCACGTTCCGGCCATATCAGCCATTCATATTCCGGGGGTTGAAAACTGGGCAGCCGATTTCCTCAGCCGCCAAGGTCTGGCAGCAGGCAAATGGTCTCTCCATTTGGTCTTCTACCAAATTTGTCTTCGCTGGGGTACTCGAGACGTCGACCTTATGGCTTCCCGGATGAACTGCAAGGTCCTTCAGTTTGTCGCCAGATACCGGGACCCTCTGGCCGTCGGCCATGATGCACTGGTAATACCATGGTCCCAGTTTCAGTTCCCCTACCTGTTCCCTCCTCTTCCCTTGATTCCAAGGGTGGTAAAAAAGATCAAGTTAGAGGGAAGTCCAGTCATACTCATAGCACCGGACTGGCCAAGGCGCCCTTGGTACGCGGAGCTCGTAAACATGCTCGCGGATACTCCTTGGAGACTCCCGGTCGACCAGACCTTCTCTCGCAGTGCCCTCTCTACCACCAGAGTTCTCAGTCTCTGAGTTTAACGGCATGGCCGTTGAGGCCACAGTCCTGAGGGAGTCGGGACTTTCTCCGTAGGTCATACAGACCATGATCAGAGCCAGAAAGCCGGCTTCTTCTCGCATCTACCATAGGTACTGGAAGGCCTTCTTCCGGTGGTGTGACACAAACAAAGTGTTTCCAATGTCTTTTTCCCTTCCGGATTTCCTTGGTTTTCTTCAGTGTGGTCTCGATTCGGGTCTGTCCCTCAGCACCCTTAAGGGTCAAGTCTCCACTCTGTCCATTCTCTTCCAGAGAGACCTGTCCTCCATTCCCCTGGTTAAGACAATTCTACAGGGAGTTGCGCATCTCGCCCCTCCTTTCCGTTCCCCTCTGGAACCTTGGGACCTTAACCTGGTTCTCGGTGCTCTTCATGCTGCTCCCTTTGAGCCTCTTCAAGACGTGTCCTTTTCCCTTCTCTCTTGGATTGCCTTCCTCATTGCTATCACATCTATTAGGAGGGTCTCCGAGTTGGCAGCCCTATCCTGCCGTTCCCCCTTCCTGATTCTTCATCAGGATAAGTTTGTTCTTAGACCGGTTCCTGAATTTCTTCCCAAGGTGGTCTCCGCTTTCCACATCAATGGGACATCGTTCTTCCATCATTTTGCCCTTCTCTGGCTCATGCCTTGGAAAAGTCTCTTCACAAGCTGGACGTGTTCAGGGCCATTCGGGTCTATCTAGAACCGCCCCCTTCCGTCAATCTGATTCTCTCCTTGTTGTTTCCAAGGGTCGTCGGAAAGGCCTTCAAGCGTCAAAATCCACGATTTTGCGTTGGATTCGTTCTGCAATTTCAGAATCGTACCTTGTTCATGAGTCACGGCCTCCTCTGGGGGTGCGAGCCCACTCCACCAGAGCTGTCGGAGCTTCTTGGGCTATTCCTCACCAGGCCTCCGCTTTGCAGGTTTGCAAGGCCGCGACCTGGTCGTCTTTGCATACTTTTACGAGGTTCTATAGGGTTCATACCCAAGCCTCGTCTGATGCAGGTTTTGGTAGGAAGGTGCTACAGGCGGCGGTTGCGTACTGGCCGACCTGAGCCATTCTCTTAAGTTCTTTCTACCCACCCTATTCTGTGACTGCTTTTGGATGTCCCACGGTTGTCTGTGTCCCCCAATGAAGCGATAAAGAAAGAGGGATTTTTGGTACTTACCGTAAAATCTTTCTTGAAGCCTTCATTGGGGGACACAGCACCCTCCCTACTTGTTTGTTCTGGTACTGTGTTTGGGGCCTGGGGGCCCTAGTTGAGTTGGTACTTTTACTTTGAGTTCTGTCGCTTCTCCTACTGCTTTTTACACTAGCTGGTGCCTGTCGGTGGGTGTATACTGCCAGGGAGAGCTACGCCTTTTCCTTATTTACATAGTGTCAGCCTCCTAGCACCAGCAGCAGCATACACCCCACGGTTGCCTGTGTCCCCCAATGAAGGCTACAAGAAAAGATTTTACGGTAAGTACCAACAAATCCCTCTTTTTAAGATTAGTTATCATTTACTGGTTGCTCAATGGCACATCATATTGCAGTTTTAAATGTTTGTTTAGTATTTATCGTCATGCATATCCGGCGTTATGTATGGTATGTTATGCAGTTTACCGATCTGATTAATTGATTTTATATTTTGATAGAGTGGGCATTTCTGAACGCGGCGATACCAAATGTGTGTTTTTTTTTGTTTGTTTTTACCCTTTAATTTTCAATGGGGCGCAAGGGGGGTGATTAGAACTTGTAGGTTTTTTATAAATAGTATATCCAGTGAAAGATATGATGACAAACTGAGTGGTTATTGTGTGTACAATATTGTGGAAAATGAGAAACATGGAATAAATCACATGCCTTGAGCAAGTGGTAAATCTAAATTTAATGTCAACATATTTTACATGGTGAATCCTTATGCCAAAAGGAACAAATTTGAGTGGTAAGACTTATCAATTTGCAAAGTTCATTTTTTCCTTGGCACCCTAATACGCACGCACGCACGCACGCACACACACACACACACTAGATCTGCTGTAAACATGCATATAGATAAGTTGATGTGTTGGAGTCTTAGCATGAACTGATATTAGCATTATATATCGGTAGCTGAGCCGGTGCACCCTTTCTGATTCCATTTTTGTTTTCACATTTGGACCTGCTCCCCTTCTGTTCTTTATTTGCAGTCATTACAGCAGCAGCTGGAAGTCATTCCCGGCTATGAAGAACTCCTTGCAGATATTGTGAATTTATGTGTGGACTACTATGACAACAAAATGTACTTGACGCCTGGGGAGAAACACATGTTACTTAAAGTAAGGAAGCCAGCAGACTTTTT
Organism: Ranitomeya imitator; assembly: GCF_032444005.1. Lineage (NCBI taxonomy): Eukaryota > Metazoa > Chordata > Amphibia > Anura > Dendrobatidae > Ranitomeya > Ranitomeya imitator. Next base: position 541,665,579 of record NC_091284.1, on the reverse strand, counting down.
TTTACTTTTGTGAGTGGGTAACTGAAGCCATTTCACTCAGTATTAATAAGTCTAGCTCACCCATCACGTGAAAGATTGACTGGTGGTAGAAATCTTTTATCTACTTTGCAATTTTCATAAAAAGGAATGTGCTCTGTTGTTGTTCCTGGGGGACATGCTAATAAATGGTAGTTTAGTAAATTAATGCTGTATTGTGCATCCCAAAAGTCTCAGAACATGGTCATCATCTTTATTTTATTCTGTGGCTTCACAATCCAAAGATTTAGAGGGATTGTCTATATGCACAACCCCTTCTAACGTACTATATCCCCAGAGTACAATAAAAATAAGATGCCTTCCGCACACCAGTTCTGTTACAGCGTTGTCATCGGTGGGATTCGCATGACATTGAGCCCTGCAGCCAATCAGGCATCACGAATGGACCACAGTTTTCACATTTTGTTCAGACTTCCGAGATTCATTCTAAGGAAAGCAGCCCCAATATAGACCGCTGACTAGCAGCAATGCTCACTTTGCATTACTGTGTCACGTGCCTTTGGGCAACCGGCACTGACCTTACTGGAACGGCACCGGTATGGGCGTTATCTATTTTTTCTTTTCCATTCGGAAATATAGTATTTAAGAAGAGCTTGTCTGAGTAGTGGACAAACACCTCTGATTGTACTTTAGTCTTTCTATGTCCCATGTAAAGACCCCATATGTATTAGACTAAAGTGAGCTGAGCCTGACACAACTCTCCCCCATCAGATGATGTCAAGGGAGATGAGGATTGGGCAGTTTTGAATCTTAACGCCCCTCCATTTTGTCATTCTCTACTCTTCGCTTTGACGTTACATGAACATTCCGCTAAGCGAAACGTTCATTTTTATGGTGGCATCTGAAGAGCGAGCTGCCAGCACCGTGCCCATTGTGCTGTCTGCTATCGTAGGTTTTGGGCCAGCTAATCCCAGTTCCATGTATTTTCAGGGTTGTTCTGTGTAGCCTGTCTAGTATAACTTTAGGTGACTATAGTGCCATATCTAGTCTGTTTCTTTTCTTTTTCAGGTTATGGGATTTGGTTTATATCTTATGGATGGGAACATGAGCAACATCTACAAACTGGATGCGAAGAAGAGAATTAATCTCACCAAAATAGACAAGTTCTTTAAGGTAGTGAAGGCTGATGATCAGCACAGGGGTGATAATCGGCAGCACAACTCGATGGACTGTGTCTGGTATTCACGATCGGCCTCTTACCTGAATAGGGATCAGCTGCAGTACCAGAACCAGCCCATGAAAAAGAGTGGCACTGTTCTTTAGTCAGGTAGTATTTGTGAAGTAATTGTGCCGTGCTTTCTCAGGGCTGACATCCTCCTGTTTTCTTTCTCCCCCACTTCTGAGCGCAGCAGCTGCAGGTGGTGCCTCTTTTTGGGGACATGCAAATAGAACTTGCAAGATACATTAAAACCAGTGCACATTATGAGGAGAACAAATCCAGGTAAGCTTTCCTAGTGTCTGCCAGATTTTTGGCGCTTTGAATGAGCCCACAGGAATACCCATAATGTCTTATGTTTAATCCTCTTTGTTTCGTTTGTCCTTCACTGTAATGATTAAAAGTTAGGCATCCGATTGTGTGTACCTCCAAAATGGTGCAGTTGACAAATTCAACTCCTTCCAGAAAAAAAGCCCTTAAAAGGCTCTGTCGACTAATAAAATAAAAAAATGCTGGCTCCTGGAATATAACAATGAAAAGAAATGTGTTGACTTTAATACCAAATTAGATTCTAAAGTAAAATTTCTATGAATTGGCCGTAATCTGCCCGGGCGGTTATTGTTTGTAGAGTATTCTCATTTGTGCTTTGTTCCGTGTCTAATAATTTTTGTTAAATGCTTGTTTATATTTTCTTATTTTTTCAGTTGTCATGCTCTAGTTTATTCTCTCCAACAGATGGACATGTACGTCGTCCAGCAGCAGTCCTCAGTACAACATCTGTGAGCAGATGATCCAGATTAGAGAAGACCACATGCGCTTCATCTCCGAGCTGGCACGGTACAGCAATAGTGAGGTGGGTTCCTTCCCAGGCCAGTATGTTATACTAGTCGGAGGGCTAATTATAAAGGATTTTCATGGTCTGCAGACACAATATGACACTGATTGCTATACGTTTCAGCATTCATGTTGTGAGGGTAATTTGCAGGAATTTTTAGTTAATTTGTCTATATACTGACATTTTTCTCAACACCAAAATAAGATATATAAACAGTTCATGCCTATTGGTAACGTTTAACATTTTCCTGCACATTAGGTGGTAACTGGATCTGGTCGCCAGGAAGCCCAGAAGACTGATGCAGAGTACCGGAAACTCTTTGACTTGTCCTTACAAGGACTTCAGCTGTTATCACAATGGAGTGCACATGTGATGGAAGTGGTATGTCCTAGAAAAGCACCTGTTTCAATCAATTCCTCTTCCCTTTTACAAACTTATGACCTGTCTCCTGACCGAATCTTGATCACCTCGTAGATATATATGAGGCCTTCACGCTCGGGTTGGGAGATCCGTGGCCAGTCCTTTCATTGTGGTCTATGCTCAGGCCGTGTTGCACCGAATTCTTCATGATCCCTTAGGTCTTTTTCAAGCGGTGGTATTCTTCTCAGTATTTTGCACATGTACTCCGTGATGTGAAGCCTCTTTACATTCATTTGACATCTTTCCTAAGCCTTTACTATGTCTCTGTTATAAAGAGAGGAACATGGAGCAGGAATTTGTATGTAAGCACTGCCTTTACTGATTCACATGTGAGCTGTTCTGAGAGACCCCACTTACTAAAACCTAGAAAAATTTGGGATGATTTTGGTGCAGAATTAATCATAACGCATGCACCATGTAACATTACTGTGCCGAAGAAGAACTGATTATTAGTATAATTCCTCTGTCATTTTACCTTCTTGGTGTTCTATCGTTAGGTAGATAAGGCCAGAAAATGATTATGTTTATGGTAAATTAATGGCTGTGCTTTTCTGTGTTTTGGTTACCAGTACTCATGGAAGCTTGTGCACCCGACTGATAAGTATTCCAATAAAGACTGCCCTGACAATGCGGAGGAGTATGAGAGAGCCACGCGATACAACTACACCAGCGAAGAAAAGTTTGCTCTTGTGGAAGTAAATAAACTTTATTCATTATTGGTTATTTTTTAAAATTAAAAAGAAAAGTTTGAGCAGTCTTTGTTATAAGTGGTGTAAATCGTTATCTTATGGTTACCAGGAGCTCAAACGGTTTGATGGATATTTTGAAAATATGATGCCCTTAAATAAAGAAGCGGCTGGTGGGCATTGTAGACCACAGATGCTTTCTGCATATTTAGCCAGTGCTCGTTGCAGCCCAACTACACTCAACCTATATTTCTTTCTCCATCATGCTCATATTGGTGTGGAGTGATTTACTGCTTTTGTGGTTTGAGTTTAGTTTTTCTCTCGCTCAAAGACATGCGGGGTCCTCTAAAAAAGCACCATGTTTTTCAATTGGAAGTATGCCTTAGGCGACCATATTTCACCGTCTGGATACAAGCCTCTCTGTACGGATGGACTGGTGGTCTTCTGTTCTGAGCTTACTGCTTAATATGTGTCTGAGGCTGTAGGAGACCCGCAGTCAAGTCTGTATGCTTGAAATATAGTTGCATGAACAAGGTCGCAAGTGAACTCCGTAAATGATTCTTGATCACACAAACTACAGGAAAGGATGCAATTGTTAAAATTTTTGCTTATCTTTTTTTTTTTTTTTTTAAAGGTTGTTTGGGAGGGTATCTTGTTCCACTTCAGTGTAGAGATTACACGCTTGACAAATGTCAGTGCATAGATTAATAGGCATATTGTTCTATCACTAGGTGATTGCCATGATCAAAGGCTTGCAAGTTCTGATGGGCCGCATGGAGAGTGTGTTTAACCATGCAATTCGTCATACTATATATGCAGCCTTGCAGGATTTTGCTCAGATTACCCTACGAGAACCACTGAGACAAGCTATAAAGAAAAAGAAAAATGTAATCCAAAGGTAAAGGAAGCCATGTTTTATTTTATTTTGTTTTCTTGGATTCTCAAAGTTGAAGAAAAAAGTCACACTTTTATTATTACACACGTCGCTGTGCCTGTAAAATCAATGAATGGTGATGGAAGCATAGGCCTAGTTCATCCAAAATTGCTAACTATTCATTTTATTTTTCATGGCTTGTAAAGTGACATGCTCCAGAGTGTCACCAGTTCTGGTCTCCAATGGACTTTATAATCCAATTTCCTTATTTAAAATACAGACCTAACGGTAATTCACGAAGTCATTAATCCTTTTAGTATTGGTGTGTATGAGAAAAATTAGATACTTCATGCAAATCAGGGGTGGAAACAGACATAAGAGGGTCCCTGGGCTCTTTGCAGTCCAATACCTTATCATAATGCACAATTCCACCTGCTTTGGAGGTAGAATTGGGCCATTTGCCTCTTGGGGCCCCTGTGCTGCTACAAAGGATGCACCAATGGTATGTCCGCCCCTGATGGAAACAGGCAGAATATATGCTGCCGTGTGTGTGGCCTTATAGAATAGCATACAAAAGTATTTCCTTGGGCCCTTATGGTATACATGTCTGTTTTAGTGTCCTCCAGGCAATCAGAAAAACTGTTTGTGACTGGGGCGCAGGATGTGAACCGTTTAATGACCCCGCTCTTAGAGGAGAGAAAGATCCTAAGACTGGATTTGATATCAAAGTTCCCAGACGTGCAGTAGGACCATCCAGCACTCAGGTACCCATTTTTACGACTTACTGGTGCCCTGGATCATATTTATTCCTTTTTGTTAATAGCCAGTAGATAGGAACAGTATCACATGTATTCCCATTATTCTCCATGATGGAGGAACCGTTACATCGTTAGCATTAGCTCTCTATTGCCAGTAAATGATTTGTCATCGGTTTTCTATAATTAATAGGAATGATATATTTTTAGTTGTTATCCTAGTAATATAAGGACATATCGGCCAATACACCATAAACAATAGAAAGTGAGAATTCTGTTTGTGTCCATCTCCTTTTGCATGTATTGTTATGCATGTGTTTTTAAGTCTTGGCCATTATGTAATTTTACATGAAGTGTTGAGAATATGTAAATTGCATTAATTTTACCTAATTGTATTTTTTTTTTTTTAATTTTAATAAAATGATGGCTGGGAATTGGGAATGGAATGATTTCGGCTGCTTCAGTTTTTACAAGGATGAAAAGGTTAATTTTCCGTTACAACCAATCGATTACCACCAATGTTTTCTTCTGTTTTTCCCCCCCTCCCCCTCTGCTTTGCTTTTGGTGGCTGGAAGGGATGTACATCTCTCTGGGCATTGCTCTGTGCCTTCTGTCTGTCGCTGTCCTGCTAATAACCCTTGGGCTGTTATCTGGTAACTATACTAGCACTCTGCGAATCGTGAAAAATTGCCAATAACCGCTATTGCATGCTTTCGGCATTTTTTACTCCGCATGATCTAATAATGTCTAGAAACAAAAGTCTTACAAAAAGCAAAACTTCAGAATAAAAACATGGCTGACCGTATGAAACATACTGCAGGTAGGCCATAACTATCTGGATGAGGAAATCCACAGCCATGGTGCAAGGCGTAAAATATATAACGAATGAGGCACAAACCTAGAACCATTTTTCCTCCACAAAAGAGGAGCAATGACTATGATGAATCAATGACTCTCAAATTTGGAGCCACTTAAAGAAACGACACCAGGAAATAGCTCATTGTCTTAGATTGGTTCACAAGGAAAAGTTATAATCCAGCAGATTTCCATGGAAGAGAAATGACCGAGCACCAAGCTTCATGATTGTTGATGTAAAATATCATGACGTAGTGTATACTCTCCATTTACAGATTGCTGTATTGCCAGGTTCGGAATGTTCTGGAATGGTCTTGTAGATTTTGGTGCAGATTTTTTACAATACATGTGAATTGGATTTTCAAAACTTCATTCACTTGTATTTGGGAGAAGAGATTAAAAAAAAAAGCTTTCGGCATGCCTGTTGTGCTGTCGATTGCATATGGATTTGTAGCATGTCGTAATTTGCCATAAATGATCCACTGGATCTGCCCTTGTCCTAAACCTGGCATTGTTTTCTGCTTTGGGCAGTGTTTCTTCGCCTGATATCAAAGACAAGTATTTCTGATAATGATGATACATTAGGAGCTTTTAGTATAGTTTGATGTAATATTCAAGATGGCTCCAAGTCTGAGATTCATTAATAGGTACCTTAGGGAAGGTGCACAATAGTTTTCAGAGTTTTCTATGTTCCTCCTCCAAAATTCAGGTTTGTCCCATGAGGAAACTTTTTACTATTGTTAAGTTGGGTTTCTTTTGAATTGTCCTTCATTTTAATTGAAAAAATAGAGTAGCATGCTGCCCTTCCAGGGACTAAGATGAGACAAAAATTCAAGTGCGAACCTTGGGTAGGAATTTGTTCCCTGCATAGTCATATTTGGGTCGGTTTGGCCTCTTTGTTTTGCTAACACACTAATCTTTTCTTTCCTTTCTGATTCCTTCCTCCTACCTCTTCGCCCTTGTGTTCTTGGTCTTCTTTCACCCCTACCGTTGGTTTTCAGCTCTTCATGGTGCGCACAATGGCAGAATCCCTGAGCTCTGCAGAGCTGTTCAAACAGCTCAAGTCTCTGGGGATGGAAAAGTTGTTGCTTGTGGTAAAAAAGTTTCTGAGGCAGTCCTACTCCTATCCAACTCTTTTAAACTTTGGTGGTAAGCCGATATTTATTTTACCATGTTTCAATAAAATGTTCTTACCTACATATCCATTAAAAGGGATCTCCCCCAAACAAATGCAAACTGTACTTGTCTTCAGTATTCCACCCGCCATGCCTACAGTCTGTCATTTACATATTATTCTTGGGGAAGTCATGCAGGTTGTGACAAAGTCCTTTCAGATCAGAATTAAAAAATTGGCCCATATCAACAAGAGATTGTTCTTAACTTTTGAAAGTTAAGTGGGTGGATTAATGGCAGTGGATTAATGGCTTGTGTTGGTGCCTACTCGGCAACATGGCCACTGTTTCTTTCCTGGGCCATTGGACTCTAGTGAAAAAAATGTATAAAAATTTTGTGTTCACTAGTGGTATGTGATAAAAACAACAAAGGCACCAATTCTTGGCTTCCCTGAAGTGTAATATCAAAATGATAAGGAGTGGTAAAATTGATTATTTTTGTCTTGACGATGCCTCTGATTTAATGTACTTTCTCCTCTCTTGTGTCCCTCCATCTGTGAATATCTGTCCTTTTAAATGACACAGCTTTACATGGTGAGAACCATGCTAGAGTCACTCATTGCTGACAAAAGTGGTTCCAAGAAAACGCTCAGAAGTAGCCTAGAGGGTCCCACCATATTGGATATAGAAAAGTTTCACCGTGAATCGTTCTTCTACACACACTTGCTTAATTTCAGTGGTAAGATTATGGTATGAACGGTGTGCTGCTTATTTGTCCTCATGAGTCCTCTAACCATGTGGCCAATATGTTTTCTGTCACTTGTCCCAGTGAGGCTCTGCATGTCCCAGGATATGGCACACAGAAGAACAGCATTATGCTACTAAAATAAAGAGAAATGTGCGTTAAGCCCTTTATTCGTACACCAGAACGGTTATAAGGAAGCTCCAAAGGTCTTCAGATTTATTTTGTGATGACCAGATCCTTTGAACTGTCATGGAGTGCTTGCCCCAGGGTGTTTGCCAATACCATTCCTGATAAATGTGCTGCTTTTGTGCCTGTGCTTATGAACGTACAAGGATTCATTTATAAGAACTGAGTGATTTGTGTTTATATTGTCAAGAGATTCTCTAGTAGGGAATCCAAGAGGCAGGTGTCCGTTGGCTTCTGTCTCCTCAGCTAGACAGGTCTCTATCTGTGTGTATAGGTCAAGATCCGTCAGTCTGAGTTGGTGGGGAGTAGCCAGCGGGTACCGGCCTCTGTGGCTAGTCATCTCATCCCTGGTCTTCATTTTTCAACTATGTATTTGGCCTTAAGGCTTCTGAATTAAGCGTAAGTGTCTAATGCAGGATCCCTGGTTTATGCAGCATTAATCTGCTGTTTTAACGAGCGGAATCTGATAAATCTCCTTATTATGTGAAAATTTATTTTTTCCCACCATGGGAATCGTTCCAAGCATTTAGGCTTTTAGAATATTACTAGCTGAAGAGCCTGGCATTGCCTGGGCATAGTAAATATCTGTGGTTAGTCATAGCACCTCACTTCTCTCATTATCCCATCACGCCTCTCATTTTCCCCCTCACATCTCTCAATTTCCCCCTCACTCCTCTCATTCCCCCCTAACACTTGTCATTTCGACCTCACATCTGTCATTTTCCGATCACTCCACTATTTTCCCTATTTTCAGTCATGTAACTGACAGCTGCCGTATTTCCTATATGGTACATTTGTTGCTCTCTTAGTTTGTCTGCTTATTAATCAGATTTTTATTTTTGAAGGATAATACCTTTATGTGTTTTAGGGCGAGTTTCATGTGTTAAGTTGTGTGTGTTGAGTTGCGTGTGGCGACATGCATGTAGCGACTTTTGTGAGATGAGTTTTGTGTGGCGACATGCGTGTAGCAACTTTTTGTGTGTCGAGTTGCATGTGACATTTTAGTGTAGCAAGTTGTGTGCAGCAAGTTTTGCGCGTGGCGAGTTGTGTGGTGCGTTTTGAGTATGTGCAAGTTTTGTGTGAGGCAACTTTTGTATGTGTTGCAACGTTTGTGCATGTGGCAATTTTTCCACGTGTGCAAGTTTTGCGTGTGGCGAGTTTTCCATGAGGTGAGTTTTGCACGTGTGGTGAGTTTTGCGTGAGCCTAGTTTTGCATGTGGCGAAATTTGCGCGTGGCGACTTTTGTGTTTCGACTTTTATGTAGCGAGGTTGTTGTCTGCGTGGTGAAATGTGTGCTGAGGGTGGGTGGTATATGTGTTCAAGCACGTGGTAGTGTGTGGCGCATTTTGTGTGTGTGTTCATATCCCCGTGTGTGGTGAGTATCCCATGTCGGGGCCCCACCTTAGCAACTGTACGGTATATACTCTTTGGCACCATCGCTCTTATTCTTTAAGTCCCCCTTGTTCACATCTGGCAGCTGTCAATTTGCCTCCAACACTTTTCCTTTCACTTTTTCCCCATTATGTAGATAGGGGGAAAATTGGTGAATTGGAATGTGCGGGGTTAAAATTTCGCCTCAAAACATAGCCTATGACGCTCTCGGGGTCCAGACGTGTGACTGTGGAAAATTTTCTCTATCGCCTTTCATTGGGGGACACAGGAACCATGGGTGTATGCTGCTGCCACTAGGAGGCTGACACTATGCAAATAAAAAAAGTTAGCTCCTCCTCTGCAGTATACACCCTACCGACAGGAAGTAGGATATTCAGTTTAGCTTAGTGTCAGTAGGAGGTGGACACGGGTCTTTCATTAGACCCTTATCTACCTCAATGTGCGTCGTTTTTCTTTCAGGTTTTCTGGAGGGATACAGGGTGAACAGTCACACCTGTAATCCCACATTATGGACTATGAGTACGGCGTTTACTGCCACCCCGTATCCTCATAGAGCCCTCAGCAGAGCCATGATCCTGGCACACAAGCGTGCTCAGAAGTCCGGTCCTGGCTCCGTCCCCCACCCACTCGCCCACCAGAGCCTGTCGGTTGGAGGAAACGAGGACGTCCACCAGCAAGTTCAGGACGTCTTTTTCGGCATCCGGAATAATGAGGTATATTTCCTTTCCTCAGGTTTTTTTCCGGAAGAAGATATACAGATGAAGAAGGTGAGTATTTAGAAGGTGTCCCATCTATCTCCTTCAGGACCTTTAAGTTAGGGATTCCCTTTAGGGAGGTGGGGGGCCTTTTCCTAGGGGAAATGCCAGGTTTTTCAGCAGCTCTTTTGCCCTGCTCAGGCCTCCTTAACTCCCCCCAACCCCCCCCCCCTCCAGTCTCAATGCGGGCTCCGTCGCTATTTGAGGGGCTACCTTTTTCAGTGGTACAGGCGAGTTGTTCGCCACCGCCATGGCTTATTCGCCTCCTTCTCCCCTCAATCTGGCGGTCGCCGGCGTCTAACCTAGGAGGTCTACGCCGGCGCGACTGCCGCCGGTTTTCTAATCTAGGCCCCGGCTTCGGGCCTACTCCGGCGAGACGGCCGCCGGGTTCCAATTTAGGCCCCGGCCTCTTAGACCTACTTCGGCGCGGCGGTCGCCGGTTTCTAATTTAGGCCCCGGCCTCTCGGGCCTACTCTGGCGCAGTAACTCCGCCCCCCATTTGCTCTCCTTCGGGCGGGCTTTCTCCCGCCCGTATCTTCTTCCTGCAGGGCGTCTAGCTCCGCCCCCCATAGCAGTGCCCGCAACTGGCGCCATATTGGTTTCCCTGGTGTGTGCGCTTGTCTCCGCCCACTTCTTCCCAGCCACCGCTCTACAGCCGGCGCCATCTTCCTGCCCCAGGCTTGCGCTGTCGGCTCCATCTCCTCTTCCGTTTTTAATAGCGGGCCTTTTGCTCTCTCTTTCCTGGTGCAGCATCCAGCCCATCTTATGGTCCCTCAGGCGTCGCCAGGGATTGTCGCATCCAGCGGTGCATCTGTCCGCAGGACCTGCTCCTCTACAGCCTGGAAGCTACAGGACATCTGCTGTGAGTATCCCTACACAGCAGACTGACACTTCCCTCTGCCTCCGTCCCCTAACCCTCGGGCGCTATGTCTAATTCTAAGGCAGAACTCTCCCGTCCTCCTGCCTTTTCTGCTATTTTGGTCCATCACATTGTATGTTCGCCCTACATTTGCAGATTTCCCTCCCTCTGTCAGGACTGCGACGGCTCCGCGGTGCCTACCGCCCTGGACACCCCTGCTGTCCGAGAGAGTGAGTCCCCTATCCCAGCGTGCGTCTCCTCTCTGTCCCAATCCCTGCGATCTCACCCAAGTGTCTCAGACCCTAGTGTCTGCGCCGGATAGGTTGCTATGACATCACATCTTCTGCTGTGGCTAGCGGATCACAGGAGGCTCTGTCCGAGTCTACTAAGATTGGCCGCAAAGGATCTAGACAGGAACGCGAAGCGTTCTCAGATGCACCTTCGGAAGATGTGTTGAAGCTGGATTCTAACCAAATCGCTAGCAGGGATATGGTTCAGAACCTCATTGCTGCAGTTAACCAAGCCTGTAGCATCAAAGATTCCGCTACGGAACCCGCAGATCAGGCGGTTTCGTTTAGACGGTCCAAACCACCTTCCAAAGTTTCTGAGTTTGAGGAGCTGGTGGCCAGAGAAAGAGAGAATCCGGCCAGACGCTTTCAAAGAGGACAGCGCCTCGGCGTGTTATATCCTTTTCCCCAGAGCACCGCTAACTGGACAGTTTCTCCTCCGTGGGCCCGCCAGTCTCCAGACTACACAGTCCGGCCCCCCTTTCCTGGTGCAGACGTTCGAAGGAATCTAATGGTAGACATTTAGAATCCTTGGCGAGGTCAGCCTTCAAAGCGGCTGCGTCCACTCTTCGCCCGGCCTTTGCCTCCTCATGGGTTTCAAAGTCTGTGGCCAAATGAGCAAAGCAACTCCGTCAAGGCACTCTGACTGGGCCTAACCAGATCAGCTAGTGGGGCTTGCCAACCGGTTTTCTCATGTGATCGAGTATTTGGTCTCTGCTTCCCTCGATGCCGCGTCTCGTGCAGCTCAGACATCCAGCAATGTCGTGGCCATCCGCCTGACAGTTTGGCTTAAGGCCTGGCAAGCGGATCTGTGTTCTATGAAGGCACTTACCACCTTGCCCTTTCAGAGATCACGTCTTTTGGTCCCAGACCTCTTCCTCTACAGCAGAGGTCGCAAGCGCGCCAGGATAGGAAGAAGTTTTCCTTTAGGTCCACTTCTTCCTGGCTCTCCGGCTATTCCCAAGGAAGATCCACCAGGTCTACACCTGGAAGATGTACCTCGGCATGATTCTCCCTGGAATCCCGGCGCATCTCCCAAGCTAGGAGGTTGCCTTCCTCTCTTCAAAGACGTTTGGCTTATGGCGATGGAGGATGCATGGGTCAGGGAAGCGATATTCTCAGGATACAAAATTAATTTCGCTTCTCAGCCCTGGGATCGTTTCTTTGAATCTCGCCCTCCAAAGACCCGACCTTGTTTTCGGGTTTCTTTGCAGCCATCGCCTCTCTCCTCAGCGCGGAGGTAATCGTTCCCGTTTCCAGAAAGAGAAGGATTCACAGGCTTCTACTCGAACCAATCCCGGTTCTTAAGTTACTAAATAAAAGGGTCCATCTGCGAACTTCGGAATGGAATCCCTTCGTTCAGTAATCACTTCCATTTCGGCATAGGAGCTTCTGTACTCCATAGACGTTCTGGACGCCTAATTTCATGTCCCTATATCCCCAGGACATCACAGATTCCTGCACTTTGCAGTACATCAGGAGCATTCCCAATTGGTCGCCCTGCTTTACGGTCTCGCAACCGCTCCCAGGGTTTTCACAAAGATCGTGGCGGCGCTGATAGGCATCTTGAGAGTCAGGGGAATGGTACTTTTCCGTGACTCAACGACATCCTCATCAAGGCTCCGTCCTTTTCTCAGGTTCATGAGAGCCCGTCCATTGTCCTCCACACTCTAGCCCATTTCAGGTGGCTTGTCAACAGGAAGAAATCCTGTCTTGTTCCCTACCAGCACCTTGTCTTTCTGGGCATGCTCTTCGACACTTGTCAGACCAAAGTCTTCCTCCCCGAAGATAAGAGATCCATCCCTCGTTGGGACGTATGCTGGCTCCAGGTCCTCTGCTCTCCTTTCGATCGGCCATGAAGGTTCTGGAGAGCATGGCGGCAACATTGGTAGCGATTTCCTTCGCCCAATTTCACTCTCTACCTCTTCAGCAGGCCATTCCGTCTCACTGGGACAGGTCTGTCTTCTATCTGGATCGTCCGATCCTACTCTCTTACCAGGTCAAGCGGTCCCTCATCTGGTGGCTGACATTACCTCTCATCCCCCAGGGCAGGTCTTTCCTTCCAATTCTCTGGCGGGTGGTGATGATGGACGCCAGCCTGCTCGGCTGGGGCGCGGTGTTTCGCCACCTGTCTGTTCAGGGTCATTGGTTGGCGTAGGAGTCTTCTCTACCGATCAACGTCCTCGAGTTTCGGGCCATCCTCCCTCCCTTCGTCTCTGGGAAAGGATTCTCAGTGGTCTTCCTATCCGAATCCAGCGGACAATGCCACGGCGGTGGCATATGTCAACCTTCTAGGGGGGACTCGGAGCTCCTTGGCCGAGGTATCCAAGATCCTACTCTGGGCAGAGGCAATGGTTCCGGTGATATCCGCGGTGCATATTCCCGGCGTGGACAATGTGCCGCCGGCTTCCTCAGCCACGAGGGTCTCGCGGCAGGGGAATGGCCCTGGCATCTGTAGATTTTCCATCAGATTAGTCTTCGATGGGGGACAGGTACAGGAATGTTCCTCTGTTCATCTCCAGGTCTCGCGACCCCCCTCGCAGGTGGCGTCGGCGCTCTGGCCATTCCTTGGTTGCAGTCCGTGCTGCCCTATCTATTCCCACTCCTGCCCTTACTTCCCAAGCTGTTGGTAACCAGGGATTCAAGCTTCAGGAGGCTAATTTGCATATTCCAGGTGCCTTCTGGGAGAAGCGAAGTCTCCCTAAGCTAGAAGATCGTTGGGTACAGCCGGGACCAGCTGCTTCGAAAGCATCACCAAACCAGGGATTCAAGCTTCAGGAGGCTAATTTGCATATTCCAGGTGCCTTCTGGGAGAAGCGAAGTCTCCCTAAGCTAGAAGATCGTTGGGTACAGCCGGGACCAGCTGCTTCGAAAGCATCACCAAACCAGGGATTCAAGCTTCAGGAGGCTAATTTGCATATTCCAGGTGCCTTCTGGGAGAAGCGAAGTCTCCCTAAGCTAGAAGATCGTTGGGTACAGCCGGGACCAGCTGCTTCGAAAGCATCACCAAACCAGGGATTCAAGCTTCAGGAGGCTAATTTGCATATTCCAGGTGCCTTCTGGGAGAAGCGAAGTCTCCCTAAGCTAGAAGATCGTTGGGTACAGCCGGGACCAGCTGCTTCGAAAGCATCACCAAACCAGGGATTCAAGCTTCAGGAGGCTAATTTGCATATTCCAGGTGCCTTCTGGGAGAAGCGAAGTCTCCCTAAGCTAGAAGATCGTTGGGTACAGCCGGAACCAGCTGCTTCGAAAGCATCACCAAACCAGGGATTCAAGCTTCAGGAGGCTAATTTGCATATTCCAGGTGCCTTCTGGGAGAAGCGAAGTCTCCCTAAGCTAGAAGATCGTTGGGTACAGCCGGGACCAGCTGCTTCGAAAGCATCACCAAACCAGGGATTCAAGCTTCAGGAGGCTAATTTGCATATTCCAGGTGCCTTCTGGGAGAAGCGAAGTCTCCCTAAGCTAGAAGATCGTTGGGTACAGCCGGGACCAGCTGCTTCGAAAGCATCACCAAACCAGGGATTCAAGCTTCAGGAGGCTAATTTGCATATTCCAGGTGCCTTCTGGGAGAAGCGAAGTCTCCCTAAGCTAGAAGATCGTTGGGTACAGCCGGGACCAGCTGCTTCGAAAGCATCACCAAACCAGGGATTCAAGCTTCAGGAGGCTAATTTGCATATTCCAGGTGCCTTCTGGGAGAAGCGAAGTCTCCCTAAGCTAGAAGATCGTTGGGTACAGCCGGGACCAGCTGCTTCGAAAGCATCACCAAACCAGGGATTCAAGCTTCAGGAGGCTAATTTGCATATTCCAGGTGCCTTCTGGGAGAAGCGAAGTCTCCCTAAGCTAGAAGATCGTTGGGTACAGCCGGGACCAGCTGCTTCGAAAGCATCACCCAAACCAGGGATTCAAGCTTCAGGAGGCTAATTTGCATATTCCAGGTGCCTTCTGGGAGAAGCGAAGTCTCCCTAAGCTAGAAGATCGTTGGGTACAGCCGGGACCAGCTGCTTCGAAAGCATCACCAAACCAGGGATTCAAGCTTCAGGAGGCTAATTTGCATATTCCAGGTGCCTTCTGGGAGAAGCGAAGTCTCCCTAAGCTAGAAGATCGTTGGGTACAGCCGGGACCAGCTGCTTCGAAAGCATCACCAAACCAGGGATTCAAGCTTCAGGAGGCTAATTTGCATATTCCAGGTGCCTTCTGGGAGAAGCGAAGTCTCCCTAAGCTAGAAGATCGTTGGGTACAGCCGGGACCAGCTGCTTCGAAAGCATCACCAAACCGCGCGCCGTAATTTTTGCCTGTAGGACATTATTGCAAGAGAGCTTGGCTGAGTAGATTACACAAGAAGGAAAACACACAGCAAGTCAGCAGGATCTAGGAGCAACATGGCAGATGTGACAACCTACATGGTGAGCTGCAGCATGTGCTACATGTTCACAGATCGACCAGAAGAAGAATCCAATTTCACCTGTCAGAAGTGTAGACTAGTGGCCCTTTTAGAAGAAAAGGTGCGGGGTCTGGAAGAAAGAATAGCAACTTTGAAACTCATCAAAGAGAATGAAGACTTTCTAGACAGAACAGAAGCATCTCTACTGGTCACAGAAGGTGCAAAAAGTGTCAGAGAACCTCCAAAAGCAGATGAGTGGAAGCATGTGACCAAAAGAAGCAAGAAGACCATGGAGAAATCACCAACCACACAACTGAAGAACCGATATCAAATCTTTGTAGAGGATGAAGATGGCACACCTAAGGATGAAGCAATACCAGCAAGCAAAAAAGAAAAGGGCACACAGCAACAAGTGACAGCAAAAAGTACAGCCAAGAAGCAACGAAGAGTGGTGGTGGTGGGAGACTCACTACTGAGAGGCACAGAAGCAGCCATCTGCAGACCGGACATAACTGCAAGAGAAGTATGCTGCCTTCCAGGTGCGATGATCAAGGATGTGACCGATAGGATACCAAAGCTCTTCAGCTCCAAGGACGTCCACCCATTTCTTCTGATACATGTTGGCACCAATGACACGGCAAGGAAGGACCTACCGACAATCTGCAAGGACTTTGAAGAGTTGGGGAAGAAAGTAAAGGAACTGGATGCACAGGTAGTTTTTTCTTCTATCCTTCCAGTAGACGGGCATGGCACCAGGAGATGGAACAGGATCCTTGATGCAAACAACTGGCTAAGACGATGGTGCAGACAACAAGGATTCGGATTCCTGGACCACGGTGTGAATTACTGGTATGATGGACTCCTCGCCAGAGACGGACTACACCTCAACAAACCTGGGAAACACACATTCGCCAGAAGACTCGCTACACTCATCAGGAGGGCGTTAAACTAGAAGAAGAGGGGACGGGAAGAAAAACATTAGACTCGAACAAAGACGACCCAGGAAAACATACTCAGAAGGGAGGTAAGAACATTTCTAAAACAATCCACAGTGAGGAGATTGGAACAAAACAAAATCCTCTAAACTGCATGCTCGCAAACGCCAGAAGCCTGACAAACAAGATGGAAGAACTAGAAGCAGAAATATCTACAGGTAACTTTGACATAGTGGGAATAACCGAGACATGGTTAGATGAAAGCTATGACTGGGCAGTTAACTTACAGGGTTACAGTCTGTTTAGAAAGGATCGTAAAAATCGGAGAGGAGGAGGGGTTTGTCTCTATGTAAAGTCTTGTCTAAAGTCCACTTTAAGGGAGGATATTAGCGAAGGGAATGAGGATGTCGAGTCCATATGGGTTGAAATTCATGGAGGGAAAAATGGTAACAAAATTCTCATTGGGGTCTGTTACAAACCCCCAAATATAACAGAAAGCATGGAAAGTCTACTTCTAAAGCAGATAGATGAAGCTGCAACCCATAATGAGGTCCTGGTTATGGGGGACTTTAACTACCCGGATATTAACTGGGAAACAGAAACCTGTGAAACCCATAAAGGCAACAGGTTTCTGCTAATAACCAAGAAAAATTATCTTTCACAATTGGTGCAGAATCCAACCAGAGGAGCAGCACTTTTAGACCTAATACTATCTAATAGACCTGACAGAATAACAAATCTGCAGGTGGTTGGGCATTTAGGAAATAGCGACCACAATATTGTGCAGTTTCACCTGTCTTTCACTAGGGGGACTTGTCAGGGAGTCACAAAAACATTGAACTTTAGGAAGGCAAAGTTTGAACAGCTTAGAGATGCCCTTAATCTGGTAGACTGGGACAATATCCTCAGAAATGAGAATACAGATAATAAATGGGAAATGTTTAAGAACATCCTAAATAGGCAGTGTAAGCGGTTTATACCTTGTGGGAATAAAAGGACTAGAAATAGGAAAAACCCAATGTGGCTAAACAAAGAAGTAAGACAGGCAATTAACAGTAAAAAGAAAGCATTTGCACTACTAAAGCAGGATGGCACCATTGAAGCTCTAAAAAACTATAGGGAGAAAAATACTTTATCTAAAAAACTAATTAAAGCTGCCAAAAAGGAAACAGAGAAGCACATTGCTAAGGAGAGTAAAACTAATCCCAAACTGTTCTTCAACTATATCAATAGTAAAAGAATAAAAACTGAAAATGTAGGCCCCTTAAAAAATAGTGAGGAAAGAATGGTTGTAGATGACGAGGAAAAAGCTAACATATTAAACACCTTCTTCTCCACGGTATTCACGGTGGAAAATGAAATGCTAGGTGAAATCCCAAGAAACAATGAAAACCCTATACTAAGGGTCACCAATCTAACCCAAGAAGAGGTGCGAAACCGGCTAAATAAGATTAAAATAGATAAATCTCCGGGTCCGGATGGCATACACCCACGAGTACTAAGAGAACTAAGTAATGTAATAGATAAACCATTATTTCTTATTTTTAGTGACTCTATAGCGACAGGGTCTGTTCCGCAGGACTGGCGCATAGCAAATGTGGTGCCAATATTCAAAAAGGGCTCTAAAAGTGAACCTGGAAATTATAGGCCAGTAAGTCTAACCTCTATTGTTGGTAAAATATTTGAAGGGTTTCTGGGGGATGTTATTCTGGATTATCTCAATGAGAATAACTGTTTAACTCCATATCAGCATGGGTTTATGAGAAATCGCTCCTGTCAAACCAATCTAATCAGTTTTTATGAAGAGGTAAGCTATAGGCTGGACCACGGTGAGTCATTGGACGTGGTATATCTCGATTTTTCCAAAGCGTTTGATACCGTGCCGCACAAGAGGTTGGTACACAAAATGAGAATGCTTGGTCTGGGGGAAAATGTGTGTAAATGGGTTAGTAACTGGCTTAGTGATAGAAAGCAGAGGGTGGTTATAAATGGTATAGTCTCTAACTGGGTCGCTGTGACCAGTGGGGTACCGCAGGGGTCAGTATTGGGACCTGTTCTCTTCAACATATTCATTAATGATCTGGTAGAAGGTTTACACAGTAAAATATCGATATTTGCAGATGATACAAAACTATGTAAAGCAGTTAATACAAGAGAAGATAGTATTCTGCTACAGATGGATCTGGATAAGTTGGAAACTTGGGCTGAAAGGTGGCAGATGAGGTTTAACAATGATAAATGTAAGGTTATACACATGGGAAGAGGGAATCAATATCACCATTACACACTGAATGGGAAACCACTGGGTAAATCTGACAGGGAGAAGGACTTGGGGATCCTAGTTAATGATAAACTTACCTGGAGCAGCCAGTGCCAGGCAGCAGCTGCCAAGGCAAACAGGATCATGGGGTGCATTAAAAGAGGTCTGGATACACATGATGAGAGCATTATATTGCCTCTGTACAAATCCCTAGTTAGACCGCACATGGAGTACTGTGTCCAGTTTTGGGCACCGGTGCTCAGGAAGGATATAATGGAACTAGAGAGAGTACAAAGGAGGGCAACAAAATTAATAAAGGGGATGGGAGAACTACAATACCCAGATAGATTAGCGAAATTAGGATTATTTAGTCTAGAAAAAAGACGACTGAGGGGCGATCTAATAACCATGTATAAGTATATAAGGGGACAATACAAATATCTCGCTGAGGATCTGTTTATACTAAGGAAGGTGACGGGCACAAGGGGGCATTCTTTGCGTCTGGAGAAGAGAAGGTTTTTCCACCAACATAGAAGAGGATTCTTTACTGTTAGGGCAGTGAGAATCTGGAATTGCTTGCCTGAGGAGGTGGTGATGGCGAACTCAGTCGAGGGGTTCAAGAGAGGCCTGGATGTCTTCCTGGAGCAGAACAATATTGTATCATACAATTATTAGGTTCTGTAGAAGGACGTAGATCTGGGTATTTATTATGATGGAATATAGGCAGAACTGGATGGACAAATGTCTTTTTTCGGCCTTACTAACTATGTTACTATGTTACTATGTAAAGTTCAAAGCGGAAGGGGTGCCGGTTTTCTGATTGCCCGGACTGGCCCAGGAGAGCTTGGCTTGCGGAGACCGTCAATCTCCTCGCGGACGCTTCTTGGCGCCTTCCGGACAGGCCTGACCTGCTGTCTCAGGGTACGATTTGCCACCCGAATTCTCGGTCGCTCAGTTTAACGGCGTTGGCTGTTCATACCGCAGTTCTAAGAACGTCCGGCCTTTCGGACCGGGTGATTCACACCATGATCCAGGTTAGGAAGCCTTTGCCTTCCAGGATTTATTTTCGTACCTGGAAGGCTTATTTCCGTTGGTGCGAGTCCAACTGCATTTTACATAGGTCCCTTTCCTTTCCTTCCATTTTGGTTTTCCTTCGGGCAGGTCTGGACTCGGGCCTTGCGTTTAGTTCTCTGAAGGGCCAGGTTTCTGCGCTCTCCATCCTTTTTCAGAAGACTGTATCTTCTCGGCCACAGGTTAAGACCTCCCTTCAAGGAGTGGCCCATGCTGTCCCTCCTTTCAGGGCCCTGTGGATTCATGGGATATAAATCTGGTACTGGACGTTCTGAGGGTTTCCCCTTTGAGCCTCTTGCGGAGGTTCCCCTGTCTCTCTTCTATTTTGGAAGGTGGCCTTTCTTGTGGCCATCATCCGCCGCGTTTCCGAGTTGGCGGCCCTCTCTCGCCGACCTCCTTCCTTGGTCATCCGCCAGGACAAGGTGGTCCTCAGGTCTCTGTCTTCCTTCCTTACTAGGGTGGTTTCCACCTTCCACCTCAACGAGAGCATCGTTCTACTTTCCCTTTGCCCAGCTCCGACTCATCCTCTGGAGCGATCGTTGACCAAGCTGGACCTCGTTAGGGCAGTGAGGATCTACCTGGATAGAACGTCCGCTTTCCAGAAGACGGATTCTCTTTTCGTCATTCCTGATGGCACGCGCAGAGGCCTGCCGGTTTCCAAGGCGACTATTGCTCGCTGGTTCAGAACGGCAATTTGTAGGCCTACCAGGTCAAGTACAGAGTGCCCCCTCTGGGGATAAAGTCTCACCCGACCTGGGCTGTCTGTGACTCCTGGGTGGTGCACCACAGGGCTTCCGCCCTACGGCTCTGCAAAGCGGCAACCTGGTCTTCCATCCACACGTTCGCCTACACTTTGGCGGTTGCCAGCCAAGGCAGAAGGATCCTGCAGGCGGCAGTGTTGAGTCTTTTGACCTGATGGAAGGCTGTTTTTTCCCACCCCAGGGACTGCTTTGGGACGTCCCATGGTTCCTGTGTCCCCCAATGAAAGGCGATAGAGAAAACAGGATTTTTGGTTGCTTACCGTAAAATCTGTTTCTCGGAGCCTTCATTGGGGGACACAGCACCCTCCCAAGTTGAACAGCTCTGTTTATTGTGTTATACTGTTTACGTTTGAGTTTCTTGGAACACTCTGAGTGTTTGAAACTGTTAAACTGTGAAGCGCTGCGGAATTTGTTAGCGCGCTATAAATAAAGATTATTTTAATTATATTATTATTATTTATTTTACATGTTGCTTCTCCTACTGCTTTCTCACTAACTGAATATCCTACTTCCTGTCGGTAGGGTGTATACTGCAGAGGAGGAGCTAACTTTTTTTATTTGCATAGTGTCAGCCTCCTAGTGGCAGCAGCATACACCCATGGTTCCTGTGTCCCCCAATGAAGGCTCCGAGAAACAGATTTTACGGTAAGCAACCAAAAATCCTGTTTTTTGGCTGTAGCTGCAACGGTGCAGATGCCAGTCCCGGACACACACACACACACACGTGCCACCTATTGGAAGTAGCAGTCCTAACAATCAATGTCGAGTCGACCCTTTAACGTGCCTTGTCACATGACTTAGGATAAAAGCCAAACCAGAATCTCAATTTGCAGACACTGTGTTTCGGGGTACTGTCTCTCGAATATTATTGATAATGCTTCATTGCCTTTTTTTGTTAATAATTGCACATTTCACTTGCCGTTTTTTGAACTAGGTGGCTGAGGTGAATGTCATGAGTATTCCACAGATTTAATGGTTAAATATAGCACACTGAATATTAAGTCTATAGATCTTATCAAGCACAAAACCTAAATTCCAAAGAAATTAATAAAACGATCAACCAATAAAACATTTGGGTAAAGGTCTCCCTTGCTTTTTGCACGTGGAAGCTCTTCTCAAGCTTCCGTCACTCCAGCTCTATCCTCTGCCCAGCGCCGTTTCATGCTTTGCTGCATCCTGTATGCTGTGTGGCTTCATGCAAATGAGGTCTTTGCCAAGTTGGAGAAGGCAGCGCTAGGTGAGGAATAGAGCCAGAAATGCTGAGCATACGTAGGAATTGATAACCAGCGCATGCATGGTAGAGCAGGGGCTAGCCCAGCTCCTAAAACTGAGCTCACGAACGAGCTTCTTTTGAGTGCCCCAGCATGCACTGGGATTCTCAAATAAAGCCTCATCAAAAAGGAAATTTATAATGGGAAAAAAAAAAGTGTAGTGAGGAATGGTAAGGACTATGCTAAAAAATAAATTAGATTCTGGCATTAACATGGCATTTAGGATGAAAACGAATGTGTTTCAGATCACCCCTTTAATGCTAATATTACAGTTGTTATTAAAATTATGTAATTAAGCTTATTACCAAACTTTCTACTGTATGCAATAAAACAAGAATTATTTAAGTAGCTCGACACACTTAATATAATAAGTGGTTTCTCCGAATTAATGACAAAATGACACTTTTTCTGACAATTGCAGAATTATTCAAGACAAACATATTTAGTACTTGGTAGAGCACACTTTGCTGTTATGACCTGCTATAAAAGTGATGCATATTTGTAAATCAGCTTCTAGCTTTATTATGGAAGAATCTTAGCCCTTTCCTCATGGGCAATGGCCTCTATTTCACTAATATTCTGGGATTTGGATGCTGCAACCAAATTCTTCAAACTCGCCACAGATTTTCTTTGGGGATTCAAGTCAGGTGATTTTGACAGCTAATCCCAAATTTTCCAAGACTTTTGTAACCAAGTCTTGGTGGACTTTAAAGTATTATTGTCTTGTTAGAAGATCCAATGATGACTCTCAAAAGTGATGATATTTTCCTCGGACTTTCTGATAATTGAATCCATCTTGGGCTCCACACGCTGTCTGTTTTCAATGCTAGAGGTAAAAAAAAAAAGCCCAAGCGGATCACCGAGCCACCACCATGCTTCACTGTAGGCAGAGTGTTTTCATCAGCTTATGCTTCGTTCTTTCTCCTCAGACGTACAACTGATCCATAGGCCAAAAAGTTTTAATTTTGTATCCTAGCTTTACAGAACAGAATCCCAAAACATCTGTGGCTTACTTATATGGTTTTGAGCATATACAGTTGAAACCAGAAGTTTACATACACTATATAAAAAAGAAACATATGCATGTATTTCTCAATATCTGACATGAAATCAGAATTAAACCTTTCCCATTTTAAGTCAGTTAGGATTACCATAATTATTAATATTTTCCAAATGCCAGAATAATGAGCGAGAATGTTTTAAGGCATTTCTATTACTTACTGCAAAGGCAAAAGTTGGTGTAACTGATTCAGGTGTGTAGGTTTCCTTGCTCACTCCTGCCTTTTCAGCTTTGCCCATAAATTTTCAATAGGACTGAGATCAGGGCTTTGTGATGGCCACTCCAAAATATTGACCTAGTTATCCTTAAGCCACTTTGTTACTATTTTGGCAGTTTCGGGTCATTGTCCATTTGGAAGACCCATTTCCGCCCAAGCTTTAACTTCCAAGCTTTAACTTCCTGGCTGATGTTTTGAGATGTTGCTTCAGTATTAACCATCTATTATACCATCTATTTTGTGAAGTGCACCAGTCCCTCCTGCAGCAAAACAACCCCACAACATGCTGCCACCCCCCATGTTTCACAGTTGGGATGGTGTTCGTAGGTTTCCAAGCTTCCCACTTTTTCCTCCAAACATAACGATGGTCATTATGCCCAAAAAGTTCAGTTTTAGTTTAATCAGACTACAGGACCAGTCTCCAAAAATGAAGGTCTTTGTTCCTCTGTGCATCTGCAAAAATTAATCTGGGTTTTTGTTTCTTTTGGAGTAATGGCTTTTCCTGGCAGAGTGGCCTTTCAGCCCATTTTGATACAGTACTCTTTTCACTGGATATTGACACAATCTTACCAGCTTCCGCCATTATCGTCACAAGGTAATTTGCTGTTGTCCTTGGGTTGATATGGACATGTCGGACCAAAGCACGTTCATCTCTGGGGCACAGAACCCGTCTCCTTCCTGAGCGGTATGATGGCTGGACATTCCCGTCTTGTTTGTACTTGCGCATAATTGTTTGTACAGATGAACGAGGCACCTTCAGTTATCTTGAAATTGTACTTAAGGATGAGCAGTCTGTAAGAGGTGGAAGAAACCCTTATAGAAGTAGGGCCAGCAATCGTTATTGTGGGTAGCACATGTGTTGTTCCAGGGTGGGACTCTGCCCCAGCTGGTACAAGGTGGGAACACCACACTGGAAGAAATAGTGGTGGTTAGGGACCTTGCACCGAGGGATGGTTGCCGCCATAAGCCGGTGGAAGTCCTGTAAGTCCTCTGTGTCTACAAGTCTAAGTGGCAACATTTCCACTGCAGGCAGCCTGTAAATGTGCCTATTTAGTGTTTGGGCCTGTGAGTGGGTGGCTGGAAACTTTTTTTCGCCCCAAGGCCTGGTGTAGGGACAGCTGAACGCTGTGCTGGGTCAAGTGTTTGGAAGTATCTGATGATGGTTCCTCAGAATCTTGAAGGACAGGTGCATGGCGGAAGGCATCTGTGCCAGTGTCATGAACCGGGGATTGGGAAATGCCTAGCACAGGGGAAGAGGCAGTGGTGTCACCTGCTGGCTCCAATTGTGGACCTTGGCGTTCGGCCCATCGAGTCGGGTGCTTAGATGGCATGTGTCTGATCATGCTGGTGATGGTTAGGCTCTTAGTGGTGAGGCCCCTTATGATGTTGGCATGGCACAGATTGCAAATGACCATTTTTGTCTCAGAACTCTTTAGAAAAAAGTCCCAGACTGGGGAATACCTAACTCTTCTATGGGGAAATTTACAAGTGCCGGTGCTTTGCGGAACAGTTGCTTGGCTTATCCCTCTGGTCACCCGACTGCCTCTTGCTGCCTGTTTCGGTGCTTTTGATCCCTCCCACAAAGCACTACTGGACACTCTCTGCATGCCAGCTTCCCAGTTCGGGTCTGTGACTTTGTCATCCACCACCTTGTCTTCCACTGCTGCACCCTGATTCTCCTGACTTGGTGACTTAACAACAACCTGACTTATTGGCAACTGTCTCTCATCATCCTCTACCTCCTTAGACAGAATTTGCCGTTCTTCACCGTCATCTTCTTGCGCTGCTCTTAAGTTTTGTGCATTACTGCACAGCATCTCCTTCTGTCCCTCTTGGAACATGCAGTTTGAGAGGCCATAATCCAGAAATAATGATATAAAGAGCTCCTCAGAGTGTCCAAGTGTGGGATCACTGGTCTCCTGGGAATCAATATGATGGAGGAAGGAGGATCAGGGTGAGGATTAAGTGGTCCAGACTGTTGGTTGGTGAGACCGGACCGTGTGGAAAACTGGGTGGTGCTGGCAAGCCTGCTGGAAGCATTATGTGCTATCCAACCGACCACCTGTTTGTAGTGGTGTGGCTTGAGAAGTGGTGTCCCATGCCTCCCTGCAAAGCAACCAAGAAGCTGTGTCATGGATGGTGTGTTTCTTGTTCTCCAGAAAAAAGGCGTAGTCGCACCTGCCCCTCGTCCACAGCGTCTGAGTGTGCCATCATCAGCACTTCCACCTGCACATCCTTTTCTCGCACGCATTAAGCATTTTCTAATTGCTAGGTCTCTGGAAACCAAGTTTAATTGAAACTTTTTTTTTTTACTGAACCCAAAAATTTGGTCAATTGTAGCAGGCAAAGTGGTTTTATATACCACTGTAATGTAACCATAAGCACATTAATCTGAATGGATGATAATTTAGTCAATGTGGTCACGTGCAGCAGCTATATTTTTAGCAATGAACTGCAAAGCCCTAAACCCTGGCTAGACGTTGTATTCTGCCACTGTCCCTGCTCTTGTAACTGTCTCTAGGCTAAATGCAGAATGTATCTGATACAAACAGCAAAGCACAGGATTAGCCCTTATGACTGTTAATATGATGCTTCAGCATCAACTCTAGAGGGTTAGTTAAACTCTGCACACCGGCCTGGCACATAGCCAATCAGAACTGTCAGTGAGCCGAGCGTGGTGGCGCCTGTCTGTCCTCTTATAACATCTGCTGAGGAGGTAATACGGCCATCCAATTACAGTCATGTCACTACCAAGATGGCTACGGCATTACAGTGGCTGGAAGGCAATCTCCGCATGCTTATTGGCTGTGTAACAGGCGCCAAACATGGGGGGCGGGATTCGATCTTCAGATCTGAGCACCAGCCAGTGCTCGATGAGTGCTGAGCATATCGATACTCGAGTGATATCCGAGTATCTCTTAGCACGTTCCTTCATTAATTGTTTTGAATTTATATTCTTCTTGTTTGGTTTATTGGAAACAGCAGAAAGTTTTTACTTTTTTATACATTTTGTTAATAAACCTAACTTGCAATGTAGGTAAATAACTTTGATGGCAACTGTATATACTGTGCATTCAAAGTTGTTTTGTCATATAATGTAAGAACTTGTATCGTGACATGTTTAAAACACCACTTTAACTTATACAGGGAAATAAATAAGCAATTTTTCTGATAAAATATATTCCAATTAGTCATTATCAGAATTGTCAATTCTGAGGTAAAATCTGTATTCAGAGAAGACAGACTTTCCCATTACTGAGATGGCGGTTGCTACGGATACAATTCTATGTAGATGGGAGGAGCTAGAGATAGAGCTCCTCCCTCTTCTTTCACATATAATTGTATCCATAGCAACCGCCATCTCAGTAATGGGAAAGTCTGTCTTCTCTGAATACAGATTTTACCTCAGAATTGGCAATTTTGATAATGAATGCTAGAAGCAATTTTTCTGATAAAGTATATTATAAAGTTGTTTATTTCCATGTGTAGTATCGATTTTATGAAATAAATACTAAAATGACTGTTACTCTTTAAGGCACCACTCCAGCATGTATATATATTTTTTTTATTTTATCCCTGGAGTGGTGCTAATAATTGACATTCCCTACCCTTGGTAATACACTTACAGCTGCCATCTTCATCTTTTATCGGCACCGCTCCGGTCATCTTCTGCAGGTTGTGACCTGCCAGATCGCTCCAGGGTTTGGATGAGCCAGAGGTCACATCTCAATGTTAGTCTGTGAGAGCCATAAGGAACGTCTCAGAGACTTACATTGAGAGGTTGTGACCTTTTACCTCTGACCTTCAGTCAGTCAGGAGCTGTGCTCACAAGATGGCGGAACAGGACCGGAGCTGCTCTGGGAACAGCTGAAGATGGCGGATGGTATAATACTTGGGGCAGAGAACATTGATTAATGATACCACTCCAGCGGAGAAGACATTTGATGATGGAAATAATAAAAGGAATGTTTATCACTGGGACCTAGTCCAATTTCAGCTCATTTTTTTGGGTGAGTGATTGGTTGTCTTTGGCACTGATGTTTGTTAATAATGCAATGACACACCATAAATGTCCGACTTCACTACGTTCCAGTATTCTGTCTTTGTCTTTATGACGCTGAGGTCCCAATGCTTAATTCTGTGTTTGCTCCCTTCTATAGAGACCTTACAGCATTGCTGTGACCTCTCCCAGCTGTGGTTCAGAGAGTTCTTCTTGGAGCTGACCATGGGTCGTAGAATTCAGTTCCCCATTGAGATGTCCATGCCTTGGATTTTAACTGATCACATTCTGGAGACCAAAGAAGCATCGATGATGGAGTAAGGCTTCTGATTGTACATTGATCTAGTTTGTCGTATGGGGGCAGTACCTTGCTTTAGTACTGTCGGTAAATAGATATTAGGATCATGTCACAGATGCATGCGTCAATAGGACACTGATGTGATTGATAATTTTGATGTATTTTTTGTACGTTTTTCTAGGTATGTGCTTTACTCTCTGGATCTGTATAATGACAGTGCACACTATGCCCTCACAAAGTTCAAAAAGCAGTTTCTGTATGATGAGATTGAAGCTGAAGTAAGTGAGCCTATCTTGTCAATCAATCCTGCAGGATTCTGTATTGTCGCAGAGCTTCAAACTTGTATTTAATAATCTACCCTTCCCCTGGTAACCTTTATTCTTACACTGCCTGCAGGTAAACCTGTGTTTTGACCAGTTTGTATACAAATTGGCGGACCAAATATTTGCTCATTATAAAGTTGTAGCTGGAAGGTACGTGTTTCACCATGGTACACCCAGGCCTCCTCATGGTGGAAGATCAGAGCTCTGACTTTCTTCTATTTTGCAGTTTACTTCTGGAGAAGCGGCTTCGATCGGATTGTAAAAATCAAGGAGTCAATCTTACACAACCAGCATCCAACCGTTACGACACATTACTGAAGCAGCGTCATGTTCAGGTGTGTATTTGACCCAAAAAACTAATGCCGGAACGACAATGGAGGGCACACAAAGACTGGATTTTTTATGCCAAACTTAACCAAATGCACCTTGGAGTAAAATGCGCTTACTGTATATACTCGAGTATAAGCCGAGGCACCTAATTTTGCCACGGAAAACTGGGTAAGCTTATTTACTCGAGTATAAGCAGGGTATCATTGTCCCCTCCTCCCTGTCCTGCTATGCATGGCTCCCCCTGTCCAATCCCGGTATGTGGCTCCCCCCGTACTGTCCTGGTATGTGGCTCCCCCCGTTTTGTCTTGCTATGTGTGGCTGTCCTGACCTGGTATGTGGCTCCCCCGTCCTGTCCTGCTATGTGTGGTTCCCCCCGTCCTGGACTAGTATGTGTGGCTCCCCCGGTTGTTGTATGCATGGCTCGGCTCCCCCGGTTGTTGTATGCATAGCTCACCCCCCCATCTCATTGTTATAAGCATGGCTCACCCTCCCCCCGTCCTACTCGCCCTTCTCGCGCCTTCGCTGCATCTCCGTTGTCCCTGTGCGGTAGTTCTCCTCAATTTCCTGTGCTGAGCGGTCACGTGGTACCGCTCATTAAGGTAATGAATATGCTCCACCCCTATGGGGGTGGAGACTCGTGCATATTCATTACCGTGACAATGGAGATGCATTGACGGCGCGAGGAGGGTGAGTATGATGTCTTCTGGGAGTCGGCAGCTGTCACTGTGCCACTGCCGCTACTCTGCCGTCCCCCCTCCCCCACCTTTTTTTCTGGACAATGACTTGTGTATATGCCGAGGGGAGCGTTTTCAGCGCAAAAAAGGTGCAGAAAATCTCGGCTTATACACGAGTATATACGGTAATTATTAGAGATGCACATTGACAGCCCATGAGTCAAAGATGGAAATCTATGCCTGCTAATAACCGGAACAATTTTTCAGTCTAAGGGTATTTTCACACAGTTTTTTTTTTTTTTTGTTGCTTTTTTTTAGAACGAGAAATGTTACATACATTACTTACGTTTTTGTTGCATTTTTTTGCCGCTTTTTTATGCATTCAGTGAGTAAAAAAATGCAGAAAGAATTCACATACTACAATAAAAAAGAGCCAGGAAAATAAATGCACCAGGTGAATTAGATTTTAGAAATCTTTCTTCTGCAGTAAGACTATGTTTACACGTTGCATCTTTGCTGTGTTTTTTTTCCTGATTGACTTGGAAAATTGCTGCGTCTTTTATAACTGCACCATGTCACTTCTTTCAGCGTTTGCAGCATTTTTTCACTCGTAGAGTAACTGCAAAAATGCAGCAAAATTCAGAGGTATCCGGTTCTGCTGCATTTTTAGTGAAAAAAAGCAGATAAAACTTTGTGAACCCCATTTATTTTTGTGATTTTTTTTAAATTTTTTTTTATTTTCCCCCCCAAGTTTTAACCATAATCTCTTCACCTGAGAATGGCAGTTAGGATTAGTTAAGTTTAATTAAATTAGTGATTTTTGTAAATTAAACATTGGCCGACCAAGTTGTGAAATTGGACAATACCTGACCAACTTAAGGGCCAACCAATCTTTGAAAGTAAACTGTGTACTACAAACTCAATGTTCTTTAAATGTCTTAAATAAACTATTCCCTACCAATTCACTTTCCCCCCGCCCCTCCGCTGTTTTTTTTGTGATTATGTATTTTTTCATGAACTCCTGTGAACTTTTTTTTTCTCTAAATATCACTATTTTTTCAGACCTAATAATCTTTTCCCACTAAATAATTTGATCAAATTTGCCTTTTTTTTTTCAAAACTGGTTTAATGGTGTCACATACGTCTTGCATTGGTGACCTAACACCTTGCATTGTTCATGCTTGTCTGGTGGAAGCAAAGCTGAACTTTGGGATCCTGAAAAAGGCAGCAAAACCAGTTTTTTTTGTAAGTAACCTCTTTACTGCCAAGAGAGCAGGTTTTGCCTGCAGAAAATGAAATGTAATGTGCCTAAAACACTGCCCTTGTTCCCGAGCAGAAAAAATGTGTGAACAAGCCCTAATTTATTCCGATTTCTGCTGTCAGTTCTAGTATATGTGCTGTACCGCATGTGGCCCATCAAGTAGTCCAAAATTGCGATTTATTAATGATAATTACGTATAACTTTTAATTGATATGTCATTAAGGAAAAAAAATGTGGAGAAAGCACTGTTGGATGTCTGGGCAAATGGCAGAAAATGTAATCTAATCTGAATTTGTAATAGTTTACAGCACGAGATGTTTCATATTGTACCATTGGATTTAGCCCCTTTTGGGGGTTTGGGATAGATGTTGAATTTATCATAATCAGAGTTGAGACATTCATTAAGTGTGACAAGCTCTTTCTGCAGCTTTTTTTTATTTTAATTTTGCATTGTGCATTTACTTGGTCATTCCTCCTGAAAATGTATTAATTGAGAACTGCGTGTTACTCTTGCCTTTGGGACCCTATACAGCAAAAGTGTCAACAATAGCTAGACAGGGTTAAAGAAACTGCCCATTTGTCCTTTCTTTCTTTCTATCTTTCTTTCTTTCTTTCTTTTTCTTTCTTTCTTTCTCATTGGAGGCATTACAGAAGGCACAGATCTTAGAAAAAATGCTTCATTATTTTTACTTTTTTGCAGACAGTATTTACTAAAACTGACATGGTTGAGCTACGAAGTCTTGCTGTAAAAATAGTACTTACCGTAATTATTCAGAGATTGAAAAAGGAGATTGATCTCATTGCTTAGATCGTGTTCTGAAAGTCTTTATTAGTGACTTCTGTTATGCTTACTTATTTTAGCTCTTGGGACGATCCATTGATCTCAATCGGTTGATTACTCAGAGAATTACTGCAGCAATGTACAAATCTCTGGAACTGGCAATTGGCCGATTTGAAAGTGAAGACATTACGTCCATTGTGGTGAGTATCGTCTTCTATCTAGTGGAAAGCAACGTGGACAAAATTGTTTCAAGACCATTTGTACTTCTAAGGTTCATCGACACGAACAAATAATTATCTAAACAATGCGCTCATAACTCCTGACTAGCAAACTGTGTCAGACAATTGTTTCCACAGGCCGAGGATCGTGAATGAATGGTTGAATACTAACCTTTACATCGTAACATTGAACATTACATGTCTGTGTGAACTCAGTACAGTGCACAATCTTGAAGTGTAAATGTGTTAAATTCTTACATTTAATACTGTTTATTATGAATATATGTATTCATAAAGTATTGTACACACCTTTCCATTGATACTGTACAAAAGATTCCTGCATGTTCTGTCCCGTGAAGATGTGCTCCTGCTCAGACAAGTCATGGGCCGCTCCTGCCAGCAATTCTCTTCTGCCCTGTCGACAGTGCGTCACTACTTTTATCAAGCTGATTGGTAGCAAAAAGCTGACAGTCAATCGGCATAATGTCAGCAGTGACTCCCCATCAACAAAGCAAGACCGCAGGAGTAAGCTGATGTATTGACTTAGATGAAGCTGTAGAATTGCCCCTGAGCCGAGAGAGATCGTCCTTGGGCAGAAAAAGCAGGTAGTTGGCAACTGTCTGCTGGTATGTTTCTAGCCTCATAAGGAAAAGATAACTCTTTTAATGGTTTGTGCCCACAATCAGGAGCCGCTGTGGGTTTGATCCTGCTTACTTATGTAGCAGCCAGGTTTGACAGCATAACGGATGGCATTTCTAGAAAACCCATGCCCACTGTGCGTGCATAGTTACCTGCGAATCACCCGCGGACGCTGACATGCATCGCATCTATCAAAACCGCAGCATGTCAATTTCTCTTGCGGAGACACCACACCAATAGAAATGTATTGAATCTGGTAAATGAGCACGGTTCACTGAAAACATGCAGATTTAGCTGCCATATATAGAAGGCAGCGCTTTGGATGCAGCAAACATACCCTGCTTCCAAAGCGCTGCTAGTTCTGGTTCATGGGCACTCGGGCTAAGTGGTAAAACCACCATGTGTGCAAATTTCTATGAAATACCTCCTCAATTGTAGCCATAAAACTTTAGATGTTATAACCATGTTCACACATTGCGGGTTTTTACAATGCTTTGTAATGCAGTAGTGTAAAATCCCTGTATGCTACGCAGATTTGTGGCCAAATCCAAAGTAGAACATTTCCGCCACTTGTGAAAATAGTTTAACGGGTTTGGGGGCATCTGTGCCACATTTTTTCCTGTACTCTTGTAACCTTAATTGCTAAAATTTACACATGGTTTTACTGCAAAATTATGCAATTTTGTAGTTTCTCCTGAGTTTCAGCTGTGCTTGTTGTAAAACACCATGTAATTCGCTACGTGTGGTTTTGTTGTGTCGCGAGAACAGGAGCACAGGCCTGAGCCCTGTCACAAAGAATAGAAATGTAAAATGGGCAACACTAAAATCCACCTCCCCCACTTGTACGGTACTGATATCTAGAAAGTGTTTGCCAAAGTTTGTGACCTTCATTTCACTGGAAGGGTCTGAACTATTAACTTTGTGTGAATGTTTACACTTGAACCTTGAGAAGACCTGGATTGGATGAGTGTGATGCAAGATGTCAACTGAAAGATGCTGTCCAGATATTTCTGATGTGAACTTGTGTTATTCCCGAAGCCATAAATAAGTGACACATTCACAACATGCAGGAAGGATGAGATTGAGTTACGTAGCAGTTGTTTTTCCAGCTGCTTTAGCTGAAATGTAAACCCGAAGCCTTACCATGCCCTGGCCATGACTTGTATTTGTTTTTAAGACGTTTGGAATTCTAAGTCTGCTTTGAATGGGGTTCGTGTGTACTTTTAGACATGCAGCAAGCGTGCGCTTCTCCACTTAGGAAGGCGTCATCAAAGGGAGGGCTAAAGTACAAAGTGTGGCCAAGTCATGCCTCTTGTTTTTTCCTATTGAGTTTGGAGTTGTTGCTCTCCATCACATTTCATGTGTTTTGTTTCTTCAGTGCTTAAAAA
Source organism: Ranitomeya imitator (assembly GCF_032444005.1). Classification (NCBI taxonomy): domain Eukaryota; kingdom Metazoa; phylum Chordata; class Amphibia; order Anura; family Dendrobatidae; genus Ranitomeya; species Ranitomeya imitator. Next base: position 541,632,758 of record NC_091284.1, on the reverse strand, counting down.
AAAAAGTTCAACCCTCATTATGATGTTGTGACTAGTGATGAGCACAAGTGCTCGTTATTCGAGTTTGCCTAGGGTGCTCGGGTATGTCTAACAGCGGCAAAACATGCGGACATGGGGACTCGAACATGTCACTCGAGCAACCGCGATACTCTGCACAACCGAGCACTTGCGCTCATCACTAGTTGTGACTTTAAGCAGGTCTGTACTTTACAACTTGCATAAATCAAAAGCCAGTGACAACAAGATTATGGTTTATTGCAAATACAAGGTCATGAAGGGTTGTTTGATGCTCCTCCTTTTCGTTTGGGGGAGGGTGGTACCGTAGACAACTCAGCTCCATATCCCTACCAAAACGTGTGAATGCTCTGCAAGTACCTGTCTAAGGCTACGTTCACATTAGCGTTGTGCGGTGCTGCGTCGGGCGCAGCCGCGGCGACGCATGCGTCATGCGCCCCTATATTTAACATAAGGGGCGCATGGACATGCGTTGTCTTGCGTTTTGTGACGCATGCGTCATTTTGGCGCAAGCGTCAGGGCGCAGAGGACGCTGCATGATGCATTTTTTTCTGCGCCAAAAATCATGCAAAAATGAACGCGTGCATCACAAAAAGCTGCGTTTTGCATGCGCTTTTGTATGCGTTGTGTCGCCGACGCAGCACCGCACAACGCAAATGTGAACTTGGCCTTATTCATTAGAATTGGGTATTGCACCCAAGCTGCTGTTTGTGCAAACATCCCAACAGGAAGCACAATCCTCGGCACTGCTCCCATCTTTTTGTTTTTGTAAGTTATGGGCATTGTTCCTAACTTGACAATTAAAGACGACCTGGCGCCAGATTTTACAATATAGGCTACATACATTTTTAAACAGATCTCTTAAACTTGATAAGGCTGGTGTACTTATTGCAGAAAACCAGTTCCAATAACTGGATTATCCTTTTTGAAAGTTTAAACTCAATCTTTGCCCACCTCACCTGCTTATTGGCTCCTCAGGGCCCCTCCTCAATGCTGCTGAGACGTCACGCTGCCCAGTACAAGCTGCAACTGTTAGGCCTGATGAGCGGAGACTGCATGCACTTGGATGTAGCAGTTCTCTCACTCTTTAGCTAAGTCTCATAAGATGCTAAAATCCTTATTTTCCAGCCACCAGTCTCATCGGGTCTTAAAGGTCTATTACATACTGTATACAGTTTATCATGAAATCTGGTGACATGTTCTTTACTATACATTTGGCTGCCTATATATCTTTCACTGCTACTATATCTCCTTCTTTACACCCTAGGAGCTAGAAGGTCTTATTGAAGTGAACCGAATGACTCATAAGTTGCTGAGCAAATACCTGACTTTGGACAGTTTTGATGCCATGTTCCGAGAAGCCAATCATAATGTATCTGCCCCCTATGGCAGGATCACGCTACATGTTTTCTGGGAGCTCAACTATGATTTCCTCCCCAACTATTGCTATAACGGTTCCACCTACAGGTACTTTCTAATTTTAATAAACTCCTATTTCTCAGAACTATTTTGCCTACGACCAAATATTGTTTTTTATGCCTAAATCACGGCAGTAGGTTAGCGTTCTCATTTGAGTTGAGCAAATATGTTTGGATTCGGACGCTGAATATCAATTTGCCTTATTCGTGCTATATCGGTACCCTATTCGTGCCGAATTTATGTTTGATGATTGGTTCTGAACACATTTGTTAATTTCTACATCAATTGACTACAATTACGTTTGGCCGTGTTTTGCGAATATTGCAAAAAGAATATTCGTCGCCGATCATAATCGGAACTGAATTTTGAAAAATTTGCTCAACTCTAATTATCATTAGTGCAAAGAAAGAAAAGCAGAATTACTTAAGACCACCAATTAGATTGGATTTCAGCTCTTCCAGGCGCCATTTATAAACATTGTTTTTGTAAAATGTTATGAATTTTATTTGTAGATAACCAATGTGAGAAATATTGTAATCTCAAGGACACATTTGTTATTAGTGTTCAGCTGTCCAAAATTTAATTTATGTAGAAAAGCTGCGGAGACACCATCACGTGTTTCTCAACGCAAGCAATGAATAGCCAGGTCTTTCACCGGGAAGGAACAACCACGGGAAGGGCAGCATCCATAAAGGAAAACCACCTATGCCAAAATATGGTATCCATCCACAGACAGCTGTTTCAGGGTATTTGCCCCTCATCAGTGTGGAGTAGGAAACTGGCTATTAGGAGCAGTCTCCAGCCAGACTTAGGACAATGAGGAGGAGGCTCCAATCAGTCAATGGTTTTCTGTTGCATAAGATAATACACTTTGAGGATGCTGAATTATAATTGAAAGCTCTATACAAGCAATTAGAGTATACTGCCAGTCCGTATTTTCTGGTTATATGTGGTCAGGTTTACATCAGCCACCATTTCTTTAATAAGGACTTGCCTTGTTTTGCTGGTATTGAGCAGTCTTAGAAATATAATCCCCGTTTTTGTACAGAATTGTCACCCAGTCCTCTTATTATGATGGAGTTTTTGGCTAAGTTTTTGATTTTCATTCGAATTACTTTGAGTAGAAAAAGTATAAATGTTCATTTCTGGCAGCACATAGCATGCATTACTTAATTGTGCTCTCACTTTACCCATCCAGGTTTGTTCGTACGGTCCTACCTTTTTCTCAGGAAATTCAACGTGACAAGCAACCGAACGCCCAACCGCAGTACCTGTTTGGCTCCAAAGTAAGTCGTTCTCATGTGTACATGATGTGTGCAACATTCTCAGTTTAGAAGCTTCTAGAATTCCTGGTACCTCTCAAATTAATGTTTGTCTTAATGGGAATCTGTCACCTCCATTTGCCGCTATAAACTGCGGCCACCGCCATCAGGGGCTTATCTACAGCATTCTGTAATGCTGTAGATAAGCCCCCGATGTATCCTGAAAGATAAGAAAAGCAAGTTATATTATACTCACCCAGGTGCGGTCCCGGTGCGGTCCGGTCCAATGGGCATCACGGTCCAGTCCCGGTCCTGTGCCTCCCATCTTCATACAATGATGTCCTCTTCCTTGCTTCTGTTGCGGCTGCGGCGCAGGCGTACTGATTTGCCCTGTTGAGGGCAGCGTAAAGTACTGCAGTGTGCAGGTGCTGGGCCTCTAACCTTTCCCGGCGCCTGCGCACTGCAGTACTTTGCTCTCCCCTCAACAGGGCATAGAAAGTACGCCTGCACCGGAGCCGCGGCAGAAGATAGGAAGAGGACGTAGACCTGCGACACCCATCGGATCGGACCGCCCCTGGATGAGTATAATATAACCTGTTTTTCCTATCGCCACGACAGCACCCACAACGAGAGAGGGGATCCGCCCACCTTCCGGACAGGAACCTACAGGTTAAAAAGGGGCGGTCCCCCTCGCCCTCCAGTTTGGGTTCCTGTCCGGACGGCGGGAGCCTGCAGGTTTCGTCTTACCCGGGTCTGCCAAGCCTCTGTCCGGTGTCCGGGGGGAACGGCAGAGTCGGGGGCCCGGAAGCGGCGTCGGGGGGAGTACTGTGTTCAGCTCCCCCCCCTCGTCTGGCAAGGATTAGTGGCGTTCCTGGGGGAAGGCATGCCGCCCTGGGTCGTCCACGCGCGCGCGATGCTGCTGGAGCAGGTCGGCGCTTATGACCCGGAAGTACCCTTTCGAGGAGACCGGGAGGAGGAGCGCGGGACTTTTAAAAGAAAGGCAGCGCTTGGTGAGTGTGTGCGGCAGCATGTCTTCTACAGGAGACGCCGAACACCTGCAGCTAGGAGAGCAGCAGAGGAGCGGTAGCAGCAGATCTCATAGCGGTGATGTGGTACGCGGGCAGCAGGATTCTGGCAACCCGACGTCCCGTCGCACCTCGCCCCCTCAGAGACCGGTACTCCATATTGCCAGCGGTGGTGAGTGTTATATCCGAGCCAGTAGCTGATACAATTGTTTTCTGTACTATGCTTTGTTATAGGGGAAGAAAGTTTCTAAATCTAAGCATAAACAGTGTGCTTTATGCACGGAGCCACTACCTGACAGCTATTTAAAGATTTAAAGAAGTTGTGTCAGACGTGTATATGCCGTACTTTGGAAGAGGAGGCCCCTCTCCGGGCATCGGATTTGAGGGAAGTGATTATGGAAGAAATAAGATCGTCCCTTAAGTCTAGACGGCATGAAAAGATCAGTATGGAGATGGTGTCCGATTCTAGCCCTTCATTGCAAGAGGGCGAATGCGCGGGAAGTTCTTCACCATCCTCCTCGGATGAGGAGGGAAGGCCTTGTTTTTCCGTTGATAATATGGAAACATTAATTAAGACAGTCCCTGCGACTATGGGGGTTGCAGAAAGTAAAGAAGCAAAAACGACCCAGGAAATTATGTTCGCGGGGCTGTGCCAGAGAAGTCGTAGAGCTTTCCCGGTGGTAAATTCAATTAAAGATCTGGTCAAACGGGAGTGGGACAAGCTGGATAAAGGGTTCTTACCTTAGGCCGCAAAAAGAAGGTACCCCTTTGAGGATGATGTCTTATCTCAGTGGATGAAGATTCCGAAAGTAGATGCGGCAGTAGCCTCTACTTCAAAAACAGCCTCGCTACCACTAGAGGATGTGGGACTCCTTAAGGATCCCTCAGATAGGAAGGCTGACATGCTCCTTAAGAAGGTGTGGGAGTCATCATCTGTAGCCTTTAAACCCGCAATCGCGGGCACCTGTACTGCCAGATCAGTTATGGTCTGGGTGACTCAGTTGGAGGAACAACTTAAAGCGAAAGTACCTAGGGATAAGTTATTGAATTCCCTGTCTCAGATCAGAGAAGGAGCGGCTTATCTAGCTGATGCTTCGATTGATTCCTTAAAATTGGCCGCAAGGTCGGCGGGTCTTTCAAATGCAGCCCGACGGGCACTATGGCTTAAGACCTGGAAGGGGGATGCTCAGGCTAAAGCCAAGTTGTGCTCCATTCCGTGTAGGGGTGAGTACCTATTCGGCACGGTGCTGGATGACATCCTTGCAAAGGCAGAGGATAGAAAGAAGGGATTTCCTAAAACATGTAATCCCACTTTTAGGAACGCCTTCCGGAGACGTATGCCCTTCAGGAGATTTCAGTCAGACCAGCAAGGATATAATCGTGACTGGGAATAATCAGATCAAAAAAAGAAAGTTGGATACTATAAGAACCCTTCATCTTTATCAAGACATAGACGTAACTACAGATAGACCAGATCTACCAGTAGGGGGGAGACTGAGGTTCTTCTCAGATGAATGGAAAAAAATAACTTCTAGTGCCTGGATAATGGGGGTAGTTGCGTCAGGGTTAAAATTAGAATTTTTGAGAACTCCCCCAGATCATTTTGTAACAACATCGCTGGACTCTCCAGCCCAACAACAGGCCTTAGAATTAGAGATTCAACAATTGCTTACAAAGCGAGTTATTGAAGAGGTTCCAAAACGTCAGGAGAAGTCGGGCTTTTATTCTCCGCTATTTTTGATATCCAAACCTGATGGGTCCTTTAGGACTATCATAAATTTGCGTAAATTAAATAAATATCTTCAATACCACGCTTTTAAGATGGAATCCATTAAATCAACAACTAAGCTTTTGTTTCCTAGGTGCTACATGTCGGTCTTGGATCTAAAAGATGCATACTACCATCTTCCAGTTCACAGAAATCACCAACAGTTCCTCAGGATGGAATTATGGGTAAACCATCAAATTAAACATTTCCAATTTCGGGCAATGCCCTTTGGCCTGTCCATGGCACCTAGAGTTTTTACAAAGGTTATTTCGGAAGTAATGGCCCATATCAGGGAGAGGGAAACCCTTGTAGTGCCTTATCTGGATGATTTTTTAATAGTCGGGAATTCGATGGCTCAGTGTACGGCTCGGGTAAATGCCATAATATCATCCTTACAGGAACTCGGATGGATAATCAACAGGGAAAAGTCAAAACTAGAACCTACAAGATGTCAAATGTTCCTAGGAGTTCTTCTAGACTCAGAAAATCAGTTATACTTTCTACCAGAGGAAAAGAAGCAGAAGATCATTCAAAAGATCATGGCTGTAAGGAAAGTTCCAAACTTAAGTTTAAGAGACGCAATGTCTCTACTAGGATCATTGACTGCGCGTATACCGGCTGTGAGATGGGCTCAGGCTCATACTCGAATGCTTCAGTACGAAATTCTTCAAGCAGAGAAAGATCTTCAGGGTTCTCTAAGCAGAAAGTTCAGTCTATCACCAGCCACTCTTCACGATCTGAGATGGTGGCTCAACCTGGCACATTTATCAAAGGGAGTTCTCTGGACCATCACACCGGACAGCGTAGTTACAACAGACGCCAGTCCGTTCGGTTGGGGGGCCCATATGGGAGACATTCTAACCCAGGGGCGATGTTCGATCCAAGAATCCCAGAATTCATCAAATTTGAGAGAGCTTGCTGCGGTCAATCAGGCTCTTCTTCACTTACTACCATCCCTGAAAGATTCGCATGTACAAATACAAACCGACAATATGACTGTGGTGGCCTACATCAATCATCAGGGGGGGACAAGGTCACGATCCCTAATGACCACTACAGCACAGATATTGTTCCTAGCCGAGAATCACTTTCATTCCCTGTCGGTAGTTCATATAAAAGGGGAACTCAGTATAGAGGCAGACTATCTCAGTCGCCATTCCCTTCGGCAGGGGGAATGGTCTCTAAACAAACAGATATTCGATCAGATAGTCAATCTTTGGGGTTTGCCGGTAATAGATCTGTTTGCTACGAGGGAGAACAGGAAGGTCAGGAAGTTTGCATCATTACACATAGCAGACCAACCGTTCTTAGTGGATTCCCTTCGTATCCGTTGGGACTTCCAGCTGGCATATGCCTTTCCCCCAATGTGTCTGATTCCGATAGTTCTCAGAAAGATCAGGGAGGAAAGAGCCAGAGTGATCTTAATTGCCCCCTTCTGGCCCAGGAGGCCTTGGTTCTCTCTCCTCATGACAATGTCTGTGACCGATCCCTGGGTGTTGCCAGTGGTTCCGGAACTCCTTTCTCATGGTCCATTTCGTCATCCAAATTTGGAGACTCTTCACTTAACGGCTTGGAACTTGAGAGGGAGCTTCTGAGGGAGAGTGGGTTCTCCAATGCTTTAATAGCTACCTTATTGAAAAGCAGGAAGGAGGTCACTACAAAAATCTACACTAAAATTTGGAAAAAATTCCTTACATTTTATCAGCAACCATTAGGAGATAAAGCTCCGATTTCGGTCATTCTAGAATTCCTTCAGAAGGGCTGGGAATTGGGTTTAGCAGTCAACACTCTGAGAGTTCATGTTTCAGCCTTAGGGGCTCTGTATAACAGTGATATAGCTGGTAATAGATGGGTTGCTAGGTTTATTAAAGCATGTCAGCGTTCTAACCCAATCCATATTGTAAGATTACCCCCTTGGGATCTAAATTTAGTGCTTGAGGCGTTGACTGAACCCCCTTTCGAACCATTGAATTCTATTCCAATGAAAAATTTAACCTTAAAAACAGCTCTACTTTTAGCGTTAACATCTGCCAGGAGGGTCAGTGATATACAGGCATTATCAGTAGATCCTCCCTATCTAATAATTCTCCAGGATAAGATTGTCTTAACCCTGCTGTTCTGTTCGGTCTGGGGAGACCTATTTTGAACTTTGGTATTTTTTGGGGTGTTCAAGATGCGGTTCTGAAACTTGTGGTTGATTGACTTAAATGAGGATGGGTCGGTCGGCCACGGGTTTCAGAGCCGCATCTTGAATAATTTAAAGAATATTGAAGTTCAAAGTCGGTCATTTTTGACCAACAGAACAGCAGGGTTAAAACCAGATCCTGCATACTTGCCAAAAGTAGCAACTAAGTTTCATAGAAGTCAGGAGATTTATTTACCATCTTTTTATGAAAATCCAGGTTCAGAAGAGGAGAAAAAATATCATACTCTAGATGTAAAGAGGGCGATATTAGAGTACTTGAATAGGACACAAAGCTGGAGACAGAGTAGGGCTTTGTTTGTTTCTTTCCAGAATCGAAAAAAGGGTTCAAGTGTCACAAAGAATTCTATCGCTAGATGGATTAGAGAAGCGATATGTCTTGCTTACTCTGCCAGGGGAGAAACAACACCAGAAGGCATCAGGGCGCATTCCACTCGGGCTATGGCATCATCTTGGGCGGAGAAGGCAGATGTCCCCATTGATATAATATGTAAGGCGGCAACTTGGTCATCACCTTCCACCTTTTATAAGCACTATCGCCTTGATCTATCTGCCAATTCCAGCTTACAGTTTGGCCGTTCAGTACTTAGTGCTGTGATCCCTCCCAAATAGATAATCTTTGAAAGTCTCTCGTTGTGGGTGCTGTCGTGGCGATAGGAAAACCGGTTTTTACGTACCGGTAATAGGATTTTACAGAGTCCACGACAGCACCCGTACATTCCCCCCCCCCCTATTTAGTTACTTATTCTTGCACTCTGTTGGAAGGTGTGCCTTAGAGATCACTCTATAGAGGTGGTGGTATTTAGTATTGTTTAAGATAATATTGTCATGTACTGATTCATTGGCGGTATCCCTTGTACTCTGGAACACAAACTGGAGGGCGAGGGGGACCACCCCTTTTTAACCTGTAGGTTCCTGTCCGGAAGGTGGGCGGATCCCCTCTCTCGTTGTGGGTGCTGTCGTGGACTCTGTAAAATCCTATTACCGGTACGTAAAACCGGTTTTCTTATCTTTCAAAATACATCGGGAGCTTATCTACAGCGTTACAGAATGCTGTAGATAATCCCCTAATGGCGGTGGCCACAGTTTATAGCGGCAAAATGAGGTGACAGATTCTTTTTAAATAAATATATTGTTTCTTGTTCCTTCTCCATAACTATTCTGGTGGTGTTATTGTTTACAATATTCTCCAAGAAAATAGCGGGTATGACCGGCACTGAGAGCTGTACAATTCACATGTATATGAGAGACTGTGATCCTATGTGGATAGGACAATCCTGGGCTCGCTGCTGAAATGGGTGGTGCTCAACATGTGAAGTCCACAATCCATCCATCTTATTGTTTAACACACCATAAATTGCTTAAACCCATAAATCATGTTATCGGTAGGTGCACACATTCAGGATTTGTAGCTGTAAATTGCACAGGAAAAACTGTTTAAAATCCTTGCATTTTTCACAAGCATTTTTGCTGTGTATTACCCCCCACTCATTAGTATGGGTGAAATCTGCATCAGAAACGCTGTAAGAATTGACAAACTGCAGATTGGAATCTGAAGGAAATCTGCGAGGAAAATATAAGCAATGCGTCCATGAGACTTCAGGAATCGCATTCACTTTGCCGGTACTGTAAAACGCTTCGTATTTTCTGCACCAAATTCATGCGGAAAAAATCAACAAAAGCTCATTGTGTGCACACAGCCTATGAGAGATATGGAAACCATATAATGAGAAGAAAAATGATGCAGCACTCACCCTTGCGCTTCTTCCAAGTGTGCTCTTTATTCAGCAATACATACTATGCATAGTATGAACCGGCATACGCAGTGATCTGTGAGGGAGCGGGAGTGAGGAGAGACCGGACGACGGCCGTTTCGCGCTACGGCGCTTCTACGGGTCCATGCTAAAAACAGGTGATGTCATTTCCTTTTTAAGGTTTTTTTTTTTTTTTTTGACTCACCTGATTCTATTAATTGCAATTGTGCAAGTTAAAAACAATGAGATCTCTTATTACAGAATGAACATTTACAAGTATATTACAAAATGAACATTTACAAATGTATTATAAGAACACCGCCATGTCAAGTTTGTCGTTAAGACCCCCTGGGCCCTGTGCGTTTGTTTGTAGGATCCATTTCGCTTCACGCTGCAGCAGTAGGCGGTCATTATTACCGCCGTTTTGTGAACATTTAACTATTTCCAAACCTGCAAACCGCAATTGATCTGGATCACTATTATGTGTCTCTGCCATATGTTCTACAAAACGCACGCGTCCCTTTCCTGTCCGAATTGAGTTATAATGCTCTCGTATTCGGACTGTGAGAGGTCTAATAGTCTTACCTATATAAAACCGTTGACACGGACAGAAAATTACGTAAACCAGAAATTTACTCTTGCAGGTTATGAAGTCTTTCACAAAATGCTCAATTATACCTAATTGCAAGGGGTTCTCAATTTTATGCAGATGGCATATGCTACAATTGCCGCATCTGTGGTTACCTTGCGGTATGGTTTTTGCTAACCAATTATTTGTTGGTGGTGATACTTTATTTTTTACAACAAGGTCTCCTATATTAATTGATCTTTTATATGAGAATAGAGGACATGTATCCGGGAGATTTCTAAAGTCCACGTCTTTCTGCAGCACATGCCAATTTTTTCGTATTGCTGTTTGTATATCTCTATCTAAAGGGCTATGTTTAAATGTAAATGTGAATCTGCGATTTTTATTTTGATATTCGTTTGCATCTTTTCTTTTTCCAATGTTTTTTCTTTTTTTGCCCTTTTCTAACAGCTGAACTTGAGATAATTTGGCTGCTCTAATTTCTGCTTGTTGGAGAACATCTGTTGGATATCCTCTGTTTGAAAGGCGTGTTTTTAATTCTTCTACCTGAGTTTTATAATTTTCCTCATTATTGTTGATTTTACGTATTCTCACCATTTGACTATATGGAATACTGCGCTTCGTGTGATTCAGGTGGTCACTTTTAAAATGTAAAATGTTGTTCGTCGCTGTGCTTTTTCTGTGGACTTTCGTTACTATATTTTCATTTACAATTTCTATTTTTACATCTAGGAATTCCAATTCTTTTTTATTGAACACTGAAGTAAATTTCATGTTTTCTTTATTATTATTGTTCAGGAAAGTAACGAATTTGTTAAATTTAATTTCTTCGCCATCCCACACCATAAAAATATCGTCGGCAAATCTTAAAAAAAGCCGTATGTGCCGAAGGTATGGGTTCTGGGGTCCGGTGACGTACCTCTCCTCAAAAGCTGCTAGAAACAGATTTGCGAAGACGCACGCGACCGGAGTACCCATCGCGGTACCAACTTTTTGCAGATACCATCTCTCCATGAACTTGAAAGCATTTTTACCGCGCTTTTTTCTCCCTCCCCGTCTGATTTTTTTCTTTCTAAAGGGATGATAGGATTCAGGGTGGGCTTTGAGGTAGATGGTAACTCTTCATTAAAGTCCTCAGCTGTACTGGAATCAGAGTCAGTGATCCAGCCATCTTTCACTATTTTCGATTTTTTTTTGTGGTGAATTTTCTGGAGCGATTTTTGTAAAGGATTCAGGAGATTTTCTCCTGGCCCTTAAAGACTTCCAGTGGCAACCTACATTTGCTCTGGCATCAATAGATATTGTAAACCTTTACACTAGAATCCCACAACAAAAAGGCTTGGAGGCAGTCCATCACATTCTAATGAATACAAATAAAGACGCCAATTTTATTTCTTTTGTGCTGGATAGTCTGGAGTTCGTTTTATCACACAATGCTTTCAAGTTCATGGAGAGATGGTATCTGCAAAAAGTTGGTACCGCGATGGGTACTCCGGTCGCGTGCGTCTTCGCAAATCTGTTTCTAGCAGCTTTTGAGGAGAGGTACGTCACCGGACCCCAGAACCCATACCTTCGGCACATACGGCTTTTTTTAAGATTTGCCGACGATATTTTTATGGTGTGGGATGGCGAAGAAATTAAATTTAACGAATTCGTTACTTTCCTGAACAATAATAATAAAGAAAACATGAAATTTACTTCAGTGTTCAATAAAAAAGAATTGGAATTCCTAGATGTAAAAATAGAAATTGTAAATGAAAATATAGTAACGAAAGTCCACAGAAAAAGCACAGCGACTAACAACATTTTACATTTTAAAAGTGACCACCCGAATCACAGGAAGCGCAGTATTCCATATAGTCAAATGGTGAGAATACGTAAAATCAACAATAATGAGGAAAATTATAAAACTCAGGTAGAAGAATTAAAAACACGCATTTCAAACAGAGGATATCCAACAGATGTTCTCCAACAAGCAGAAATTAGAGCAGCCAAATTATCTCAAGTTCAGCTGTTAGAAAAGGGCAAAAAAAGAAAAAACATTGGAAAAAGAAAAGATGCAAACGAATATCAAAATAAAAATCGCAGATTCACATTTACATTTAAACATAGCCCTTTAGATAGAGATATACAAACAGCAATACGACAAAAGTGGCATGTGCTGCAGAAAGACGTGGACTTTAGAAATCTCCCGGATACATGTCCTCTATTCTCATATAAAAGATCAATTAATATAGGAGACCTTGTTGTAAAAAATAAAGTATCACCACCAACAAATAATTGGTTAGCAAAAACCATACCGCAAGGTAACCACAGATGCGGCAATTGTAGCATATGCCATCTGCATAAAATTGAGAACCCCTTGCAAATAGGTATAATTGAGCATTTTGTGAAAGACTTCATAACCTGCAAGAGTAAATTTCTGGTTTACGTAATTTTCTGTCCGTGTCAACGGTTTTATATAGGTAAGACTATTAGACCTCTCACAGTCCGAATACGAGAGCATTATAACTCAATTCGGACAGGAAAGGGACGCGTGCGTTTTGTAGAACATATGGCAGAGACACATAATAGTGATCCAGATCAATTGCGGTTTGCAGGTTTGGAAATAGTTAAATGTTCACAAAACGGCGGTAATAATGACCGCCTACTGCTGCAGCGTGAAGCGAAATGGATCCTACAAACAAACGCACAGGGCCCAGGGGGTCTTAACGACAAACTTGACATGGCGGTGTTCTTATAATACATTTGTAAATGTTCATTTTGTAATATACTTGTAAATGTTCATTCTGTAATAAGAGATCTCATTGTTTTTAACTTGCACAATTGCAATTAATAGAATCAGGTGAGTCAAAAAAAAAAAAAAAACCTTAAAAAGGAAATGACATCACCTGTTTTTAGCATGGACCCGTAGAAGCGCCGTAGCGCGAAACGGCCGTCGTCCGGCCTCTCCTCACTCCCGCTCCCTCACAGATCACTGCGTATGCCGGTTCATACTATGCATAGTATGTTTTGCTGAATAAAGAGAACACTTGGAAGAAGCGCAAGGGTGAGTGCTGCATCATTTTTCTTCTCATTATATGGTCTTGTACAAAACTCTGACGATTGCATAGCACCACCCGCAGCTCACAGCAAGGGAGACCTCATCTGTCCTTCTGAAACAGATCGTTTAAGCGAATCTCCAATTGCGCTATAGTGAAGCTCTGTGCCGATCATCTTTCTGTTTCTTGGTATAACGAAGAGATATGGAAACATATATAAAAGAGCTAAAAAAAAACAACAACAAAAAAAACTTATTTTGTTTTTATGCAGAACTGTGTCTCCATGATAACAGACAAACATTAGTTTGACCATTTAGTGGGATAACAAATGATGGAGGACAGGTAGAAAAGGTCAGATCTGGCTTCATGTTTCATTCTAGATGCCTAGAAAGACACTAACCCCTTCCCATCATTTGCCATAAGCATACTGCGGATACATACTGTGCGGATGCACGGAGTGGCCTCCGGAGTCAAGTCACACATACCACGGACTACCACCTGGAACTGCTGATTTGTGTCAGTTTAACCTTTTAGATAGTGTCTAAGTGGTTAAACATTGGGCAAACAGGCAATCCCTGCACGTGTTGCGGCTGTCAAACAGCCGCAGGGATTCAAACATATTTTTTGAGCACACCAAAGTCACTCGGTTATTACCCGAACATGGTCGGATAACACCTTATCCCAGCCTGTTCACTCATCACCAAATTCTAGTGTTCTAGCCCCCTAAAAAATGGTTAATAAAATAAAGATATACGGTATCGCCTGGAAACATCCACACTTTTAAACTGCCGCATTATTTATGTCATATGGTAAGTGCCCTAAAAAATTGTGCCAATCTGAATGGACTGTTGTTCAGGGCAAGCGTTGGTCCAGCCGCTGTCTTAGATGTATTGCCAATATTGGTTAAACTACTTTTCGGGAAAAGCCTCCTTATTCTGGTATCCTACCGCCTCCTCCTCTTTATAGAGTTTTTAATTACGATTTTTCCTTTTTTTTTTTTTTTGCAAGTATTCGGACATACTGTACAATGATGTCATTCAGACTCCAGTTTGATATATTTATTCAATACAGAAATACACTCCATAAAAGCATTCCCACATTAGTGACTACCTGTGGGTCTGTGATGTGATATTTACATTATAATTGTTTATTGTGGCATCAGTTGCTCCCCAAATATTGTTAGGGATGTCTTAGGTGTGCAGCAATATTGGGGGACCTACCTTTTTTTTCTCGTACACCTGAAATAATTTTTAATGCAGTGCCACAAATTTTCGTAAATGCTCACCTCTAGTCCAGTCACTAAACAGTGTGTAGTACAAGTTGGCTGACTACAAAGTAAAACTCTGTTCTTATGAAGCATTATGTACGGTATATGTATGCAGGATTGATCCGAGATCATAAAAGAAGCCTTAATCTGTTCTTTCTAAAGTAACACATTCACAAAGGCGAGAGTGGGGATGAATGCTTCAGATCGGGGACACCAAATCCTCCCGGCCACACACAAGTGTTGGTTCATGTAGAGGGCAAGGTCCTTTCGAATGGCAAAGTAAGATGTATAGCTTTCATTGCCCAGAGGCACATGAGATGACGGTATTTATTGCCAGTTACAAGAACGTATCATGTACTGCATTGACGACACGGAGGCTGCTGTATAGCAGTTGTTCTTTTTTTCTTTAACTACACTATTACCACAATTATTTGTTTTCCCTTTTTTCAAATGTCCCCGTTACCTTTGATCTTTATCTCCTGCGGGTTTCACATAATTATTATTAATGTCCTTAATAGTGATACTCTTCCACCATTGCATTCTGCGGTTATCTAGGGAAACAAGCAGCAAAAAAAGAATTAAAAAAAAGCCAAACCTATATCTGGATGATGATCAAGCAAAGAGTACCAAGATTTGGAAACTGCTTTAATAGTGTTGACTGGGTAATGGAGAAGGGGAAATTCTCACTTTTGTAGTATTCTGGCCTAAAGCATTTATTTCCTGTACACTGGGTGCTATGAGGTTATTACTACTATTGTTATTTTTTTGCTTTTATTATTACTGCTGGGATCCCACCTACCTCCAGTGAGAGACCAGTTCCTCACGTGACTGTATCTGAGATATTATGTGTGCTCCTCTCCATTTGTATGAGTGTATGAGGCCACTCTTCTCTTTACATTCTCAGCATTCCTATACGTATCTAGCCCTGTTCTCACGCGGTTGTGTCCAGTCAGTGCAATGCTCTGCAAGCAAAACCGCCTTGACTCCAAATGGATACATTGTAACAAAATACCTGCAGTTTAGCCTGGGTACAATAGTTTTGTCTTCTCAGCTGACAGCAGGTGAAGCAGTGTGTGGATTTCTAACCTTGAGTGTTTTCCTCCAGAAATCTTAAAATGATCAGGAATTGAAACACGATTTACTCTACAGTACATAAATGAAGAGTTCTCCAACTTTAATAGGGACTGTCGTTAGTTTGTGAGTTAAGCCTGACCCCTTCTTTGTTTCTCTACCAGTCATTACACAGAAAGGGTTTGGCTTAGTCATTAAGATGAGAAAGCCTGCACCCTTCATTGCAATACTGACATAGGGAGGGGAAATAAGCTCCCTGCCGAACATTGGGACGTTGGTGCACATGTCATGCTTATTATTACTGAGTTCTATTAATTTGCATTTTCAAAACCTCTAAGCAACTTTGTGTTGCCGGACAACCCCCTTAAGTCCTAGGTACAAATAACTAGAAAGCCCTTTTATGATAACAAGCATTTCCTAAAAAAACAAAAATCAACATTATCTTATATTCACCGTGAGATGTAATGAAGCTCTTTAAGACCTTTCTTATTTCACTGGTTGGCTTGGTGACACTTGCAGTAGTGTCTAGATGTTGTCCCCAGTATTCCATGGTGTGTAAATGAAGTGGGATGCAGAAATACTTGGCACTCATATAGGTGTATTCAAGAAGTTATTTTTTTGGATGTATTGAATGTAGAAATTCTAGAAAAACAAGAGACGTTTCGGTCAATACCTGACCTTCATCAGTTATCTGGATAGAGGAGATCTACGTGGCAGCGAGCTGTGTAGGAGTCTGCAGTGTCCACTGCTGAAAGAGGAAGCGCCCTGTGGACACTGCAGACCCTCACACAGCGCGCTGCCACGTAGATCTGATGACTGATGAAGGTCAAGTATTGACCGAAACGTCTCTTGTTTTTCTAGAATTTCTGCATTCAATAAATAACTTCTTGAATACACCTATATGAGTTCCAAGTATTTCTACATCGCAGTGACGTCCTACTTGTGCTCCACCAGAATCCCAGAAGTTCTGTGTTTTCCGAATTGCTGTAAATGAAGTGCAGCCAGTCTTTGATATCACTTACCGCCCTAATGCATTTTGTAATGCCTATCTAAAATGTGAATAGTACCTAGGACATACTGCACATGTCTGACGCTGTAGTTTTGACTATTACATATACCAATGTAAAGTTGACAGTAAAACAAAATACAGAATGGTCAGAACGTGATCGATTACTCTTCAGTACGCATCATATATACCAGCATGCATTTAATCCATTGTCATGTATATGATCAGTTCCCTTCTACTGGTTGTATAGCTATCTCCTCATTACGAGTAAGGCTATTGGTTTCTTCAGCAGTTAATGGATCTTTGATGGTTGAGGCCACATGGCTGCCATCTGTATTTGCCTCTTCTCTCTTGTCCTCATTGACAGGTAGCAGACTTGGCTTTTCATAATTCTCTTCTGGATTCTCATCTTTTACCCAGGCTTGCCGCTTGTCCATGTCATTACTTTCTACATTCTGTGCCCTTGCACGTTCTTGACGTTTGCGCCACCATATATGAAGGCAGCCATAGAGAAGAATGCAAGCTATTATAAAGAGTATGATGCTGCTTGTGAGCCAAATGCCTAAAGCAAGATCCTTTTTCTTACTGTTGACTGAAGACGGATCTTGTGCTAAAGTATGAAAGATCTTGCATTGGTCACTGGTGGGGTTGGCAGACTGACAGGTCACACACAGAATATATGTTGTCAGAGGGGTGAGGTTTTCAACGATATAGAATGTCCGGCTGCCGGGAATCCTCTCTTGTCTTTGAAAGTGTTCTCGAGAGTATCCGGACATCATTGTGTTAAAGTTAGACTGGTACATGATACTGTAGAAGCTGTCGACACAGCTGGGAATTGTTGGCCAGAGGACCATGGCTGTGTTGGCAGTGACGTTCTGAACAGCGATTACCATTGTAATGTTCTAGATTCCTTCAGTACTGAGATGCCAGCCAAAATCTAAAAACAAAAAGTAAACATTTATCTGGCATTAAACCACCTGCTTCAAAATACCGTAAGCCTTGTAAGACAAGGACTATGTGCACACAAAATTTTGTGATGTTCAAAAACTGTACATTTGCCAATGGAAACTGCTTTAGGAAACAATTTCTTTTTAGAATTTTTCTTTTCCTAAAGTAGTTTTGAAGCGTTTTGGAAGAGGTTTTTTTCCTAATTTTTGTTTTTACAGCCTTTTAATTGGTCAGTGCCTAGGTTAGGGCAGATTACATAAGGAGCCACTTTAAGGCTATGTGCACATGTAGAATGGTCCACTGCGGATTTTTCCGCAGCGGATTTCATAAATCCGCAGGGCAAAAACACAGCGTTTTTCCTGCGGATTTACCGCGTTTTTTTTTTCCGGATTCCACTGCGGTTTTCTATTAGCAGGTGTAAAACCGCTGCAGATTCCACACAAAGAAGTGACATGCTGCGGAATGTAAACCGCTGCGTTTCCGCGCGTTTATTTCCGCAGCATGTGCACAGCTTTTTCGGTTTCCCATAGGATTAAATTGTACTGTAAACTCATGGGAAACTGCTGCGGACCCGCAACTGCAGATCCGCTGAGGATCGCTGCAAAATCCACATCGTGTGCACAGAGCCTAAAGATGTGACGTGCATCGGTTTTCCAACCAAGCCTTTTTCAATAAGTGAAGCAGAAAATAACGCTCAAAGATGAATCCTACTTACAGCAAAGCAGCACAATAGAAATTAATTAGAAGAGGTTTTTTTTAGATACAATCGTAGTTGTATGAATGCTAATGGATTTTCAATTTAAAGGGAACCTGACAGCTGATACATGCTACACATTCCACTGGCAGAATGGCGGTGTTCTTAAATTCAGCCCTCAAATGCGTGTTATATATCGGGGTGTGTGTATATGTATGTATACCTCCAAGTATTTGTTAGTGTTCGGAGATTTTGTTTTCATCACCCACAGCTGAATGATTTACAGCTATTAGCCAGGCTAAGTACATGCGGGGGTTGCCTGGTTGCTAGGGAATCCCCACATGTATTTAAGCCATCAATCAGTCAGCTGCGGTGATGAAAATTAAATCTCCGAACACTAACAAATACTCGGAGGTCACCCGTGCTCGGGAAAACCCAAGCAACGAGTATACTCACACTCTCTCTCTCTCTCTCTCTCTCTCTCTCTCTCTCTCTCTCTCTCTCTCTCATATTCAGTACAGAAAAGTCTTCTTCACTTTCTCATTTAAAGATTTTTCTGTATTTTCATGACTATGAAAATTGTACATTCACACTGAAGGCAAAACTATGAATTAACACATGTGGAATTATATACTTAACAAAAAAAGTGTGAAACTGAAATTATGTCTTATATTCTAGGTTCTTCAAAGTAGCCACCTTTTGCTTTGATGACTGCTTTGCACACTCTTGGCATTCTCTTGATGAGCTTCAAGAGGTAGTCACCGGGAATGGTCTTCCAACAATCTTGAAGGAGTTCCCAGAGATGTTTGGAACTTGTTGGCCCTTTTGCCTTCACTCTGCGGTCCAGCTCACCCCAAACCATCTCGATTGGGTTCAGCTCTGGTGACTGTGGAGGCCAGGTCATCTGGCGTAGCACCCCATCACTCTCCTCCTTGGTTAAATAGCCCTTACACAGCCTGGAGGTGTGTTTGGGATCATTGTCCGGTTGAAAAATAAACGATGGTCCAACTTAAGCAAACCAGATGGAATAGCATGCCGCTGCAAGATGCTGTGGTAGCCATGCTGGTTCAGTATGCCTTCAATTTTGAATAAATCCCCAACAGTGTCACCAGCAAAGCACCCCCACACCATCACACCTCCTCCTCCATGCTTCATGGTGGAAACCAGGCATGTAGAGTCCATCCGTTCACCTTTTCTGCGTCGCACAAAGACATGGTGGTTAGAACCAAAGATCTCAAATTTGGACTCATCAGACCAAAGCACAGATTTCCACTGGTCTAATGTCCATTCCTTGTGTTCTTTAGCCCAAACAAGTCTCTTCTGCTTGTTGCCTGTCCTTAGCAGTGGTTTCCTAGCAGCTATTTTACCATGAAGGCCTGCTGCACAAAATCTCCTCTTAACAGTTGTTGTATAGATGTCTGCTGCTAGAACTCTGTGTGGCATTGACCTAGTCTCTAATCTGAGCTGCTGATCTAATCTAAGCTGCTGATAACCTGCGATTTCTGAGGCTGGTGACTCGCATAAACTTATCCTCAGAAGCAGAGGTGACTCTTGGTCTTCCTTTCCTGGGGCGGTCCTCATGTGAGCCAGTTTCGTTGTAGCGCTTGATGGTTTTTGCCACTGCACTTGAGGACACTTTCAGTTTCCCAATTTTTCGGACTGACTGACCTTCATTTCTTAAAGTAATGATGGCCACTTGTTTTTCTTTACTTAGCTGATTTTTTTCTTGCCATAATACAAATTCTAACAGTCTATTCAGTAGGACTATCAGCTGTGCATACACCAGATTTCTATACAACACAACTGATGGTCCCAAAACCATTTATAAGGCAAGAAATCCCACTTATTAAACCTGACAGGGCACACCTGTGAAGTGAAAACCATTCCCGGTGACTACCTCTTGAAGCTCATCAAGAGAATGCCAAGAGTATGCAAAGCAGTCATCAAAGCAAAAGGTGGCTACTTTGAAGAACCCAGAATATGACATAATTTCAGTTCCTTCACACTTTTTTGTTAAGTATATAATTCCACATGTGTTAATTCATAGTTTATGAAAATACAGAAAAATCTTTAAATGAGAAGGTGTGTCCAAACTTTTGGTCTGTACTGCATGTAGGTGTGTGTGTGTGTGTGTGTGTGTGTGTGTGTGTGTGTGTGTGTATATGTATGTGTATATATATATATATATATATATATATATATATAGATAGATAGATAGATAGATAGATATAAAATGTGTGTGCGTCTCACAAAATTAGAATATCATCAAAAAGTTTAATTTATCTCACTTCTTCACAAAAAAAATGAAACTCATGTTAGATTCATTATAAACAGAATGATCTATTTCATGTGTTTATTTCTGTTAATGATTATGGCTTAAAGGCAATGAAAACTCAAAAGTCATTATCTCGGTAAATTAGAATAATTAACAAAAAACACCTGCAAAGGCTTCCTAAGCGTTTAAAAATGTCCCTTAGTCTGAGTAGGCTCAAAAATCATGGGGAAGACTGCTGACTTGATAATGTCCAGAAGGCAGTCATTGACACACACTCCACGAGGACGGTAAGCCTAAAAAAGTCATTGCTAAAGAAGTTGGCTGTTCAGAGTGTTGTATCCATTCATATTAATGGAAAGTTGAGTGAAGGTAGAAAAAGGTGCACAAGCAACTGGGATAACTGCAGCCTTGAAAGGATTGTTTAGAAAAGGACATTCAAAAATTTGGGGGAGATTCACAAGGAGTGGACTGCTGCTGGGGTCGTTGCTTCAAGAGCCACCACACACAGAGGTATCCAGGACATGGGCTGCAAATGTCGCATTCCTTGTGTCAAGCCACTCGTGCCCAATAGACAACACCAGAAGCATCTTACCTGGGCCAAGAAGAAAAAGAACTGGACTGTTTGTTGCTCAGTGGTCCAAGGTGGTGTTTTAAGATGAAAGTACATTTTCATTTCATTTGGAAATCGAGGTCCCGGAGCCTGGAGGAACAATGGAGAGGCCACAATCCAAGCTGCTTGAGGTCTAGTGTGAAGTGTCCACAATCAGTGATGGTTTGTGGAGCCATGTCATCTGCTGGTATAGGTCCACAGTGTTTTATCAAGACCAAAGTCAGCGCAGCCATCTACCAGGAAATTTTAGAGTACTTCATGCTTCCCTCTGCTAGCAAGCTTTTTGGAGATGGAAATGTCATTCTCCAGCAGGACTTGGCACCTGTCAACACTGCCAAAAGTACCAATACCTGGTTTTAAAAACCAGCAGTATCACTGTGCTTGATTGGCCAGCAAACTCACCTGACCTATAGAGAATCTATGGGGTATTGTCAAGAGGAAGATGAGACACCAGACCCAACAATGCAGACGAGCTGAAGGCTGCTATCAAAGCAACTTGGGCTTCCATAACACCTCAGCAGTGCCACAGGCTGATCGCCAGCAGTGCCACAGGCTGATCGCCTCCATGCCACGCCGCATTGATGCAGTAATTGATGTAATAGGAGCCCGACCAAGTATTGAGTGCATTTACTGAACATACATTTCAGTAGGCCAACATTTCGGATTTTAAAATCATACTTCAAGCTGGTGTTATAAAGTATTTTAATTTACTGAGATAATGACTTTGAGCTTTCATTGGCTGTAAGCCATAATCATCAACATTAGCAGAAATAAACATTTGAAATGGATCACTCTGTTTATAATGACTCTATCATATATTTTTCACTTTTTGTGTTGAAGAATTGAAATAAATTATCTTTGATATTCTAAATTTGTGAGAAGACCCTGTGTGTGTGTGTGTATGTATGCATGTATGTGTGTATATATGTATGTGATATATATATATATATATATATATATTTCTACTAAGGGTCACTTCCGTCTGTCTGTCACTGATACTCCTTGGTCACGGCCTCTGTCTGTCATGGAAATCCAAGTCGCTGATTGGTCGTGGCAAAATGCCCATGACCATTACCACGACCAATCAGCGATGGCCATAGTCTGGCAGCGAAATGGCCGCTGCTTTACTGCCCTGCAGTCAGCGCTGAGCGCTCACACAGGGTTAATGCCAGTGTTAACTGACCGTGGTGTAACGCACTCCGTTAACGCAGCTATTAACCCTGTGTGACCAACACAGCAGCATCAATAGTAAAAAGATCTAATGTTACAAATAATAAAAAAAAGGTTATTCTCACCCTCCGACGTGGCGTGCTGTCCTCAGCATTGCAAGCGACAGGTTCCGGTGCAAAGGATGCTATGCGAGAAGGACCTGCCATGACGTCACGGTCATGTGACCGCGACGTCATCACAGGTCCTGCGCTCATACCAACCCTGGGGCCGGAAGCTGCCGCGTGCACCGCACACAGGCGCCAGGACTTCAAGAGGACTTCGGAACGTGAGTATATGTTTATTTTAAGTCTTTTTTAACCACGCATATAGTGCCCACATTGCTATATACTACGTGGGCTGTTACATACTGCGTGGGCTCTTTTATATACTACATCTCTGCTATATACTATATAGCTGGGCAATATACAAAGTGGCTGTGCAATATACTACGTGCTCTGTGTTATATACTACGTAGCTGTGCAATGTACTATGTGGCTGTGTTGGCTCTGTTATATACTACGTAGCTATGCAATATACTACGTGCCTATACAATATACTACGTGGCTATGTTATATACTATGTGGCTCTGCTATATTCTACGTCGCTGACCAATATACTACGTGGCTGTGCAATATACTACGTAGCTGTGCAATACACTACGTGACTGTTATATACTACGTGGCTCTGCTATATACTACGTGGCTGACTAATATACTACATACCTGTGCAATACACTACGTGACTGTTATATACTACGTGCCTGTGTTATGTAGCTATGTTAGATACTACATTGGTTGTGTTATATACTACATCACTGTGCAATATAGTACGTAGCCTATGCCCTATACTACCTACATATTCTTGAATAACCGATACGTTAGAATCGGGCCACCATCTAGTTAATAATTTTTTATTTTTTTTTTCACGGATTGCACTTTGTGGAGACATGGCTAATGTTTATTAATAATGGATCAAACTTTGAAATATAAGTCTATGGGTCTTTAAAAAAAAATAAAAAATCGGACAGCGCTCAGATGCCCTCCGAGTGCAGAGTCTGTTTTTTCAGACTGCTAGATATAAGAAAGTATTGCCATTTTTAACTTTTTTTTTTTACAATTAAAGTAGGGTTTGTTTGTTTTTCACAATACAAAAAAAAAAATCTTTGGCGACACTTAGAAATCTGATGAAACTTGGGACTGGTTTTTTCATATGTAGAAAAAACCTGACATCTGAATGAGGAATTCTGGTGAATGAATTAAGCAAAGCTGCAGTCACCCTGCACCCCGTCACTGCCAGACATGCTTCTGACATTAGATTGAGTTGTAACCTGAACAATTTTGCATCTGCATATTATGAGTCCTCCTATTAATAAGATAAATACATCGCTATGTAATCCTTTTTACGCGGTCCGTAAAATCCGCTCACCTGAAGACCACCCCTTTGACAAGAGCCAGATTTCCGTTGACAGATTTTCAGTTCTACCATAAATGGCCATCTTTTTTTGACTACCCCCCTAAAAGACCACTTTTCAATGCAACCTACGGTCGTCTAAAAAATGTTTTGCAGTGTTTTATTGGAGTTCCGTACATTTTAGAATGATTCTACAACATTTTACAGTCCCCCATCTCTATGATTCTATCACAGGGGCATAGACTATAAGGGAATCTCCCAGGCACTAGATAGCTGCTGATTTGTTGCACTATCCTCCTCTCATACATTACTTTTATAGTATTCTTTGACCTGAAATTCCACTGTAAATGTTAATCTTGCGAATGGTGAAGCGCATCTTATTTTAGCCTTCTAGAAATAGATCCGTTATACTTAATGCATTACGCTAGGTATTCTCTCCAGAGCCCACACTGATGTCGGAGGCAAAGTTATGGTCAGACAGCTGCGAAAAAGGGCTAAGCCGGTGGGCTTTATGGCAGCGTTCTCCCCAGATACAGCTGTGTGCGCAGAAGAAACCTCCGGACTTCAGAAGCTGATATTGCTTTATTACGCTATTTATAGGCTGAACTGGATGGACAAATGTCTTTTTTCGGCCTTACTAACTATGTTACTATGTTACTATGTTACTATTAATACACCAGGACATAGTTATTATCTGCTCATAAGATTTGCAGAGGAAACGCATTAGCAGACCTATTCTCTCCATCCACATGGACACGGTCTCCGATACCAGAGCTCCGCACACAACGAGGTCATTCTACCAGTCGCGTAAACTCATTATGCACAGCACAGGTTTAATTAGGCTCCACATATTACTAAATGGAATGAGTGACACCTATAAATGAGCAGAAAAATAAAATCTGGAAAATGAGTATTTCTGAGATTCCGAATCCGTTTTGTTAAAAAGTCATTGCCTACCTGGGAGGTGCCGCCAGAAGTGAACTTGTGCAGAATGGATGGCGCCGGTCTCACGGCTCGCTGCGATAGATTGGATGTGAGGTGCACCTGTGGCTGATCAGCTCCTGCATTCCTCAATCTGCCCGTCACTTGTGTTCCCGTCCTCCAGGGACACTGCTGAAACGATTCCTTTGTCTCTGCTGCATGAATTCACATGTGAGCGCATATTCCCCGAGTGCTCTGTTGCCTTGGTTTTTAAAAGACATAAAAAGATGATTATTTTTTTTCTTTCAACCCTCCCCCCTCTTCTGCTCGTCTCTCACTCGCCTTCTGTCCTCTCTTCTCCTTTAGGGAGAGTGCTGAACTCTAGAACTGCCCCTTCCCTTTGAGATCATCACCCGACTCCCTGGCATTAGGATAGGACAGATTTTCTTTTCAGGGCAATCCACTACTAGGGGGTCTGCCAACTGGTGGTGGGCATCATCTAATTTAATACATAATCCCTTATTGCTCTCGGCTTATCAATCTTCCCTGCACACATGTAGATGATTTCTCTATTTTCTCTTCTGTAGCATCCAAATGTGCAACAGTTAGGAAGTAGGGATGTTTAGGCTATGTGCACACGTTCAGGAGTTCTTGCAGAAAATTCTTGAAAAAAACCTGAAATTTTCTGCAAAAAATCTGCATGCGTTTTTTTTCCGGACATTTCCCAATGCAGTTTATAGTGGGAAATCCGCAAAAAAAATGCAAAATTAATGAACATGCTGCGTTTTTTTTACCGCAATGCGTTTTTTTCGCGGAAAAAAAATGCATTATGTGCACAAAACATGCGGAATTCATTCTAAATGATGGGATGCATATTGTATGCTTTTTTTTTTGCGGTTTTATAGCAAAAAAACGCGAAAAATCAGCAACGTGTGCACACAGCCTAAAGTCATCCCGACCGATGTGTGTGTATGCAGTGCGCAGCGCAGTGGAATATGGCTGCGACGTAGTAAATAACCAATACTTTACCTAGTTGCCCAGCCACAGGGAACATTCTTCACATCTACATTTATTATTGATTTAAGCATAATGACTTTTTTTTTTTTTTTTTTTAAGTTTAGGGAAAAATATTCTCCTAAATCACTACTGTAGTCGCATATCATGGTACTCCTGAATCGCGCTACCATGGCGACTGGGGCCACCGGTGCGCTGCAGTGGTGATATGGGAACAGCGAACACAGACTGGCTCAGGACTAGTGGTGTAACCGGGCTAGGCCAGCGAGAGAACTGTACAGAAGTTGGAATAGAATATTTATAATCATGTCATGATAGTAGAAAACATAAACGACTTCCATGAATATGGGCTTTTTTGTTTTGGTTACTGCTTTTTTATGCAGTTTTCCATAGTTATGTATTGATGGGATTGTTTGGCTTATTTGATAACTTCATATTACCTTTTTTATTAAAAGGGAACCAACCATTACATTTTTACATAACGTAGAAGTGGTATCTGTGTTGACATTTGTTGCTCAATAATAAACATACCTTTTTTGTAGACAGCTAATTAGAAATCAAGTGTGGAAGACATATACAAATTGAGCTGGAAGTTCAGTTGGGGCATGCGGGTGCAGTTGGGGCATGCGGGTGCAGTTGGGGCATGCGGGTGCAGTTGGGGCATGTCGGTGCAGTTGGGGCATGTCGGTGCAGTTGGGGCATGCCGGTGCAGTTGGGGCATGCCGGTGCAGTTGGGGCATGTCGGTGCAGTTGGGGCATGCCGGTGCAGTTGGGGCATGCCGGTGCAGTTGGGGCATGCCGGTGCAGTTGGGGCATGTCGGTGCAGTTGGGGCATGTTGGTGAACTTGGACTGTCTCTTTTGACTGACATCCAGCCTGTGTGTCAATTCAATTTATTTTCCTTGAAGGGGTTATCCAGGACTTTTATTTTTGCTATGGCGCTAAACACTAAGGGTATGTGCACACGTCAGGATTTCTGGCAGAAATTTTCCTGACAAAAACCTGACATTTCTGCCAGAAATCCGCATGCGTTTTTTTGCGTTTTCTTTTTTTTTTTTTTTTTGCGGTTTTGATGAGTTTTTTTGTGCGTTTTTGATGCATTTTTTCCAAATGCATAGAATAGCGGGAAAAACGCAGAAAATCCGCAAAATTAATGAACATGCTGCTTTTTTTTTTACCGCAATGCGTTTTTTTTTCGGAAAAAAACTCACCATGTGCACAAAAATTGCAGAATGCATTCTAAAAGATAGGATGCATATGTAGGTGTTTTTATCGTGAAAAACGCGAAAAAACCTGAACGTGTGCACATACCCTAGGTAGTTGCTAACTATTTGTCTGTTCTGTCTGGGAGCTATCTGTGGCTCAAAATGGTCACAGACCTCTCCTTCCGGTGAATCTGTGGCTCCCGCTGGCATCACGTCAGCCGAACAGTGTCTTTTGTTTCGCTCCACTCTGTTGACTGGGTATGTCAACCAATGTCCTCCTGATTGACAGCAGGCTTCCCACAAAATTGCCAGCTGAGCCTGCGCAGAAAAGGCAGGCTAGCAACTACCTACCTGTTAATTCTTAACCCCAGACACAAGAATAACAAAAGCCATAGATAGCACCATTGTTTGAGCTGGGTTATTATTGGGCACGTGCCAATGATGTTGGCAGGAAGAAGACAAGGATGAGGGAGAACTGAAACTCTGTGAAAGGAAGAAAAAGCTTTCTAAAAAGGTTCAAGTTTGATGACCTGTCCTTCGGATAAGCCATCAGTTTCAGATCGGTGGGAGTCAGACATCCAGTACCACCAATCAGCGAGAATTTATGGGATGTAGACATTAAATGGAGCTAAACCGCACAGCTCATTTTAATGTGTAGTGTTTACTGCCAAGAACTGCCGTTCAGTGCTTTTCCACAAGGCCAGTCAATGCAAAATATTGTGTAGATTTTCATATATTTTCATAGTGGATGCTTTCCTGAAACGGAAAGTACTTGCAAGCAGCATAATACAAAGAATAGCAGGTTTACCCAGAATCCTTTGCAGTAGGCGGAGCTATGCAAATCATCTCTTTCCACCCCTGTCTAATCCACAGCGCTTGGAACCGCCAAGCGTGCAATGCTGCGGATTAGTTTCTAAATTTACACAGCCAACCAATTCCTACCTGTGGACACGTGTTTCGGGCTTTAGGCCCTCATCAGCACAGGGCTGGAATTGGTTGGCTGTATGGAGTGGGGCTCGGTGAGCAAGCGATACATACATGCTAGCCACCTTAGGGAGAGACCCAAGTTGGGCTAAATGTAGCGGGACGAAAGAGACCGAAAAGCCCTCTACTCAAAGGAAATACATAGTGGATGCTTTCCTGAAACGGAAAGTACTTGCAAGCAGCATAATACAAAGAATAGCAGGTTTACCCAGAATCCTTTGCAGTAGGCGGAGCTATGCAAATCATCTCTTTCCACCCCTGTCTAATCCACAGCGCTTGGAACCGCCAAGCGTGCAATGCTGCGGATTAGTTTCTAAATTTACACAGCCAACCAATTCCTACCTGTGGACACGTGTTTCGGGCTTTAGGCCCTCATCAGCACAGGGCTGGAATTGGTTGGCTGTATGGAGTGGGGCTCGGTGAGCAAGCGATACATACATGCTAGCCACCTTAGGGAGAGACCCAAGTTGGGCTAAATGTAGCGGGACGAAAGAGACCGAAAAGCCCTCTACTCAAAGGAAATACATAGTGGATGCTTTCCTGAAACGAAAAGTACTTGCAAGCAGCATAATACAAAGAATAGCAGGTTTACCCAGAATCCTTTGCAGTAGGCGGAGCTATGCAAATCATCTCTTTCCACCCCTGTCTAATCCACAGCGCTTGGAACCGCCAAGCGTGCAATGCTGCGGATTAGTTTCTAAATTTACACAGCCAACCAATTCCTACCTGTGGACACGTGTTTCGGGCTTTAGGCCCTCATCAGCACAGGGCTGGAATTGGTTGGCTGTATGGAGTGGGGCTCGGTGAGCAAGCGATACATAATATTATATTATACATATATTATGTATCGCTTGCTCACCGAGCCCCACTCCATACAGCCAACCAATTCCAGCCCTGTGCTGATGAGGGCCTAAAGCCCGAAACACGTGTCCACAGGTAGGAATTGGTTGGCTGTGTAAATTTAGAAACTAATCCGCAGCATTGCACGCTTGGCGGTTCCAAGTGCTGTGAATTAGACAGGGGTGGAAAGAGATGATTTGCATAGCTCCGCCTACTGCAAAGGATTCTGGGTAAACCTGCTATTCTTTGTATTATGCTGCTTGCAAGTACTTTCCGTTTCAGGAAAGCATCCACTATGTATTTCCTTTGAGTAGAGGGCTTTTCGGTCTCTTTCGTCCCGCTACATTTAGCCCAACTTGGGTCTCTCCCTAAGGTGGCTAGCATGTATGTATCATATATTTTCACACCTTTTGAGGTTGTGGCATTTAATCTTATTATATAAATGGGAGTCTCCGTAATACTACATCACTAACGTGTAAAGAGAAGAAAAGTTTAGATGCTACCTGTAAAAATTATTGATATGAAAGATAGTTTTCGTGTTACTTAAAGTACCTATTTTTGGTTCGTTACCACTAGTCCATGACCTAGTACAGGGATCATTTCTCCAGACCCTCCAGTATATGAGCTGCTAGACTGCTGCACTGTATTACTCCTCTCTTTCTTTTCGTTTTGTCTAACCTGGGACTTAATTGTAATTATCCATCTTAATGAAGCCGTGGTACTCTATAGATAACTCAATCCCAGCAGCTCTAGTTTTCTCTCCATAATGTATTCTTTTATACATATTATATTTTATGACATTGATTTTTCTATGGCTGTGGGTGAAAAATCAATTTGTATGGAGTGCTATTACTATATTTTTGAGCCTGTGTATTAGCTTTTTTTCAGATTTGGCATTTTATTTTTAAGTTCACAAAAATAAAAACTACAGATTCATTACATTTCAGTTAAGTTTTTTTTTATTTAGTTCTACAATACTGCTTTTAGCTTTTGTATGTCCTTACCGCTCTCATTCTTATTGAAATTAGGGTTCATAAGAGGTGAGATGACCAAGGATCCTCTCCCTCACTCCCACTCGCTTTCTTCTTGAATTCAAGCTTAATTTGACATGGTTGAGGCTTTTAATTAAAATCAATCAAAGCTCGGTTTGCCAGAGCAGTCTTTCAGAACAGGGTCATGCTTAATCTGTACAGCATCTGCTATATTAAGGGTTCGTTAGGAATGAAAGAAAACAAGGCGCACGTAACTGCTCGTCCTATGTCCTATACACTACCTTCCTCCTTCAGTAATGTGTGCGTGTACTTAGATCTGGAACTGGAGTGATGTGTACAGAATATGGTATAAATATCAGATCTATTAGGCTTTTCTTGCACGACCATTCTTTTAAAAAGTGGGCAGCACTCTGACTCATACAAGTCCATACAGTACACGTGTCAGGCTTCTTCATAGATTTGTATATTTGTTCTAATCCATATATCAGCCATTTTTAACAGATACCTTACATGTGTAGGAGCAGTAGGAGAATGAGTTTTTTTTTTCCTTTGCTATTTCTTTGTTTCTCCATCACGAAAAAGTGTGATATCATTTGTGAAGACATGGTTGTCAGTGGATGCTCGAGACTGTATGGACCAGGGATCATCCCACTGAACACCCACTTTGCTTTCCCCGTGGGCAAACCACTACTCGGGCAACACAGTGTGAGGGTAAAATAGTGTGGCAATACTTTATTAAACCACAAACCAGGCAAATAACACATAGAACAGTCCCAGCAAAATACCCAAGATGGTGCTTAATTAGAGTCACACCCGTCCACTGACTCGCTGGGATAAGAGCAGCTGAAACTTCAGAGCGTCCAGGGCCAACTACCCCACCTGGGGCATGCACAGAGAGGAAGTAATGACAAAAGTATGAAGATGACAGTCCATTGAAGTACAAGGCCAGTTGACCGGAGGATCACAGCCTGGCTTCTCCGAACATCTCCATGGAGCCAGGTGACCAGCGGGTCCAAATCCTGACTACCCTAAACATATCCATGGTTCAGCGATGGTCAATGGAGCAAATCTGCATTCTTTCAGCCGAGCGCCATGGTTCGCTAAGCTGGCATCCTGTAGAATGACAAATCTATGTCCCTCGTGATGGAGCCATGATGTCTTGGCTGCTCTTCTGTAGAGAGTCTCTGGTTCTTTGGATCTCTTGGTTGTCTGGAGGTATTGACTGAATCTCTGTCTATGGAGGTATCTGTCCTTTTGATAGTTAATAAATGCCCTTCAAATCAGCATTCACAGGTAAAGGGGAAGAATTGTGATGAGACCAACTTGCATTGTTTGATTATGTAATCTTATTTCTATTGTATTGTTTTCCTCCTCTGTTTGCACATTGGCTAACTAGCTGGCCTGGACAATATGTATTCAGCATGTCAGCAAACATCATTGTTCCATGATCCTGTATCACTAGTCATCCAGGATAACCGCACAATATATTACATCAAATGTCATCTTACAAGTCAATATTACAGGCTTATACAAACAAAAGTCTTGTGTTTTCTTGAAAAACCAGAAAGACACAAATTCAGAAGTCAACATATATACATAAGTCTGTTACTTCCGGCCTGCTGAAAATAGACTTCTGGTTAAGATAAAATGCTGTGTCGTCACATCATTCTTTTCCTGAACAGGACTAAAGTGTCATGTGCTCCCCATAGAGGATACATATTGGATCAGTACTCCTCCTGCCCATCTGTATCCTGTATGGTCTGTGTCTCAGCAGAACCTTTTCTGTCTTCACAGAATTTGAACCTGGCTTACAACAGCATTTTCAGCAACTACCGGAACTTTGTGGGCCCACCACACTTTAAAATGATTTGCCGTCTTCTAGGATACCAAGGTATCGCTGTGGTGATGGAGGAATTGCTGAAAGTCGTAAAAAGCCTGGTGAGTAGTTCTGTGTATATCATCCTTAGCATTGTACTATAGATGGATGTCAGTTGTGTTTTTCTCATACGTGAGTTCATTTCTTTATCAATTCGTGAACACCTTCAAAAATAGCTATGCACCTAAAGATGGCCAGACTCCTTAGACTAAGGTTGCCTGAACCCACTGATATTGGTGGGAGTGTACTGTTTATAGGGTCCTCCCCTTTTGACTTTCAACAGCCGACCCTTTTGTTCTCCCTGGAGGTAAACTGCCGCCAGAGGGGTTTGCTTGTGACTCTCACAAAGAACAAACTGGCATTTCACTGATCTTTATGTTCCTAAGTGTGGGGGAGTCAGGAGAGCTAACAAGGATCATCTGAACAATCGTCCTACAGATCTATCTAATGTGCAAGAGGGGCATCAGATGGCTCATTCCAATGACCCCACAGCAATTATTCCCCGACCTGCCATTGTTTCAGTCCCATTTGCCACTTATTCTTTGTGCCTCACAATTTGTCACATTAGAGGTGAACTGTATGTACAGTCTTCGTTTTTATACCAGTATTAGATCTTCCTTTTTAGTTTATGAAATGGCAAAGAAATTCTATAATAACCTATGTACACATACTGGCACAGCTGGCATTTTCTTTTTGAATACGTGGCATGAAGGATGTCATTTTTTTTTCTTTTCAGTTTGCATAAATGAATGTCTGACAATAGCTTTACACTTCTAGTTGCAGGGTACCATTCTCCAGTATGTGAAGACACTGATGGAAGTGATGCCTAAGATCTGCAGGCTGCCTAGACATGAATATGGCTCCCCAGGTTTGTTCTCTTGTAATCTTGTCAGAAAGGCTCAATTCACATGAGAACATTGTGTTCCTGTTTTTGTTTGCTTATCATAATGAAAATGTTGTGCTCGCAGATTTTCCTACTATTCGGAGAAGTAATTGGCAGCATTCAAGACCAGTTTCTCATACAAATTAGAGCTGCAGTTTTCAGATGAACACAGCTTGTAAATAAATATGATTATTGATTTTGTATGTGTACAATTAGGTCCACAAATATTTGGACAGTGACACAAGTTTTGGCATTTTAGCGGTTTACCAAACCAAGATACAGTTGTCGGTATATAATCATTTTGGGCTTAAAGAGCAGACTCTCAGCTTTAATTTGAGAGTATTCATATCTTAATTGGAGTAAGGGTTTAGTAATTACAGCTCTTTAATATGTAGCTGCCTCTTTCTCATGGCCAAAAGTAATTGGACAATTAAAGCTCTTTGATGGGCTGCATGGCTATTTCCTCATTAATTCATAATCAATTAAGCAGGTAAGAAATGCGGCACTTGCATTTGGAAGCTGTTACTATGAACCCACAACATGCGGAGCTCTCAATGGAAGAGAAAAAAATCCTCACTAAACTGAAGAAAATAAAGAAGAAATCCAGTGGCCAAATCAACAGTTTGGTATATTCTACAAAAGAGCACACTGATGATCCTGGGAACTCAAAAAGGCCTGGACGTCCACAGAAGACAACAGTGTTGGATGATCGCAGAATCCTTTCCATGATGAAAAAAAAACCATTCACAACATCCACCCAAGTGATCAGGAAGTGGGTGTTTTAGTATCTTAAGTCTACCTGAAAAAGAAGACTTCATGAGAGCAAATACAGAGGATTCACCACAAGGTGCAAACAGCCTTTAACAGCCTTAAAGGTAGAAACGCCAGATTAGATTTTGCAAAAATAAAATTTAAGCCCTTACTGCCATCGGACGTACTATAGCCCACCTCAAAGCCGGGATATTTCAGCTGTTTTTAACATCTGACATGTGCCCTCAATAGCCGTGGGTGAAATCTCAATCCGCCTGTGGCTATTAACTAGTTAAATGCCACTGTCTAACTCGGACAACAGCATTTAACTAGCGCTTCCGGCCATGGGGCCGGAAATACGCGCGTCGGTGACATGATCGGGGGTCATCGGTGCGTTTGCATGACAACCAGAGGTCTCCTTGAGACCTCTGTGGTTGTTGATGCCAGATTGCTCTGAGCGCCACTTTGTGGTCAGCACTCATAGCAAGTTTGCAATTCAGCTACATAGGGGCGATCTGAGCATCACCTCTATGTAGCAGAGCAGATCAAGATGTGGCAGCTTCTAGCCTCCCATGAAGGCTATTGAAGCATGCCAAAAGTAACAGTTCAAATCACCCCCCTTTCGCCCCATTCAAATTAAAACAATAAAAATAAACTCAAACATAGGCATATTTGGTATCGCCACGTTCAGAATCGCCCGATCTATCAATAAAAAAAGGATTAACCTGATAGCTAAACTGCGTAGCAATAAAAAAAAATCTAAACGCTAGAATTACGTTTTTTTTGGTCGCCGCAACATTGTTTTAAAATGCAATAAGGGGAGATCAAAAGATCTGCACAAAAATAGTATAATTAAAAATGTCAGTTTGACACACAAAAATAAGCCCTCACCCAACCCTAGAACACAAAAAATAAAGAATCTGCGGGTCTCTGAAAAATGGCACATTTGTTTTTTGTATTGTTTTTTAGCAAACTTTGGATTTTTTATTTTCACCACTTAGACGTGTTTGGTGTCTATGAACTTGTAATGACCTGGAGAATCATAATATCAGGTCAGTTTTAGCATTTGGTGAACCTGGCAAAAAAGCCAAGCAAAAAAACAAGTATGGGATTGAACTTTTTTTGCAATTTCACCGCACATGGAATTTTTTTCCTGTTTTGTGTTACACGACATGGTAAAACCAATGGTATAGTTCACAAGTACAACTTGTCCTGCAAAAAATAAGCCCTCACATGGCCATATTGAGAGAAAAATAAAAAAGTTATGGCTCTAAGAACGAGGGGAGCGAAAAACGAAAGCGCAAAACCGAAAAAAGCTCTGGGGGTTAAAGAAGAAAGGTAAGTTCTGGGAAAGCATTCTTTGGACAGATAAAACTAAGATCAGTCAGTAAGAGAATGATGGGAAGAAGTATGAAGAAGGCTTGGAATGGCTCATGGTCCAAAGGGCACCACATCCTCTGTAAAACATGATCGAGGCAGTGTGATGACATGGGCAGGCATGGCTTCCTATGGCACTAGGTCACTAGTGTTTATTGATGATGTGACTGAAGAAAGAAGCAGCTGGATGAATACTGAAGTGTACAGGGTGATACTTTAGAGCTGAACAGAAAGTATTAGGTGAGTGCACACAAGTGGCAGCGCTTCGGATGCAGCCCATGTTCACTGCGTCCAAAGTTCTGCCTTCTATTGAACGCAGGTGTATCTGCTTGTGTTCACTGAACCGTGCGGAATCACTGCGTCTAATACATTCTGCTGGTGAAATTAGTCTCTCTGCAAGAGAAATTGATATGCAGCTGTCTGGAAAGACGCGCCGCATGTCCGTGTCTGCGGGTGAGCCACGGGCATCTGTTGATGCATAGTTGAGATTGGATTTCTTGAAATCCCATCCACTATGGTGTAACATCTGGACGCTACACAAGTACACAGCGTCCAACATTAGCATTTACTGATTTTGTGCATGTACTCTTAAAAGTGAATATTTTATTTATGGTAAAGTTAATTTGTCCAATTACTTTTGAGCCCCTGAGATGACAAAGCTTTGTGACAAAAATGGTTACTGTTCCTAAACATTTCAGAAGATAATTTTGTTCAGCCCCTTTATTTAAACCTGAAAGTCTACACCTCAATTGTATCTCAAATGTTTAGTTTTAAATAAAAAATAGTGACATGCAGAGCCCAAAGCAGGGAGATCACGTGTGTGTGTATAAAAAGTGAAACTCCTATATTATATAGTCATTACAATCATAACATTAACAGAAATAAACACTTAAATAGATCACTGTTTGTAATGACTCTATATAATATCTGAGTTTCACTTTTTGTATTGAAGAACTGAAATATATTAACTTTTTGATGATATTCTAATTTTGTGAGAAGCCCTTGTACAGTATGTGTGCTATTACAGTACATACACATTCTCTTACTGTGGGACAGAAGTCCAATGGGTAATTACCGTATGTTTTAACCCCGCAAACGACAGAACTAGTACGGCGGCACGATCGTGCGGTGAGGTACAGCGGCGATTGCGTGCGGGTGTCAGCTGTATGTGACAGCTGACACCCCATAGCAATACCAACAATCGGTGCTAGCACCGATCGTGGGCATTTAACACCTCTGATGCCTCTGTCAGTAGTGACAGCGACATAGAATGGCATTGCGCAGGGATGTTTTCCCACCGGAACAATGCGATACGATCGCGTTGTTCCGGTGTTCTCGAAGGAGTCCCCGGATCCAAAATGGCCGCAGGGCTCCTTCCGGGTCCTGAATTGAGGTGGCTTCCGGGCGCCTACTGAGAACAGGCGCCGGGAAAGCCTCCTGCACTGCCTGTCAGATCGCTGATCTGACACAGTGCTATGGAAAGTGTCAGATCAGCGATCCAATGTAATATAGTGATGCCCCACCCTGGGAAAATGTTATAAAGTTAAAAAAAAAAATCCCAAATAAATAAATACATATTTTCCAATAAATCCATTTATGTATGTAAATTAAAAAAAAAACCAAAACAGTAGTACACACATTTGGTATCGCCGCGTCTGTAATGAACCGCTCTATAAATCTATCCCACTAGTTAACCCCTTCAGTGAACACTGCAAAAAATAAATAAAAAGGCAAAACACAATGCTTTATCATCACAATGCCGAACAAAAAGTGCAATAAAATGTGATAAAAAAAAGACGGATATAAATAAACATGGTATCGCCGAAAATGTCATCTTGTCCCGCAAAAAAAAGCTGCCATACAACATCATCAGCAAAAAAATAAAAATGTTATAGCTCTCAGAATAAAGCGATGCAAAAACAATTATTTTTATATAAAATAGTTTTCATTGTGTAAAAGCGCCAAAACATAAAAAAATTATATAAATGAGGTATCGCTGTTATCATATCAACCCAAAGAATAAAGCTGCTTTATCAATATAACACATGCGGAATGGTATAAACCCCAAACACCCCCCCCCCCTTCCCTAAAAGAAATTCAGGAATTGCTGGTTTTTGTTCATTCTGCCTCCCAAAAATCGTAATAAAAAGCAAAGAAATGTCATGTGCCCGAAAATGGTACCAATAAAAACGTCAACTCGTCCTGCAAAAAACAAGACCTCACATGACTATGTGGGCCAAAATATGGATAAATTATAGCTCTCAAAATGTGGTGATGCAAAAACTATTTTTTGCAATAAAAAGCGTCTTAGCGTGTGACAGCTGTCAAACAAAAACCCGCTATAAATAGTAAATCAAACCCCCCTTTATCACCCCCTTAGTTAGGGAAGAATAATAAAATTTAAAAAATGTATTTATTTCCATTTTCCCATTACGGTTCGGGTTGGGGCTAACGTTAGGGTTGACGCTAACGTTAGGGTTGGGGCTAAAGTTAGGGGTGGGGCTAAAGTTAGGGTTTGGATTATTTTTACGGTTGGGATTAGGGTTGGGATTAGGGGTGTGGTTAGGGTTATGGTTGAGATTAGGGGTGTGTTGGGGGTGTGGTCAGGGTTATGCTTGGGATTAGGGTTATGCTTGGGATTAGGGTTAGGGGTGTGGTTAGGGTTATGGTTGGGATTAGGCTTAGGGGTGCGTTGGGGTTAGGGTTGGAGTTAGAATTGTGGGGTTTCCACTGTTTAGGCACATCAGGGGCTCTCCAAACGCGACATGGCGTCAGATCCCCATTCCAGCTCCTTCCTTTCCGAGCTCTGCCATGCGCCCAAACAGTGGTCCCCCACATATGGGGTATCAGTGTACTTAGGACAAATTGGACAACAAGTTTTGCAGTCCAATTTCTCCTGTTACCCTTGTGAAAATAAAAATTTGGGGGCTAAAATATCATTTTCGTGGAAAAAAAAAAATATTTCTTATTTTCACGGCTCTGCTTTATAAACTTTAGCGAAACACTTGGGGGTTCAACGTTCTCACAACACATCTAGAGACGTTCCTTGGGGGGTCTACTGTCCAAAATGGGGTCACTTGTGGGGGTTTCCATTGTTTAGGCATATCAGAGGCTCTCCAAACGCAACATGGTGTCCGATCTCAATTCCAGTAAATTTTGCATTGAAGAGTCAAATGGCACTCCTTCCCTTCCGAGCTCTGCCATGTGCCCAAACAGTGGTTTACCCCACATATGGGGTATTGGCGTACTCGGGACAAATTGTACAACGACTTTTGTTGTCCAATTTCTCCTGTTACCCTTAGTAAAATATAACAAATTGGATCTGAAGTAAAAATTTTGTGAAAAAAAGTTAAATGTTCAATTTTTTATTTTTTTTTTAAACCTTCCAAAAATTCCTGTGAAGCACCTGAAGGGTTAAAAATATTCTTGAATGTGTTTTTGAGTACCTTGAGGGGTGCAGTTTTTAGAATGGTGTCAATTTTGGGCATTTTCTGTCAAATAGGCCCCTCAAAGTCACTTCAAGTTGTGAGGTGGTCCCTAAAAAAAAAAATGGTTTTGCAAATTTTGTTGTAAAAATGAGAAATCGCTGGTCAACTTTTAACCCTTATAACTTCCTAACAAGAAAATTGTTTCCAAAATTGTGCTAATGTAAAGCAGACATGTGGGTAATGTTATTTATTAACTAGTTATTAACTATTTTGTATGATATGACTCTCTAATTTAAGTGCATAAAAACTAAAAATTTAAAAATTGCAACATTTTCAAAATTTTCGCCAAATTTAGTTTTTTTTTCACTAATAAATGCAAGTCATATCAAAGAAATGTTACCACTATCATAAAGTACACTATGTCACGAGAAAATATTCTCAGAATCACCAGGATCCATTGACGCGTTTCAGAGTTATGACCTCATATAGTGACAGTGGTCACAATTGAAAAAAATGGCCTGGTCAGGAAGTTGAAAACAGGCTTCGGGGTGAAGGGGTTAAAGAAGAATGGGCGACTATTTAGAGTTTGCAACTAGAGAATCTAAAAACATTTTTTTGTCTATTTTCTTCTTAAATTGCTTATACTAGTTAATCTGGCATTAGTTGATTGCTGAGCGGTTGGCGTTCTATGGCTTGGAGTAATAAAATGCAGCTGAGCATTTGCATCGAAAACTGCAGAACTGGCATATTGGACATCATGTAAATTGCTGCCTCGTATGCATGTCACAATTGTTTCATCACACTTTGTTTCTTCGATGCCTGTTGAGAAGATTTATTTACAGTGCTCTTGGGTAAATCATTTTCATTTCACATTTGGTTACTTCTCATTGAGCTGCCTGTCATATTGTGCTGCTTCTCAAAATAGCACATAACCTTAATGTTGGCAAATGTCACTGCCTAGTCCTCCTGAGAATGCTTCTAGTGGTGGAGTCTATACTCTGATCAAAGAGGAAAACTGGTGATACAGCTTATTGTATACGAAGGCCGGGTTACAAGTTACTGATTGGCACTGCCTACTGGAAAAATATTCTATGATTGATTCCCAAGTTTATTGAAACTAACCAATTCTGATGAGCCCTCAGTTTACCAGTATTAATGCATATTTTTGCATCATTGCTCTAGACCAGGGGTCCCCAACCTGTAGTTCGGGAGCCACATGTGGCTCGCGGTCCCATGAATTGTGGCTCGCGGCTGTCTGTCAGCTTGGTGCATTAGCTCGAGATGTAATAAACTGGTATGAAGAGCACATCTCAAAATGGTGAACTTTGTGAGTAGCCCTGAACAGAAGAGCAGATCTGGATGCACATCTACTGGTCTTGGGGGCTTAGAGATAATTTAAGTATGGTATGCTGGAGACCGGATGATATTACCGGTCATCGTAGGTGTTTGAAATGGATGTGACGTGTTGGGAGTGCGTGATAGGAGAATGCTGAATGGGGGTTTGGTGGGAACCCCTGAATCTTGGTATACTACTTCAGGGTGATTTGTGTGGAAAAGCTTTGGTTATCATTATACCCGTAATGGTGGCTTTGGTTGCCACAACTGTGAGGGGGGATAGGAGCTGGATGTGGCTCTCAAGGTCACAAAGGTTGGGGTCCACTGCTCTTGATGTCTTTCTGAAAGACGACATCTGAATTGTCTGTCCTCTGTGACCACAACAGTAGAACCTGCTGTCATAGCTTCATGGACTGGGCTTTCATGGCGCACAGCAATACTACCTAGACATGAAAATACCCTGCCTCAAACAATAAGTAACTTTGTATCTTATGGTAGAATCTGGGTATAGCAGATAACACCTGCTTCCTGCCCAAAAGCATGGTGCCAACTGGGTAGTTTAATGGAGGAGAAGTAGCGTCCTAGTATTGACACAATATAAAAGATAAACAAAAATATAAAATGTAAAATTTATGAAAAAAAGTGAAAATTGACAATCTGTCTCTGGAGTTCTCCCCAGCTGTGCTATATTTCAGGAGTTTGACATTGGAGATGGGGGCACTGTAAGTGTAATCTTTATTGCTCAACATCAGTGAATGGGTAGTCATCCAAATTTGTTCTTAATTTTTGGGTATGCATAGATTATTGATGAAAAGAATACTGCTCTGCTATCCTGCAAGTAGTCTTCATTATCAGGCAAAAGTGATGATGACATTTTTCATCAGTCAGAATTGTTATTGCTTGGATTTAGATGATTGTGACTCAAATGATCTGTTTTGCTTTTTATTTAATAAATTAATAGTACACATGATAATAAGCAATTTGGAATATATTTTATCAGGTAAATTTGCGTCCTTCTGTTCTTGGATTGATTCATGAATAAAAGTTATAAAATCCGTATTCAATAAAATCAGATTTTTCCATTCTTGAGATAGACGATGACAGTTGGTGCTTTAAAAAGTCTATAGAGAGGTGAGGAGTCAGCGGCAGGCACAGACCTTCTGCTGCAAGTTCTCTTGGACTGAGTTGCAGTTTTCCATAGAACTTTATGAGCACTAACTGCCATCTCCTATCTCAGTAATATGAAAATCTGTATTAACTCAAGAGATAAGTTTTTACCCATGAACCGAGAATGAATGATCAGCAAATTAGCAGTATATATATATATATATATATATATATATATATATATATATA
Organism: Ranitomeya imitator; assembly: GCF_032444005.1. Classification (NCBI taxonomy): domain Eukaryota; kingdom Metazoa; phylum Chordata; class Amphibia; order Anura; family Dendrobatidae; genus Ranitomeya; species Ranitomeya imitator. The sequence continues at coordinate 541,592,232 of NC_091284.1, read as the reverse complement.
TATATATATATATATATATATATATATATACACACACAATATGTTTATTTTCACGTGTTCACTATTGATTTCTGAAAAAAAAAAAAGATTAAAACGATTGTCACACTCTCTAAAACCATTTGTATGAGCTGATAGTCTGTGAACAAGCCGACAATCATCTGACGAACAAGTACCGTAAGTTGCTCAGGTGATTCTATTGTTTATGCCGGTATAAAAATCATCATTATCTACAGCACTGTGTCAATGGGAAAGTGATGCAGATGACCTGATGCTCTATGGGACAGAACAATCATAAGAGCATTTGTTCTGTTTCCATCACTTTTCGACGGCCTTTCTAAATCTGCCAGTAAGTGAGCGCTGATTGACCTGTATATTGTAAATGAGCCGTTAGAACTAAATACTTAGTTTCTGGACTGTATGGCAGAGTTTCCACAGGCTGCTAACTTTTGAGTGTAGACATTACTATATTCTGTGCAAACTGCAGATCATAATTGTTATTGGAGCCATCAAGAATGAACCCAGGGTTCTACACGTGCAGGAGGTTTCTGAAACACTCAGGAGTGACAGCCAAGGTGTAGCAGTAATCCTCCTCCTGCAGAACGTGCAGCACAACATGTAAAGTACGGCGAAGCCATTTCATCAGACTAATCCGCCATTTCTCCCAGATACCGGTCCTGTACCTTATAACCCCTGATGTACACGTGTTACTTTTTGGGGGCTTTACTCCTAGGTTTAATAGTAAAGGTCCGTTTTGAAACATGTTTGCTGCCTTTACCAGCGATACAAAGCTAAATTGTGTCATCTGTCGCATGAGCCCTTCAGCGGGGATTTGTGAGCTGGAGATGCGGCTGAGGTCCTAATCCTTTGTACTAATCCCGTACATGTCTCTGGATAGATTTTTTTGCACAGAACAGAAATGATACTTTATTGACAGCATAAATCTAACTGGAGACAATCGCTCTCATAATCGTGTCCAACTCCGTCATAAATTCACTCTTTCCCTTGGCACAAGCTTATGCTTGACACAAAGACAGACATGTTATATGTTTTGGATCTCTCTGAATCTAATTGAACCAGTGAATAACTGATAAAAGTCCAACAACTGAAACGTGTAGTGCACTGTCTACACGTTGAAAATAAATTCACCAAAGTGAGCGCCGAATTCTTGGACTTTCTCAAGTATTTATGTCCCAGCTTATATAATTACTAGGCAGCACCTTGAAACTTTGTGCTCTTTCCTGATCCATTATTACATGTACAGGCAATCAACTTTTATCTGGCCAGAGGAACGGGGGAAGACGAAGAAGAGTTACCAGCGCACTATCGGACTGTGGTAGCAGACTAAATGACGGATTCTCACTCTTTCTGCAGCCAGCAGTAGACGGTGAAACACAGGCAATAGAAAGCAAATGGTGCAACATTTTTAATGAAACTCAATTGCAAAAATGATCTTTAGCCTCAATGATATGCAGTTAAGGACAGAAAAAAAATATCCCCAAAGGTAGACAGCTTGTTTCATAGTTACTCTGCAAACTTCGTTAGTAGCATTTGTTCTGCGTATTGCAGCATTGTCCCATTCACTTAATGGACACAATGGTGGGATACCAAGTACAACCAATACTAAGTAGATGACGTACAGGGCAGTGTAGAGACTGGGGAGGGGGCCGCACTATGTAGAACACTGCATGGCAGATAGGTTATGGATAGGACCTCAATATTGTGATACCAGAAAACCTCTCGAAAGTCACCCAGGGTTTAGATAATTTGTGGGTTTTTCTGGTATTTTTACTCCTGGGACAGTGCAGGCATTCAATGATGGTGTAACGAGGCTAGGTTAACGATGCATGCGTAGCTGTCCCACTGTGCGATTAGTGGGTGAGGTTTTCAATGTGCCACAAAGAGCAGTTGGACAATGGCCACATGATCGTTCGGCTGCAATACAGGACTCTGTCTATTAACAATCAATCTGCTGTGACGCTCAGGCAATGAGTAAACTCAGCTGTAATTATCCCTTCAGCTAAATACCGAGATATTCTGAAGTTGTGTTTTCCAAATCCAGCTCAGTGGGAACCCCAACAGGTGACGTAATGGATTTCCATAGCATTACAGGGGATTTCATTGGTTTTTGCAACATGGTTATGATCCCATGTATCTGATTTCCTAAAGAAATGTCTGACTGTTCTACAGATTTAATCAGGGTGTTTAGAGATCCGTGCACCAACTCCACGGAGAGCTGGTTCATACCCCTGGCAACGAGCAGTGGGAAGCAACCCTGCCTTAGTGGTTAGCACTGTTGTCTTGCAGTCCTGGGTTCAAATCCCACCATGGGCAACATCTGCAAGGAGTTTGTGTGTTCACCCTGTGTTTTGGTAAAGTGCTTATGTAACGTCTGCTGTTTTCTCTTAATAATAATTATTTTTATATAGCGCTAACATATTCCCCAGCGCTTTACAGTTTTTGCACACATCATCGCTGTCCCCGATGGGGCTCACAATCTAAATACTCTTCGTCTTGTACCTTAGGAATATTGGAGTTCTTCCATCATCAATTGAAGGACATAGTGGAATATGCTGAGCTGAAGACTGTGTGCTTTCAGAATCTGAGGGAAGTGGGCAATGCCCTCCTCTTCTGTCTTCTTATAGAACAAAGCCTGGTATGTAGAAAAACCTGAATATCCATGCATGGGCCATTAGGAATGCTACAAATATTCCCACTTATTCACAGAAAATTCTTTATATTTGGCATGCCATAATATAAAGATGAGGCACCGATGGTAAAAACGGACCATACGCCAATGCACAACACTGACTGCACTGGTACCATTTTTTCACATACGTATGTAAACGCTGACGTGTGAATGAGACCTTAGTAGATATACTCTACGTTATTTGGTGTTGTTCCTCTCAGCCAATTGGCGGTGATTGACAGTGCTGTCCTGTCAATGGCATATGATTACTGGAGCCAGTCACTGGTCCCAGTGGTGATGCCACTGTAGACTACACAGGGTCGCAGAGCCAAGTGATTGGTGTGTTGTGACCGCTGTGGCCTTGTCAGCAAACAAGCAGCACTTCAGTGGCTCGGGCAGTAGTAAGTAAATACTGTTTATTCTGTTATTAGGTCTTGACCAGATTTTTATATGTATGAGCCAATCTTTTTAGACTGCATCTGTGGTGAACGTATTGTCACCAATATCGGCTAAGTGTCCTATCGGCATCTTCCATTTATTATTGAAGACACATTTTTCCAATATTTGTATACAAGTGTATAGAATTTCACCAGATCTGGTGTACTATGCTGATTACTACATCTCAGAGGACACATATAAAGTTACCGTGGGGCCAGTGGCACTCCTATACAATACATTAGTATCTGGTGGGTAGATTTACTCATGCCCTAGTTAGTCATTTATTGACTAGAAGCGAGTGGCTGCAGGGAGAATATAACTTGATTTCCTCCCAGTAGCTGCTGCTCCAATATGCTGTCTACATGGTTTAATCGCTACTTACCTACAGAATACCCCTCTATCTGCAGGTAACTGGCAATTCTGGATATGATCGCTTCCATTTAATTGGGAATATGGCATTTACTGTAAGGTTTTTTTTTGTTTGTTTTTTTTTTGTTTTCGATCTGTTTTTAGAATCTTAAGTGGTCCTTTCTACTCCGCATTGTACACAGATTACAGTCTTGTCCAGTTACTTAAGTTGTTTTACTTATTTATTTTTTACCTGTTGTTTTTCAGTAGAAAACCATGTTTTATTCTTCCCTCTACCTGTGTGGTGTGCAAATAATTGCTGTTGTCGTCGTCTTTGTATAGATAATAGTCAGCTAGCTTTACTCAGCCGTTATAATTGAGCATATAATGGCGCCATTATCCTATTGATCTCTTTGCCACATGCCCATAACGTAGGTCTCCTTGTCGGGGTTGTGTGTGTGGACTAGTGACACTGTAATGTGTCGTTTGTTCACCTTGGCAGAACACTGACTCATGCCAATCTGAGAGCAATCATGCTGCACCATTTATCACTTGGGCTGAGTGGTCCTGGAAAATGACGGCTAATCGCATGCTTTCCAATGCTCACTGTAGCGTAGCAACAAAATTAGCCCAGTCCTTGGAGGGCAGCAATTTAGGTTCATTTAGCTGGAACATTAGACATTAATTGAAAGAAAATTTTTATTATTTATTAGTAACAAAGAACAGCACAGAATGACGGAAAGCTCCATGTAAAAATGGTTGTAAAGTCTCTATGGCAATGACTCTTGTTCTTTTTCCCATAACCTTAGTCTCTAGAAGAGGTGTGTGACCTGCTCCATGCTGCACCTTTCCAGAACATCCTGCCCAGGGTCCATGTTAAAGGTATGTTTAGGATTTGATTCCGCAAATCAAGTTCCACTACAAAAATCAGCCAAGTTTGCACTGATTAAACCGGTAACGCTGTTTTTGGATTTGACCTATGTGACCTTTTTAACCTTTTAGTGCTCCATAATAGATATATCCATCGTGGAGTGAGATGGGGTGTGTGGAGTGGGCTCGGGAGCTGAGCCCACCCTTCACTGCAGATGCCAGCTAAATGAAATGGCTGGCATTTGTTTTAGCTGCTTGTTAACCATTTAGATGCTGCGGTCAAGCTACATTTAAATGGCATAGTCTTTCATCAGCTACCTGCAGTGCTGTCACTGGGGAATCATGGGTTATTCTGCTGCTGCCATGTTGGTATTTTTGTCGAGCTCCGCTGTAGGCTGATTTACACTACATACTGCAATAATGTGGCATTGGATCAGATGATGCCAGGTTCCTGAGGAAACTAAAAAAAATAAGAGTAAAAAGTTAAAATAAAGTTTTTAAAAATACAAAAAAATTGTAAACCTATAAAAATTCACTCTATTTTCCCCATTTAAAAATAAAGAAATGTAAAAAATAATCATATCTGGTATGGCTGCATCTGTCAAAAAATTTGTTTATCAAAATTTAAGATTAATTAACTTTTACCGAAAACGAAAATCAAAATTACAGTATTTTGGTTACCACAGCTTAACACAAAAAAAACCAAGGCTTCACACTGCTTCATCGACAGAAAAATAAAAACATTATTGGTCTTGGTAAAAAAAAATAATAATAATAATTCTACGATTCTATGCAAGTTTAGTATAGATGTAATCATACTGACCTTTCAGAATCATGTGTTCTGGTCATTTTTACTGCACAATAAACCACCAGTAAAAGCCAAACTATAAACTATGGAAGAATTGCATTTCATCCGACTTAGAACATTTTTTTCCTGTTTTTCAATACTTTATACGGTAAAATAAATGGTGTCATTCAAACTACAACTTGTCCGGCAAAAAGAAAACCCTCTTGGCTTTGTCAATGGAAATCTAAAAAAGTATGGCTCTTGGATGAAGGGGTCAGTAGTAGGATGAATAGCCCAACACTAGGATACATAAAACCGCAACACTCGTTAGCTGCAGTGAAGAAAACGACATGTATTGACCTGTCAGCACATCATGTTGAGGGGTACTACACTTTACAAGATGGCCAAAGTTTTGGTTCCTCCTGGATCTTTATCATAGCCTGTTAGGGGCAGTGTGGTGGATACTCAGTGAGGAGACGGACAGGGCAGTGCGAAGGCAGGGCTGTGGAGTCGGAGTTGGAGCCCATTTTGGTGGAGTCGGAGGCTTGGCTTCCTGTGCAAAGGGAAGGAGAAAAGGTGATCAATACCTATTATGAATAGTGGATCCTGCACTTGGAAAATTGCAACTTTACAGTTTACATATATTTACAGTATATGTGTGTATAAATATATTTATTTCTAATTGCACATTGTTGTTGCTTTCTATCTTTGTATGGCTCTGCATCAGAGGGGGAACGTCTAGAAGCGAAGATGAAGAGGTTAGAATCAAAGTACGCTCCACTGCACCTGGTGCCTCTGATAGAGCGATTAGGGACTCCCCAGGTAAGTGCTGATGCTGCCGCTTTCTGTGAGCCATCATGCCTGTTTGCACTTGGTGCATATAAAGATGTGGCCTCTCTTTTCTTTGAGCTGGACATTATATTCATGTTGTTCCCCATGGCTGTGTGTCTACTAGCCAGGTCTCAGTCCTTCTCCTCCCTTTTCCACATGCACGTCACTTGACAAATGGTAACGTTTTAATACTAGAGGTTAGGACTGTCCTGAACAGGGTCACTGTGGTGTGGTGGGATGGCTTTTACTTTTTTAGTATCAAAATTATGTTAACTAAGTACCCTATATTATTTCCATGCACCACTGCTGTTTATTTACTGCAGGGAATTTGCTTATTACATTTTTATCTTGGACTTTGTCTGTATAATATAGTGCATATTAAAGGGATTTATTCTGGTATTTCCTTTCCACCTCTGTTCTAGAGCTGCTATTATTTGTCTCCAATCCAGTATTATCCAGAGATATTTTACTGTGTTGCTCAGAAGCAAACTCGTTACTAATGTAATAGATGATAATTAATAGACCTGGTAAAGAAGTAGGAGACAGTGATTAAAGTGCTGTCAAACAAAGCCCGTGAGAGTGCCTGTGAGCCTGTTATATGGAAACCTATTTAATACCTAATAAGTTGTGGCCTCCGGCTAGTGCATAGTCCAGTACATTGTACTAGAAGGAAATTGTGGCCCCTGCACAGCCCTATACATAGTACTAGAAAGTAACTCTGATATCTGCACAGTCCTATTCAGTGCCGTAATAAAATATTCATATCCCATGAACTTTTCCACAAAGTGAAATGTACTTTATTAGGATTGCATGCTATATACAATGTACTTTGTGAGCAGCAAGTATTTGTGAAGTGTAAATGATTTTCTAAATATTTAAAAAATATAAATGAGAAAATTGTATTTGTATTGAGCCTCACTGAGTAAATACTTTGTAGGACTACTTTCAATGCGATTACTGCTGCAAGTTTTTTTGGGTATGTATCTACCATCTTTGCACATTTAGAGGTGGAAATTTTTGCCCAATCTTGGCAAACTAGCTCAGTGAGATTGGATGGAGAGCGTCTAGGAACAGCAATTCAAGTGCTGCTACAGATTCTCAATGGGATTTAGGTCTGGACTGTGACATTCAAACAAATGAATATGCTTTGATCTAAACCACTCCATTTTAGCTCTGACAATATGTTTAGGGTCGGTGTCCTGCTGAAAGGTTAACGTACACCCCAGTCTCAAGTCATTTGCAGCCTCTAACAGGTTTGTCTCTAGGATTGCCCAGTAATTAGCACAATCAACTCTGACCAGCTTCCCCTTCCGTGTTAAAGAAAGGCATCCCCTCAGTATGATGCTGCTACCACCATGATTGACCGTGGGACTGGTGTTTTCAGGGTGATGTGCAATGTTTGTTGTCAGTCACACATAGCATTTTACAATTGGCCCAAAAAGTTCTACCTTGGTCTCATCTGACCAGAGCACCTTTTCCACAAACTAGCTGTGTCCCCTACATGGCTTTTTGCAAGCTGCAAACAGGAATTATTGTGGCTTGCTTTCAAAAATGGATTTCTTCTCGCCTTGCTTCCATAAAGTCCAGATTTGTGGAATAAGACGACAAATGGGTGTCCTGTGGACAGATTCTCCCGCATGAGTTGTAGATCTCTGCAGCTGCTCCAGAGTGACCATGAACGTCTTGGCTGCTTCTCTATTGCTCTTTTTGTTTGGGATGTCCGTTTAGGTGGAGAGCCATGTCTTGGTAGGTTGCAGTTGTGCCATACTTTGGATTATGGATTGAACAGTACTCCATGAGATGATTAGAGCTTAGGCTATTTTTTTTTTTTTTTTTATAACTTAAACCTGCTTTACTCTTCTCCTCAACTTTATCCCTGACCTATCTGGTGTGTTCCTTGGTTTTCGTGATGCTGTTTGATCCTTAATGTTCTCATACAAATATCTGAAGACTTTAGGGGTATCATACTACAAGAGATTGTACACAAATGCATGTCACCGTTTTCAGATTTATATTTTTAAAATAATTAGAAAACCATGCATCATTTCACTTACACTTTACAAATACTTGCTACTTTGTGTTAGTTTATCACATAAAATTCGAATAAAGTACATTTACGTTTGTGGGTGTAGCGTGGAAAGGTTCATGGGTATGAATACTTTTTCAATTAGAAATTGTAGCTCTTCTCTTTGGGTGTCTTGGGTGCTTGAAAATAATAAATGTCTTTTAATGTTTTCCCTCTGTCTATTGCAGCAAATTGCCATTGCAAGAGAAGGTGATTTGCTGACCAAAGAGCGTCTGTGCTGCGGCCTGTCGATGTTTGAAGTGATTCTTACCAGGGTGCGCACTTTCCTTGATGATGCCATCTGGCGCGGACCTCTGCCCAGCAACGGAGTGATGCATGTGGATGAGTGTGTGGAATTTCACCGCCTCTGGAGTGCTATGCAGTTTGTCTACTGCATCCCAGTGGGCGCACACGAATTTACCGTAGAGTAAGCAGCACTCTGATACAATACATAAGAACCTACCGCATATACCGTGCACCTTCATATTTACCTATATGTGGAGATTAGTCTGCGTGCTTCATGGTTTCAAACATCAGGCTTTTGGGATGTTCTGATTTTGTCAGGAACCAAGATGTAGTGTTTGTTGTAAAACATGCACCTGGCTGCTGAGCCATAATAGGGCCGCTCGATAATCCACCAATTTGTGGCAATTTCTGCTACGGATTTCTCATTGCTCAGGATTAAATGTGATTTTTTCCTTTGTATAGCTGACTGATGAATGTCTAATGGTTCTCTACAGTTTTACTGTTTTAAAGTAAAAAAAAAAAATTTTTATCTCGTGGCACTGTTTCGCCTTGTGAGTCAATTGGTGCTGATAACATCACATTTTCACATACCTGCTAATCATGTACACATACTGGCAGGTATCTTGTACCTGACCTACTAAAATGGGACACATGCGCAATACCTGCTGATCGGATTCGTTTCCAGTCAGGTATGCATATAGATGCAACGCCCTTAGCTCCTTTTACCTCCCAACCCTTTAACAACTTGCGTACATCTACCTGCTTTTGTTTTTAATTTGTTTCTCTCCAGTTCAGGAAAACGTTACATGTAGCTATGGGGCCTGGATTTGTGCATGAGGGGCACAACTTTGGCACCACTTGTGTTTTTAGGTTTTAAAAAAAAAATTCTGTTCGGAAAAGAGAGGAGCTGGAGGCAGACATGGACCTCCTGCTTCAAGTTTCTTATACCAAACCTGTTCTTTAGCCTTCTTCATGTAAGGGGGTAAACTATCCCATGCAGTGTTTTTCCATTGGAGTAGACTGATGGGTATGGTGGCATGCACCTCCACCAGCAGCCATTATATGGACTGGTGAACTGTGAGGAAGGTTACACGAAGAGGAGGAGAACCTGCAATACTTAGATGTATTAGTAAGAGCCACAACATCATGTCACCAACTCGTCAGATGGGTTTTCCAAATCGGAGTTATTTTTCTCTCAATAAAATAGCCCCTTCATGACCGGGGGATTTTTCGTTTTTCCGTGTTCGTTTTTCGCTCCCCTCCTTCCCAGAGCCATAACTTTTTTATTTTTCCGTCAATTTGGCCATGTGAGGGCTTATTTTTTGCGGGACGAGTTGTACTTTTGAACGACATCATTGGTTTTAGCATGTCGTGTACTAGAAAACGGGAAAAAAATTCCAAGTGCGGTGAAATTGCAAAAAAAGTGCAATCCCACATTGGTTTTTTGTTTGGCTTTTTTGCTAGGTTCACTAAATGCTAAAACTGACCTGCCATTATGATTCTCCAGGTCATTACGAGTTCATAGACACCAAACATGACTAGGTTATTTTTTATCTAAGTGGTGAAAAAAAATTCCAAACTTTGCTAAAAAAAAAAAAAAATTGCGCCATTTTCCGATACTCGTAGCGTCTCCATTTTTCATCATCTGGGGTCGGTTGAGGGCTTATTTTTTGCGTGCCGAGATGACGTTTTTAATTATAGCATTTCGGTACAGATACGTTCTTTTGATCGCCCGTTATTGCATTTTAATGCAATGTCGCGGCGACCAAAAAAAAGTAATTCTGGCGTTTCGAGTTTTTTTCCCGCTACGCTGTTTAGCGATCAGGTTAATACTTTTTTTTATTTGATAGATCGGGCGATTCTGAGCGCGGCGATACCAAATATGCGTACATTTGATATTTTTTTTATTGATTTATTTTGATTGGGGCGAAAGGGGGGTGATTTAAACTTTTATGTTTTTTTTTATTTTTTTCACATTTTTTTAAACTTTTTTTTTTTAACTTTTGCCATGCTTCAATAGCCTCCATGAGAGGCTAGAAGCAGGCACAACCCGATCGGCGCTGCTATGTAGCAGAATTGCACGTGTGCTGTGAGCGCCGACCACAGGGTGGCGCTCACAGCGACGGGCAATCAGTAACCATAGAGGTCTCAAGGACCTCTATGGTTACAATATACAAGCATCGCCGACCCCCGATCATGTGACGGGGGTCGGCGATGACGTCATTTCCGGCCGCCCGGCCGGAAGCGGTAGTTAAATGCCGCTGTCTGCGTTTGACAGCGGCATTTAACTAGTTAATAGGTGCGGGCAGATCGCGATTCTGCCCGCGCCTATTACGGGCACATGTCAGCTGTTCAAAACAGCTGACATGTCCCGGCTTTGGTGCGGGCTCACCGCGGAGCCCTGCATCAAAGCAGGGGAGCCGGCATCGGACGGTATAGTACGTCCGATGCCGGTAAGGGGATAGAAACTTTAAACTTTTTTTTTTTTTTGCATCCCCAGTGGGATCATATTCTGCTGTTGGCATTAAATAATTATCACAAAAATTAAGAGACCCTATCATCCGGTTTGCATACCCCAAACTAATGGCATGTTTGTAAAGTAACTTTAATGCTGACTATCCTTACCTTCCTTGCGGAAATCTGTTTTGCCATTTTAGAGAAATCCATAGTTAAAATTGTATGGTAATGAGCCACAAGTGCAGTGGGGCAGGCACTGCGCTTCCAGCTCTCCTTGCCTCCCTGTCTCTGACCGACAGGTCACTGGAGAATTGTGGATACCTCTGCGCTGCCGATTGAAGACGTCAATCCAAATAAATGTATTACCTTGTACTTTTTATGTAATGCGTTTCAAAGTGATAGGCTCTTGTTCTTCAGGAAACGACCATATACCGTATATACAACCATATACGTGTGTTTTGAAAACACATCAACTTAACATGTATAATACTACGGATCAGGTTAGCACATTGTGGATTTCTCTAAAACATCAAGAAAGGTGAGAATGTAGTCAGCAGTAAAGCGCCTTTTCATACATTGGGTATTTAATAGTGAAAACAAGTTCTTTTAATTCCCTCATTAATAATTATCAGCCACATGACTTTGTATAAAATAGTGTTAATCTTACACCTAATAATGTTGGTTTTTACAGAACACCTAGACCTGTCCGTCCACATTGACATCGGTCATTGTACTCACAATGCCAGAATTCCTGATACGTTGTGAACCGTTGCAGATACGGAGCATGTTATATTCTGAGCTTAGAATTCTAACCACCATCCTGAATGTCCACTTGTCAGTGTTAAGACTTGTTCCTGCTCTTACAGGCAATGCTTCGGTGATGGACTGCACTGGGCCGGGTGCATGATCATTGTGCTCCTAGGACAACACAGACGATTTGATGTCATGGACTTCTGCTATCATCTGCTAAAGGTGCAGAAACATGACGGCAAAGATGAAATCATCAAGAGCGTGGTAGGTGAACTACTGGATATGCTAACTCAGCGGTATCTTGGAGTTTCTCTGAATTAAGACATCTCAGAGCTCCTCATCTCCACCCACCAAACACAAGTTTTACAGCCATACTTGTGATATAGTATTGTGGATGTGGCTCACTGACATGATCAGAAGATATATGAATGCCCAATAGCAGCCGTGAAAGAATTTGTCCCTTCCTGACCAGCCACTGGCAATAGAAGGACTAAGAATGCTTGTTTTTTTTCCCTGTACCTCTGAACGGCAGCCTGCATGCTTGTCCACTTTTCTGTAGGGCAGACATGCCGGTGAGAAGAGAGTTGTACCCAGTTTTAGTAAAAGTTGGCAGGGGGTGGGGGCAAGTGGTAGATCCGCTTGTATCACTAATAGTCAGAAGTTAAATGCCCTTTGCAAACCCCAGTGGTCTTGTGATCTTCTCTTGGAAGTGGTGGTACTTGAGATTACTAGCACAAGATCTTAACCTGTTACTGCCCCTTTAATTAACCATCTTGATTTTATTTATACAGCCTTTGAAGAAAATGGTTGAACGTATCCGCAAGTTCCAGATCATTAATGATGAGATCTTTTCAATTTTGGATAAGTACCTGAAGTCAGGAGATGGAGAAAATACATCTGTAGAACACGTGCGGTGCTTTCAGCCGCCCATTCACCAGTCACTGGCCAGCAACTAAGGCTTTCCTCACTGTATTATCTCCATGGCATTACCACTGTATAATGACTGTCATACTGTATTTGATCAGAATAACCAGGAAAGATGAGCTCTAAATACTCAGTACAAGGGTGTCCTCTGCAGAGGGAAGATGAGGGACGCTTTACAGCGCTGACACTTTTGTAATGTCTGCATAGTAAATTATTTTTCCAATAATGTATTCCTGCTGTATAACACTACCAGTTCCACCTGTAATTCTCTCTTTAGAAATCATTTTCACGTTTGGGGATAAGGATGCATAACTCTGTAATTATTGGGATCTTATTGTACTTGTATCTATATGAATTGTAAAATTGTAATCTCCAATAATCAACCATTCCTCATGAAATTTTCAATAAAAGTTTATATTAACCTACGGCTGGCTTTTTTTTTTTGCCTCTAACAATCATTGGCTGTTATCTGAAAATGTACAAGTGAGCAGTGCCGAGTGGTGACTGTACAGAACAAAAATGTATTCCAACAGTGCTCAAGGGCTCCGATCACGTCTCTCAGTTGTCCTGTCCCAGATTCTGTCACCCATGATGGAAGCAAAAATGGCGCTGTATGTACCCCAATGTTTAAGAAAAAGAAAAGGCACGTCCAGCTGACCCATGAGTCAGTAGGGTCCGCCGGGCATCGTCTTGTATCGATTGTGTGCCAAGTTGTCACTAGGAAATTGCTTTTCATGTGAAGAGACAACCTGTACATTTGTTACAATTTTGGCAAATTGTTTTTTTTATATGAGATTAACATATAGAACTAGGTCCATGTAACTTGCAGGACTTTTTGGGGCTTTAGTTACAGCATGCCCACACCTCCAATTGCTTGTATGCAATGACACCTGCTCTAACTCTATAAAGGTGTCACAATGCTGTCCTTACCTAAATAGGTCTGTAAGAGTAACAGCTTCTCGTTGGCAAAAATAAAAAAAAATTCAAATTCTAACAGTGGAGCATCAAAATATTAACAATTTGTTAAAGGGAATCTGTCAGCAGGTGTTTGCTATATAATCTGAGAGCAGCATAACAAAGGAGAAGAAAGCCTGATTCCAGGGATGTGTCACTTGGTGTAGTTTTCATAGAATACTGGTTTTGTCTGATGTAGCAGAGCTACAGTAAGTCTTCTACTCTGTGTATAACCCTGCTCACACCCCTGACTGGCAGCTTCCTCTGCACATTGTGAGCAAACTGCCCTCATTGGTGAGGGGGTTACACATGCTACCCTGACTGCTGGTCGTGTGAGCTGCAGTCCGGCAGTGTTAATCTCCTGCTGATAAAGCACAGCATAGAAGCCACAGCACACAGCCTAATAAGTGACACATCCCTGGAATCATAATGCTGATCTCAGATTAAATAGCAAAAACCTGCTGTCAGACTGGCAATACACATTAGATGGCTGTCAGCCGATCATTCAGCCGACAGCTCTTGTATTATCGATGAGAAAGCCAATGATAAACGTGTCAGCCGTTGGCTTATCTCCGGAAGAATAATACAATCAATAGTCAGACATCAAAAATATTTAGAATTGAGAGTTCAGTGGTTGATACCTTTTATGGTCAGACATGCAAGATTGACATTTTCTCCGAACATCAGTCGGCAGGTGAACCTGTCGATATCGGCAAGATCAATAGGTTCCCTCAACCTCAAATCAAATGTATGTGGTCCTTAAAAGTTTTTTTTTTTTTAGAAATTGATGGAAGCATGAGAAGTTTCTGAGAAAATGTAACCCCTCTAAGTCTACGTTCACATTTGAGTTGTTGGGCGCAGTGTCGTCGACGCATACCGACGCATGCGTCATGCGCCCCTATCTTTAACATGGGGGGCGCATGGACATGCGCCGGTATGCGTTGTATTGCGTTTTACGACGCATGCGTCAATTTGACGCACCAGATAGGGCACGGACGACGCTACTTGTAGCGTTTTCCCTGCACCAAAACTCAAGAACATTACTATATAGTATAGTACATAAACACGGCACTCAGTCAATAGGTGAGAAGTTGGTGCTCAAGTAGGGTATCCAACCCACGAATCAATATATAACAAAAACTTGGCACTCAAATAAGTTATGAAGTGGTAATTTGTTGATTTTTTTTATTGTACGTCCAGACACAGATTCAACAGATGCTGTTAAACGTTTTCGGTCCCAATGGACCTTCCTCAGAACAATTCCATTTTATCTGGTGTTGCCGAGTAAAACAAAGTAGGAGGCGAAAAAACACCTTACTGGAGTGCATCTGTCTCTCTGGCGGAGTACCGCCGCTCTCGCTTCTTCTCTTCTGACCGAATTTGGGCCACAGCCTTCCATAGCAAACCAAGTTTGCCTAGGAGCCCTCGCACCAGCATATTGTACCGCCCTACAGCATTACTCCAAAAAAATAAAGGGAACACTTAAACAACAGAATATAACTCCAAGTACATCAAACTGTCCACTTAGGAAGCAACACTGTTTGACAATAAATTTCACATGCTGTTGTGCAAATGGAATAGACAACAGATGGAAATTACTGGCAATTATCAAGACACACTCAATAAATGAGTGGTTCTGCAGGTGGGGACCACAGACCACATCTCAGTACCAATGCTTTCTGGCTGATGTTTTGGTCACTTTGAATGTTGGTTGTGCTTTCACACTCGTGGTAGCATGAGACAGACTCTACAACCCACACAAGTGGCTCAGGTACTGCAGCTCATCCAGGATGGCACATCAATGTGAGCTGTGGCAAGAAGGTTTGCTGTGTCTGTCAGCATAGTGTCCAGAGGCTGGAGGTGCTACCTGGAGACAGGCCAGTACACCAGGAGATGTGAAGGGGGCCGTAGGAGGGCAACAACCCAGCAGCAGGATCGCTACCTCAGCCTTTGTGCAAGAAAGAACAGGAGGAGCACTGCCAGAGCCCTGCAAAATGACCTCCAGCAGGCCACAAATGTGCATGTGTCTGTTAGAAACCGACTCCATGAGGATGGTCTGAGTGCCCGACGTTCACAGATGGGGGTTGTGCTCACAGCCCAACACCGTGCAGGACGCATGGCATTTGCCACAGAACACAGGATTGGCAAATTCACCACTGTCGCCCTGTGCTCTTCACAGATGAAAGCAGGTTCACACTGAGCATGTGACAGAGTCTGGAGACGCCGTCGAGGGCAATCTGCTGCCTGCAGACTGAAGACGCCGTGGAGGGCAATCTGCTGCCTGCAAGATCCTTCGGCATGACCGGTTTGGCAGTGGGTCAGTAATGGTGTGAAGTGGCATTTCTTTGGAGGGCCGCACAGCCCTCCATGTGCTCGCCAGAGGTAGCCTGACTGCCATTAGGTACAGAGATGAGATCCTCAGCCCCCTTGTGAGACCATATGCTGGTGCTGTTGGCCCTGGGTTCCTCCTAATGCAGGACAATTCCAGACCTAACGTGGCTGGAGTGTGTCAGCAGTTCCTGCAAGATGAAGGCATTGAAGCTATGGATTTGACCTTGTAGGGAGGTCATACAGGCACGTGGAGGCCACACACACTACTGAGCATCATTTCCTTGGCTTGAGGCATTTTCACTGACGTTGGATCAGCCTGTAACTTCATTTTCCACTTTGATTTTCAGCTTCATTCCAACTCCAGATCTCCGTGGGATATTAGTTGTGATTTATGTTGATCATTTTTAGGTTTTATTGTTCTCAAAACATTTCACTATGTAATGAATAAAGATTTACAACTGGAATCTTTTATTCAGTGATATCTAGGATGTGGGATTTTAGTGTTCCCTTTATTTTTTTGAGCAGTGTATATATTTTTTACACGCTTTAACAGACCAATATTTACCGTATTTTTCGGATTATAAAACGCACATCACTGTGCCCAGGTCACAATATCCGATGCCTGGGAAATAGGAAGTGCAACTGAGGAACTGTGAGCATGGAGCCATCATCAGAAGGTGAGTTAAGTGTTTATTTTATCATGTGCCTGCCAGCAGCACAGGGAGGGGAATGTGCCTGCCAGCACAAAGGGGCATATAGTGACCAAGGGGAGGGGGGGGTGGGGGGGGGCGGCATGTGCCAGAACAAGGATGGGGGTTATATACAGTAGATTCCTGGATGAGGGACATACGATTTGTAAGACGGACACTGGAATTATAAGACAGACCCCATTTAACATAAAATTATTTTTTTCTCTTTTTCTTCACCAAATTTGGGGGTGCGTCTTATAATCAGGTGCGTTTTCTAAAACAAAAAATACGGTATATATTTTTTCAGAGAATAATAATATTTCTATAATCTTTTTCTGATACATTTCTTTGAACTTTCTCTTGTGCTTTTGCCCCCCACCATTTTAATATATAGATCATAATCTTAACCCCTTCATGACCCAGCCTATTTTGACCTTAAAGACCTTGCCGTTTTTTGCAATTCTGACCAGTGTCCCTTTATGAGGTAATAACTCAGGAACGCTTCAACGGATCCTAGCGGTTCTGAGATTGTTTTTTTGTGACATATTGGGCTTCATGTTAGTGGTAAATTTAGGTCAATAAATTCTGCGTTTATTTGTGATAAAAACGGAAATTTGGCGAAAATTTTGAAAATTTCGCAATTTTCACATTTTGAATTTTTATTCTGTTAAACCAGAGAGATATGTGACACAAAATAGTTAATAAATAACATTTCCCACATGTTTACTTTACATCAGCACAATTTTGGAAACAAAATTTTTTTTTGTTAGGAAGTTATAAGGGTTAAAATTTGACCAGCGATTTGTCATTTTTACAACGAAATTTACAAAACCATTTTTTTTAGGGACCACCTCACATTTGAAGTCAGTTTGAGGGGTCTATATGGCTGAAAATACCCAAAAGTGACACCATTCTAAAAACTGCACCCCTCAAGGTACTCAAAACCACATTCAAGAAGTTTATTAACCCTTCAGGTGCTTCACAGCAGCAGAAGCAACATGGAAGGAAAAAATGAACATTTAACTTTTTAGTCACAAAAATTATCTTTTAGCAACAATTTTTTTATTTTCCCAATGGTAAAAGGAGAAACTGAACCACGAAAGTTGTTGTCCAATTTGTCCTGAGTACGCTGATACCTCATATGTGGGGGTAAACCACTGTTTGGGCGCACGGCAGGGCTTGGAAGGGAAGGAGCGCCATTTGACTTTTTGAATCAAAAATTGGCTCCACTCTTTAGCGGACACCATGTCACGTTTGGAGAGCCCCTGTGTGCCTAAAAATTGGAGCTCCCCCACAAGTGACCCCATTTTGGAAACTAGACGCCCCAAGGAACTTATCTAGATGCATAGTGAGCACTTTGAACCCCCAGGTGCTTCACAAATTGATCCGTAAAAATGAAAAAGTACTTTTTTTTCACAAAAAAATTCTTTTAGCCTCAATTTTTTCATTTTCACATGGGCAACAGGATAAAATGGATCCTAAAATGTGTTGGGCAATTTCTCCTGAGTACGCCGATACCTCATATGTGGGGGTAAACTACTGTTTGGGCACATGGTAAGGCTCGGAAGGGAAGGAGCGCCATTTGACTTTTTGAATGAAAAATTATTTCCATCGTTAGCGGACACCATGTCGCGTTTGGAGAGCTCCTGTGTGCCTAAACATTGGCGCTCCCCCACAAGTGACCCCATTTTGGAAACTAGACCCCCCAAGGAACTTATTTAGATGCATATTGAGCACTTTAAACCCTCAGGTGCTTCACAAATTGCTCTGTAAAAATGAAAAAGTACTTTTTTTTCACAAAAAAATTCTTTTCGCCTCAATTTTTTCATTTTCACATGGGCAGTAGGATAAAATGGATCATAAAATTTGTTGGGCAATTTCTCCGGAGTACGCCGATACCTCATATGTGGGGGTAAACCACTGTTTGGGCACACGGCAGGGCTCGGAAGGGAAGGCGCGCCATTTGACTTTTTGAATGGAAAATTAGCTCCAATTGTTAGCGGACACCATGTCGCGTTTGGAGAGCCCCTGTGTGCCTATGCATTGGAGCTCCCCCACAAGTGACCCCATTTTGGAAACTAGACCCCCCAAGGAACTTATCTAGATGCATATTGAGCACTTTAAACCCCCAGGTGCTTCACAGAAGTTTATAACGCAGAGCCATGAAAATAAAAAATAATTTTTCTTTCCTCAAAAATGATTTTTTAGCCTGGAATTTCCTATTTTGCCAAGGATAATAGGAGAAATTGGACCCCAAATATTGTTGTCCAGTTTGTCCTGAGTACGCTGATACCCCATATGTGGGGGTAAACCACTGTTTGGGCGCTCGGCAGCGCTCGGAAGGGATGGCACGCCATTTGGCTTTTTAAATGGAAAATTAGCTCCAATCATTAGCGGACACCATGTCACGTTTGGAGAGCCCCTGTGTGCCTAAACATTGGAGATCCCCCAGAAATGACCCCATTTTGGAAACTAGACCCCCAAAGGAACTAATCTAGATGTGTGGTGAGCACTTTGAACCCCCAAGTGCTTCACAGAAGTTTATAATGCAGAGCCGTGAAAATAATAAATACGTTTTCTTTCCTCAAAAATAATTATTTAGCCCAGAATTTTTTATTTTCCCAAGGGTTACAGGAGAAATTGGACCCCAAAAGTTGTTGTCCAGTTTCTCCTGAGTACGCTGATACCCCATGTGTGGGGGTAAACCACTGTTTGGGCACACGTCGGGGCTCAGAAGGGAAGTAGTGACTTTTGAAATGCAGACTTTGATGGAATGGTCTGCGGGCGTCACATTGCGTTTGCAGAGCCCCTGGTGTGCCTAAACAGTAGAAACCCCCCACAAGTGACCCCATTTTAGAAACTAGACCCCCCAAGGAACTTATCTAGATATGTGGTGAGCACTTTGAACCCCCAAGTGCTTCAGACGTTTACAACGCAGAGCCGTGAAAATAAAAAATCGTTTTTCTTTCCTCAAAAATGATGTTTTAGCAAGCATTTCTTTATTTTCACAAAGGTAACAGGACAAACTGCGCAACAATTACTGGGGTCCAATTTCTCCTGAGTATGCTGGTACCCCATATGTGGGGGTAAACCACTGTTTGGGTGCACGTCGGGGCTCGGAAGTGAGGGAGCACCATTTGACTTTTTGAATACAAGATTGGCTGGAATCAATGGTGGCGCCATGTTGCGTTTGGAGACCCCCTGATGTGCCTAAACAGTGGAAACCCCTCAATTCTAACTCCAACACACCCCTAACCCTTATCCCAACTGTAGCCGTAACCCTAATCACAACCCTAACCCCAACACACCCGTAACCCCAACACACCCCTAACCCTAACCACAACCCTAATTCCAACCCAACCCTAGCCCTAAGGCTATGTGCCAACGTTGCGGATTCGTATGAGATTTTTCAGCACCTTTTTTGAAAAATCCGCGGGTAAAAGGCACTGCGTTTTACCTGCGGATTTACCGCGGATTTCCAGTGTTTTTTGTCCGGATTTCACCTGCGGATTCCTATTGAGGAACAGGTGTAAAACGCTGCGGAATCCGCACAAAGAATTGACATGCTGCGGAAAATACAACGCAGCGTTCCCGCGCTGTATTTTCCGCACCATGGGCACAGCGGATTTGGCTTTCCATATGTTTACATGGTACTGTAAACCTGATGGAACTCTGCTGCGGATCCGCAGCGGCCAATCCGCACCGTGTGCACATAGCCTAATTCTAAAGGTATGTGAAAACGCTGCGGATCCGCAGCAGTTTCCCATGAGTTTACAGTTCAATGCAAACCTATGGAAAACAAAAATCGCTGTACACATGCTGCAGAAAAACTGCACGGAAACGCAGCGGTTTACATTCCGCAGCATGTCACTTCTTTCTGCGGATTCCGCAGCGGTTTTACAACTGCTCAAATAGAAAATCGCTGTTGTAAAACCGCATTGAAATGCGCAGAAAAAACATGGTAAATCCGCCATAAATCCGCAGCGGTTTAGCACTGCGGATTTATCAAATCCGCAGCGGAAAAATCCGCAGAGGACCAGAATACGTGTGCACATACCGAAACCCTAACCCTAACCCTAACCCTACCCCTAGTTCTTACCCCAACCTTAGTGGAAAAAAAATATATATTTTTTTTTATTGTCCCTACCTATGGGGGTGACAAAGGGGGGTCATTTACTTTTTTTTTTTATTTTGATCACTGAGATATAACCTATCTCAGTGATCAAAATTCACTCTGGAACGAATCTGCCGGCCGGCAGATTCGGCGGGCGCACTGCACATGCGCCCGCCATTTTGGAAGATGGCGGCGCCCAGGAAAGAAGACGGACGGTCCCCGGGAGGCCAGGTAAGTATAAGGGGGGGGGGGAGATCAGGGTACGGGGGTGCGGGCGTCGGAGCACGGGGGGGTGGATCGGAACACGGGGGGGTGGATTGGAGCACGGAGTGGGGGATCGCTGTGCGGGCGGGTGGATCGGAGCACGGGGGGGGAAATCGCTGTGCGGGGGGGGAATCGCTGTGCGGGGGGGGATCGGAGTGCGGGGGGGTTTGATTGGAGCACGGGGGGTGTGATTGGAGCACGGGGGGAGCGGGCAGGAGGACGGGGGAGCGGAGCACAGGACCGAGGGGAGCAGACCACAGATCGGGGGGCTGGGGGGGGGGGGCGATCGGAGGGGTGGGGTGGGTGCACATTAGTGTGTCCAGCCATGGCCGATGATATTGCAGCATCGGCCATGGCTGGATTGTAATATTTCACCATTTTTTTAGGTGAAATATTACAAATCACTCTGATTGGCAGTTTCACTTTCAACAGCCAATCAGAGCGATCGTAGCCACGAGGGGGTGAAGCCACCCCCCTGGGCTAAACTACCACTGTCCCTGCAGATCGGGTGAAATGGGAGTTAACCCTTTCACCCGATCTGCAGGGACGCGATCTTTCCATGACGCATATGCTGCGTCATGGGTTGGAATGGCACCGACTTTCATGACGCAGCGTATGCGTCAAAGGTCGGGAAGGGGTTAATGTATGATTAAAATTATATTTTTATTATAAATTGAATGGAATAAGATCCACGCTTCTTACCTGCTTAATTGATGATGGATTAATGAGGAAATTGCCCATTAAAGAGCTTTTGAGACTGTCTACCATATTCAAGTCCCGCTCAATCCTAAATCCTGCATTCTCGGCCTAGTGGAGGAGATAGGGGATTTGGCTTTGGTTCACTTGGATATATCAAAAATATTTTATTATACCAGGAAATCAAATAGCCCTTCTGTGATAGAAGAGGTGATTGGATGCCTGAACCACACAATTCTAATGCAAAAAAAAATGTACATCAAACAGGGAGAGACAACTACTTTGCTAAACAACGGAGGTGGAGGTGGGGGGGGGAATGGGCATGCCCTATGACTATGTATGAGAAGTGGGCAAGAAATGACATTTTTAACATTCATTCTTTAATACTCATAAGGCGGTTGCACAGGAGAGGGGAAAGGTTTAGCCGTTTCAAAACTGTACAGACTGTCACCCTTTACACTTGTATATTAATCCTATTTTCTCCTATTTTCTCCTTCACCTCATTGGGGGACACAGACCGTGGGTGTATGCTGCTGCCAATAGGAGGCTGACACTAAGGGTACCGTCACACTATACGATTTACCTACGATCACGACCAGCGATATGACCTGGCCGTGATCGTAGGTAAATCGTAGTGTGGTCGCTGGGGAGCTGTCACACAGACAGCTCTCCAGCGACCAACGATGCCGAGGTCCCTGGGTAACCAGGGTAAACATCGGGTAACTAAGCGCAGGACCGCGCTTAGTTACCCGATGTTTACCCTGGTTACAAGCGTTAAACTAAAAAAAAACAAACAGCACATACTTACATCTGGTGTCCGTCACGTCCCTTGCAGTCTGGTTCCCGCACTCAGTGACTGCCGGCCGTAAAGTGAAAGTGAAAGCACAGCCGCTGTGCTCTGCTTTCACTTTACGGCCGGCAGTCACAGTGCGGGAAGCAGAGACGGCAAGGGACCTGACGGACACCAGAATGTAAGTATGTGCTGTTTTTTTTTTTTTAGTTTAACGCTTGTAACCAGGGTAAACATCGGGTAACTAAGCGCGGTCCTGCGCTTAGTTACCCGATGTTTACCCTGGTTACAAGCGAACGCATCGCTGGATCGCATCGCTAGATCGGTGTCACACACACCAATCTAGCGATGACAGCGGGAGATCCAGCGATGAAAGAAAGTTCTAAACGATCTGCTACGACGTACGATTCTCAGCAGGATCCCTGATCGCTGCTGCGTGTCAGACACAGCGATATCGTAACGATATCGCTGGAACGTCACGAATCGTACCGTCGTAGCGATCGAAATGTTATAGTGTGACGGTACCCTAAGTGATACAAAGAAAGTTCTCTCCTCCCCTGCAGTATACACCCTCCTGTTGGCTCTCAGCTAACCAGTTCTTGCTTAGTGTCTGTAGGAGGCACATGGGTCTGGTTCAGACCCCAACGTTTTTATTTTATTTTTTACTTTTCTGTAAATTTTTATTTTTTAATTAACAGAGTGAAGGGGGCGACGGATCCTTTCAAGGTTCCGATCTCCAAATCATCAACAGGCGAGCACGGCAAGTATACCTCCCCGTACCCTCTCCTGCGACGTGGGAAGCAATGCCTGAGTTCACTTCAGGGGCGAAGGTTCCTTCGAGTCCCGATCTCCCCACACCAGCAGCAGGTGACCACATGGAGTGTCACCTCCATGTATCCTCTCCTGGAGCCAGGCCTAATGCCGGACAACTGGCCCTGTCCACCCGGGGACTGAACTCCGTGGATGTACAGAGGCCCCTCTCTATGGCGTCCGAGCAGCCCCCACTGTCCCACCACTATTAAAGCGGATGGCACAAGGAGGCGGACGGTTCCTCTCCACCTCCCTAACAAATGTTTGGGACCGTAACGGTCCTGGGGGTCTTACAGAAGACTCCTTTTTTGATCCGGACAGACTTTACTATCAGGGAAGGTCGCTCCCTTTTTTCTCTGTGATCTTGTCATCCTGATGATTCTTCAGAGCTTGCCGCTCTGTTCCTTCAGACTTTTTTCCTTATTACCATCAAGGCAAGGTTGTCCTCTAGCCATCCCCTTACCTTGTTACCAAGGTGGCATTGTATTCCCACTGTTATAGAGGCATCGTCCTTCCCTCATCTCTTTTGGCTCCAGTCCACAAAACGGAATGGGTTCTCCATAATCTGGACGAATTGAAACCTCCAACAAGTGACATAATTTTGGAAAGTAGACCCCCTAAGGAACTCATCTAGATGTGTGGTGAGTACTTTGACCCATTAAGTGATTCACAGAAGTTTATAATGCATATATATATAAATGTACAAAAAACTTTATTAATAATTATAACAGGTAAAAACATAACAGAAGAAAACAATCCCCGTGCTACTCATAGCATGCACCTAAAGGGGCAGGGGGTAGGTGCCTCCAATATACACAAATCCACTTACTAACCATACAGAAAAAATCAATAATCGCGCAGGACTAGTAGAAAGTAACTACATGTAAAGAACAATAAAGTCCACAATTTAGCAGTAACGCCCATGCACAATACATAGTATACATACCGGTCAGTGTAGAAATATACCTAGTATGGACTGGCACCTCACCCCTGTCCACCCTGACGCGCGTTTCGGCTGATGCCTTTCTCAAGGGGTACTGTGTAATGGCCGTGTCTGACCGTACAGGGATATGGACTGATCATACAGACCATGAGAGAGTATACAGACATTACAGCTGGGATCACAGCTGATTCTTTGTGTCAGATAAATAATTTCTCTGTTTAACCCCCTTTACCCACAAAGGGTGGTTTGCACGTTAATGACCGGGCCAATTTTTACAATTCTGACCACTGTCCCTTTATGAGGTTATAACTCTGGAACGCTTCAACGGATCCCAGTGATTCTGACATTGTTTTCTCGTGACATATTGTACTTCATGATGGTGGTAAAATTTCTTTGATATTACCTGCGTTTATTTGTGAAAAAAACGGAAATTTGGTGAAAATTTGGAAAATTTCGCAATTTTCCAACTTTGAATTTTTATGCAATTAAATCACAGAGATATGTCACACAAAATACTTAATAAGTAACATTTCCCACATGTCTACTTTACATCAGCACACTTTTGGAACCAAAATGTTTTTTTTTGTTAGGGAGTTATAAGGGTTAAAAGTTGACCAGCAGGAGGCGTGTCCGGATGCCGAGCTGAGCAGACGTGTGGTGAGGGAGCTCCTGCCATCTTCCAGCTATAAATAGCATAATATCACCCTGCATCTCCGGGTTCCACAGTCAGCATGGGGCCCAGGAAACCTAGAAACACACAGCAACCAGCTGTGGACCAGCCAGCGCAGTGGACAGCTCTGGACACCTTCCTGGGCCTTGAACAGGTCCAGGGAGATACTCAGGCACCATCTTTACAGAGGCAGGTCGGTGAGGAGGGGGTTTCCCGGCGTGACACTCTGCATCAGGACAGCATTCAGGAGGCAGATGGCTGCGGGGAGGAGGAGGAGATCTCCCCCTCTACATCGGGGGAAGAGCCGTGCACAGAAGGAGCTGAACTTCATGGAGACCAGACCAGCACCGCTTCTGACAGCAGCCACAAGGTGAGGGGGAGGGGGGGATGTGGGGCCCCCCTTCCTACACCCGTCTTATCAGCTCACACAAACAAACAGCTCCTCTTCACATCAGGAGGCCCATGGACGGAATATTACACAGGACACTGCCTATATCCAACCCCATCAGGGACACTACTCCTCTCATCATCCACATTCTTCAGTTAACTATCCTCCTAACTCACAGCCTGTTGGCAGCTTCAGGGGGCCTCCCCCTCCCTCCCAAGACTGGCAGTCTATTCTGGCATCCCTACCATCTAAAGAGGACTTTAAGATCCTTATCAGTGAGGTCAAAGACATATGCAGGGCAGAAATAGCCAATGTAAGACAAGATTTACAACACTTAAATGGGAGGATAGAAGCCCTGGAAGAGGAACATGACTCCACAAGAAAACACATGACAGAAATTCACCAGCTAGTGTCCTCACAACAAAAAGTGATGGAGGAAATGCAGTCCCACTTAGAGGATTTGGACAATAGAGGACGCAGATGCAACATTCGTGTGAGAGGAGTGCCTGAGGTAGAGGACTCTGAATCTCCTGATCTGATCCTGCAGGACATCATTAATAACATTCTGGGTGCACCTTCAACCAATATAACTAAGTTGGACAGAGCACATAGGGCGCTACAGCCTAAGAACATGTCTACTCAACCCCGAGATATTATATGCTGTGTTTGCGCCCCGTCTTCCCCCCGTGCCCGTTGACTTGACTCTTAGTTTAGGCTTGTTTAGAACGGGCCGCGTACTCTCTTTTTCCCTAAGTCCCCCTTTCTGATTGGCCCCTCTGCTTTTTGGCCTGCGACGCTGGAAATGGGACATCCAAACCCCGCCGAGGGATGGATACAGTGCTACCCCTGTGTGTCTGTAGCCGCATCATTTACTGAAACAATTGAAGCAGGTCACCCGGGAAGGCGGGTGGCGGGGGCTCCACCAGGGCCACTTCGGTTGCTTCTCAGTTGCCCCTTTCTTCACGTTGGAGGGGCGGCTGACTGGTGATGGACTGGCTCTCTCGGATTCGGAGACTTCCACCTATCCTAGGGCTTCCCTGGGATTGATATTGAGACCTACTATTTCTACCACTCTGGCCCTCCGAGCCAAGAGTGGGTTTCCTCAGGGGATCCCTCTCCGGATTAAACCCCGGGTATTGTTCTCAATTGTTCTTCTATGTTTTTTCACTTTTTGGATATGTAATTTACTAACTGAGTGTCTATGTCTTCCCTTTTCCCTGCTGTTTTTATCCTACCCAACCATCCAAATTTCGTTTTCACCCTCGGTTCGATCCTTGACAGCCTTCATCTGGTGGACCAGCCGCGCTGAGATAACCTCTATGTTAACCTACACCTTCAAAGGTAACGGTCCCGACACCTGCACTACATTCCACTCAATACTACTAAGATGACACGTATTGTATCTATTAACGTGCGGGGTCTTAATTCTCCCCGCAAGAGGAAATTGCTGTTACAGGAGCTGCGCTCCACTAGGGCAGATGTGGCCTTTATCCAAGAGACCCACTTTGACTCTACAGGCTCATTTAAGTTTGCCGCCCACTTATTTCCCCAACAATACCTAGCAAGCACGAATTCTAAAAAAGGGGGGGTTGCAATCCTGATTGCAAAAAACTGCCCATACAAGTCACTGGAAATCACTCTGACCCTAAGGGACATTACGTGATCCTAGAGGCACAGGTGGGGGGCTCTCCTCATATTCTCGCTAACATTTATGCCCCGAATGAGGGACAGATTCGCTTTTTGAGGGGGGTATTCTCACTAGTGGGGGGGCTTCCCCGCGCGGCAACGATAGTGGGTGGGGATTTCAATCTTCCATTCTCTGAAACATTTGACAGGCTCTCTCTCGGGGGGTTGCCGCCCTCTGACTCTGTAAAGAAGCTGTCTTTGGGCTTCCGGAGGATTATAAGATCTGAGGCTCTCTTTGACGCATGGAGGGTGGCACACCCTGGAGAGAGGGCCTTCACCTTCTTTTCGCACCCACACCGGACCCATACCAGGATCGATTACTTCTTTGTAAACTCTGCTATTCTTAAGAGGCTGGGGGGGTGGAACTGGGCTCCATTGCTTGGTCAGATCATGCTCCTGTGATCATGGAACTTGAGGGAACCCACTCACGAGCTAGATTTGGCCACTGGCGCTTAAATGAATCTCTACTCAAGGACCCGGAAGTTAGGGCCTCACTGCATAAGCAACTGGAGGAATTCTTTCAGCTCAATACGGGCTCGGTCTCCTCCCTGGGAGTTCTGTGGGAAGCACATAAGGCGGTGATGAGGGGCCATTGTATTAGGGAGGGCGCCAGGGCCAAGAGATCCGCAGGGGTCCAGAGGGCACATTTGACTTCTCAATTAAAGCTTCATGAGAGGAAACTCGCTGAAACTCCCTCTCTGGCCGCTTTGAAAGCGGTGGTCAGACTAAGGGAAAAATTAAAAGATCTGGCGGGGGCGGAGAAGCTGCTAACTTTCTCTAGACAGAAATTCTATGAAAGGGGCAATAAGGCACATACCCTCCTGGCACGCCAGCTGAAGGAACGCTCCGCGGCTTCATGTCCTCAGGCCTTACGGGACGCTGCAGGGGTGACGCACTATCACCCTGATGCCATAGCTGACATTTTTTATAATTTCTACAAAAAACTGTACAATCTCGGTCCCCCATCGGCTGATGGTTCCCAGGGTTCAGGGGCTATTGGAGACTATCTTGCTACCTTAGATCTCCCCTCACTACCTAGTGAGGCGATTGAATCTTTAAATAGCGCAGTATCCCCCGAAGAGGTAGAGGAGGTTTTGGAGTCCCTACCCATGGGAAAATCACCTGGCCCTGATGGTCTGACGTATTTTTACTATAAGACATTCGCCAAAACACTTCTTCCTCACATGACCTCGGTATTTAACTCCTTCTTGCAAGGCGACCCAATCCCATCCACAATGCTACATTCCCACCTCATCCTCCTTCCAAAGCCGCCTAGGGACCCCTTGGACTGTGCAAACTATAGGCCAATAGCCCTTTTGAATTCGGATTTGAAGGTGTTCACCAAGCTGCTGGCCTCCAGACTTAATAAATGGCTACCCTCGATTATTCATAAAGACCAAGTGGGCTTTATTCCATGCCGTCAGGGGGGTGATAACACTAGGAGGGTTGTCGACTTGGTGGACATCTCGAACCGAAAGAAATTGCAAACATTAGTACTGAGCCTCGACGCCGAGAAGGCTTTCGATCGCCTCTCCTGGCCATTCCTTTTTAGTACGATGCGGGTCTTTGGCATTTCTGGGGGATTTTTGTCCGCGCTGAGATCCCTATATAACCACCCTACAGCGGCCATAAAACTTCCTCTCTGTACATCTAAACCATTCACTATATCGAATGGCACCAGGCAGGGGTGCCCTTTGTCGCCTCTTCTGTTTGCCCTTTGCATAGAGCCCCTGGCAGCGTCCATACGACGGGACCCCAATATCTCTGGGGTGATGGTTGGGAGTAAATCTTTTAAGATCGCACTATTTGCGGATGATGTTCTATTGACGCTTACTAATCTCCACGTGTCCCTTCCGAACCTCATGAGGGCTTTGAGGAGATACGGGGACCTATCTGGATATAATATCAATTCCAGCAAAACGGAGGCTATGCCGCTGAACATCCCCCCTGAGGTATGGGACCATCTACGCCTGAATTTTAAATTCAGGTGGAAACAGGATGCTGTGAAATATTTGGGGGTGAATATTACGTCCTCATACGAGACCCTCTACAAACTAAATTTCCTCTCCCTCTTTAAAGAATCAAAAGCCCGCCTAACTAAATGGCAATCACTTCCTCTCTCGTGGATGGGTCGGATAGCGGCGGTAAAAATGAGTCTTTTACCCAGATTGATCTACGCCTTTGAGACCCTCCCAGTTGGAGTTCCGGTCTCGGAACTGAAGTCCCTTCAGGCGGCTATTATTAGGTTCATATGGCAACAAAAGCGCCATAGAGTGGCTAAGGAGGTTCTCACAGCTCATAAGACCAGGGGAGGGCTTTCTGTGGCAAATATTCTTAAATACTACTGGGCTACACACCTGAGGAGAATCCCCTGCTGGACGTCCCTATGGGCCTACAGCAGGTGGAATGAAATAGAGAAATTATGGCTTGCCCCAATACACCCTAACTTTCTTTTATGGTCGCCAGCACAATGTAAGTCCTTTCCACCCCTTCTAGGCCCCATGCAGTCCACTCGTGACATTTGGAACACCTGCACACGGAGATTCGCCCTCATGTCACCTTGCTCCCCCCTGGTGTCCTTCATCTATCATCCACAGCTCCCAGGCAGTTTAGAATCTCCTATGGTTCACCCTTGGCTTAAAGCAGGCCTATTTAGATTTGCGGACATAATAGACGGGGAGACCATGGAGATTCACTCCTTTGATTATCTTAAGCAACATTTCTCGATTTCCAACAGGGAATTCTTTCAATACCTACAAATTAGAGATTTTGCTAACTCCCTATATGGTAAAGCGGGAGCTTCTATCCCCACGGATTTCGAGAAAATTTGCAGGAGAGGTGTGAACACCAGGGGTCTGATTTCAGAAATTTACAACATTTTATCGGATCCACAGGATGGGTCTGGTGAATCTTTTCTATATATGCGCAAGTGGGAGGCCGCCTTGGAGCGGCGTATTTCTCCCCGAGAGTGGTCTGTCATTTGGAGGAATGCCGCAAAATCATCAGTGTGTACTCTCTATAGAGAAAATATCTATAAGATACTAATGCACTGGTATCACACTCCAGAGTTTCTGCATGGACTGAATCCCTCTATCCCTCCCTCCTGTTGGAGATGTGGGGGAAGCACTGGGTCTCTTGTCCACATATTTTGGTCATGCCCAAAAATTGTGCCCTTTTGGGGTCAGGTTAAGTCCCTCATAGATAAGGTATTGCATGCAGACATAGAACTAAACCCGCTAGTGCTTCTCCTGGGTCACGGGGCGCCGGGTATGGGCAAACTTTCCAATAGATTATTGCAACATATCCTTACGGCGGCCAGATGCCTGATTGCGCGTCTTTGGAGACAGCCGAGTCCCCCTTCGCTTCAGATCCTCCTTGGACGGATCATGGATGTCAGAAGGATGGAACACCTTACAGCCTTACTAAATGACTCGGTGGTGCGCTTCCAGGCTATATGGTCCCCGTGGGATTATTATGCAGCGGGATCCGACCTGTAGTGCAACTGAGTTCGGATTTGATTAATCGATTTAACTGAGGTTTTTCCCTTTTTTTTTTTTCCCTCTCTTTCCTCCCTTCCCTCTACCCCTTATTGTCGTCTTTGTCATTTACGTCTTTGTAGAATTAAGGTCATTGATGGCCTTATATCGTCTATATTGTTTATATCGTTTACTGTTCATGCATTCTATACAGAAACTAAATGCTTGTAAGACCCTGTTTTGTTCTAAAATGTTTAATAAAATAAAAATTTTATGGTTAAAAAAAAGTTGACCAGCAATTTCTCATTTTTACAACACCATTTTTTTTAGGGACCACATCTCATTTGAAGTCATTTTGAGGGGTCTATATGATAGAAAATACCCAAGTGTGACACCATTCTAAAAACTGCACCCCTCAAGGTGCTCAAAACCACATTCAAGAAGTTTATTAACCCTTCAGGTGTGTCACAGGAATTTTTGGAATGTTTAAATAAAAATTAACATTTAACTTTTTTTCCACAAAAAATTTACTTCAGCTCAAATTTGTTTTACTTTACCAAGGGAAACAGGACAAATTGTACAACAACTTTTGGGGTCCATTTTTTTCTTGAGTTCGCCGATACCCCATATGTGGGGGTAAACCACTGTGAGCGCATGACAGAGCTCGGAAGCAAAGGAGCGCCATTTGACTTTTCAATGCAAAATTGAATAGAATCGAGATGGGACGCCATGTTGCGTTTGGAGAGCCCCTGATGTGCCTAAACATTGAAACCCCCCCACAAGTGACACCATTTTGGAAAGTAGACCCCCTAAGGAACTTATCTAGAGGTGTGGTGAGCACTTTGACCCACCAAGTGCTTTACAGAAGTTTATAATGCAGAACCGTAAAAATAAAAAATCATTTTTTCACAAAAATTATCTTTTTGCCCCCAATTTTTTATTTTCCCAAGAGTAAGAAAAGAAATTGGACCCCAAAAGTTGTTGTACAATTTGTCCTGAGTACGCTGATACCCCATATGTGGGGGTAAACCACTGTTTGGGCACATGGGAGAGCTCGGAAGGGAAGGAGCGCCGTTTGACTATTCAATGCAAAATTGACAGGAATTGAGATGGGACGCCATGTTGCATTTGGAGAGTCACTGATGTGCCTAAACATTGAAACCCCCCACAAGTGACACCATTTTGGAAAGTAGACCCCCTAAGGAACTTATCTAGATGTGTGGTGAGCGCTTTGACCCACCAAGGGCTTCACAGAAGTTTATAATGCAGAGCCGTAAAAATAAAACAAACATTTTTTCCCAGAAATATTATTTTTTAGCCCCCAGTTTTGTATTTTCCCGAGGGTAACAGGAGAAATTGGACCCCAAAAGTTGTTGTCCAATTTGTCCTGAGTGCGCTGATACCCCATATGTGGGGGGAACCACCGTTTGGGCGCATGGGAGGGCTCGGAAGGGAAGGAGCGCCATTTGGAATGCAGACTTAGATGGAATGGTCTGCAGGCTTCACATTGCGTTTGCAGAGCCCCTAATGTACCTAAACAGTAGAAACCCCCCACAAGTGACCCCATATTGGAAACTAGACCCCCCCAAGGAACTTATCTAGATGTGTTATGAGAACTTTGAACCCCCAAGTGTTTCCCTACAGTTTATAATGCAGAGCCGTGAAAATAAAAAAAAAAAATTTTTCCCACAAAAATTTTTTAGCCCCCAGTTTTGTATTTTCCCAAGGGTAACAGGAGAAATTGGACCCCAAAAGTTGTTGTCCTATTTGTCCTGAGTACGCTGATACCCCAAATGTTGGGGTAAACCCCTGTTTGGGCACACGGGAGAGCTCGGAAGGGAAGGAGCACTGTTTTACTTTTTCAACGCAGAATTGGCTGGAATTGAGATCGGACGCCATGTCACGTTTGGAGAGCCCCTGATGTGCCTAAACAGAGGAAACTCCCCAATTATAACTGAAACCCTAATCCAAACACACCCCTAACCCTAACCACACCTCTAACCCAGACACACCCCTAACCCTAATCCCAACCCTATTCCCAACCGTAAATGTAATCTAAACCCTAACCCTAACTTTAGCCCCAACCCTAACTGTAGCCTTAACCCTAACCCTAGCGGGAAAATGGAAATAAATACTTTTTTTAATTTTTCTCTAACTAAGGGGGTGATGAAAGGGAATTTGATTTACCTTTATAGCCGTTTTTTTAGCGGATTTTTATGATTGGCAGCCGTCACACACTGAAAGACGCTTTTTATTGAAAAAAATATTTTTTGCGTTACCACATTTTGAGAGCTATAATTTTTCCATATTTTGGTCCACAGAGTCATGTGAGGTCTTGTTTTTTGTGGGACGAGTTGACGTTTTTATTGGCAACATTTTCGGGCACGTGACATTTTTTGATCGCTTTTTATTCAGATTTTTGTGAGGCAGAATGACCAAAAACCAGCTATTCGTGAATTTCTTTTGGGGGAGGCGTTTATACCGTTCCGCGTTTGGTAAAATTGATAAAGCAGTTTTATTCTTCGGGTCAGTACGATTACAGCGATACCTCATTTATATCTTTTTTTATGTTTTGGCGCTTTTATACGATAAAAACTATTTTATAGAAAAAATAATTATTTTTGCATCGCTTTATTCTGAGGACTATAACTTTTTTATATTTTTGCTGATTATGCTGTATGGCGGCTCATTTTTTGCGGGACAAGATGACATTTTGAGCGGTACCATGGTTATTTATATCTGTCTTTTTGATCGCGTGTTATTCCACTTTTTGTTCGGCGGTATGATAATAAAGCGTTGTTTTTTGCCTCTTTTTTCTTACGGTGTTTACTGAAGGGTTAACTAGTGGAACAGTTTTATAGGTTGGGTCGTTATGGACGCGGCGATACTAAATATGTGTACTTTTATTGTTTGTTTTTTTTATTTAGATAAAGAAATGTATTTATGGGAATAAAATATATATATATTTTTTTCATTATTTAGGATTTTATTTATTTATTTTTATTTTTTTTTATACACATTTGAAAATTTTTTTTTTTACTTTTTCCCGGGGGGGGGGGGGGGGGGGGGGGGGGGGGGGGAGGGGACATCACAGATCGGTGATCTGACAGTTTGCACAGCACTCTGTCAGATCAGCGATCTGACTTACAGCGCTGCAGGCTTACCAAGCGCCTGCTCTGAGCAGGCACTTGGTAAGCCACCTCCCTCCCTGCAGGACCCGGATGCCGGCGGCCATCTTGGATCCGGGGCCTGCAGCGAGGAAGGAGGTAGGAGACCCTCGAAGCAACGCGATCACATCGCGTTGCTGCGGGGGTCTCAGGGAAGCCCGCAAGGAGCCCCCTCCCTGTGCGATGCTTCCTTGTACTGCCGGCACACCGCGATCATGTTTGATCGCGCTATGCTGGGGGTTAATGTGCCGGGGGCGGTCCGTGACCGCTCCTGGCACATAGTGCCGGATGTCAGCTGCGGTAGGCAGCTGACACCCGGCCGCGATCGGCCGTGCTCCCCCCGTGAGCGCGGCCGATCGCGTATGACGTACTATCCCGTCGGTGGGCATACGGGCCCACCCCACCTCGACGGGATAATACGTCAGATGTCAGAAAGGGGTTAAAAAAAAATGTTTCATCCGACAAAAAGAATCAGCTGTGATCCCAGCTGTAATGTCTGTATACTCTCTCATGGTCTGTATGATCAGACCATATCCCTGTACAGTCAGACACGGCCATTACACAGTACACAGCAGGGCACATTTATAAGATTTTCTCAACACAGGAGCATTTCATTTAAACACATCCAATTGTGGAAGTAATTATTATTCCAAGATCTATTGATTAAAATGACATTTGTTCATGGGAAAACCCCTTTACTGTAAAATCTCTTTCTTGTAGCCTTCATTGGGGGACACAGTACCCTCCCTATTGTTCATATTGCCTTATTCGGCGTGTGTATGTATGCCAAGAAAAAAAAAAGTTTCGACTTCTCCTACTGCTTTTTACACTAACTTAGCTTGGTTGTCAGTAGGCAGGTGTAGCCTGCTGCGAAGGAGTTGACTTTTTTCAATTTGCAAGTTTTAGTGTCAGCTTCCTCGTAGCAGCAGCGTACATTCCATGGTTCCTTCCCAATAAAGACTAGGGAAAAGGAATTTTACAGTAAGTACAACATTTTCTTTTACATTGACTGACTGGTAGTACATTAAGTTGGTCTTTTAAATGCCTGTTTACACAGGTAGACCAAAGTAAACTGTGCCCTGAGCGTCTGTAATAGATCACTGAGTTTACATAGGCTGCAATGCGAGTCCTGCTTACACGGGATGATGCACTGCTGAAAAAGATTATCTATTTTTTTAATGACCTGAAGAAGACGAAACGCGTTATTTTAGTACCTCAATAAAGCAGATATTTATATAGAACATCTATGAGAATCTCTATACAGGAGCGCCGGCTACATACTGGGATTTTCCTTGCTATTTTGCCACGGATGTCTGAGGGCCTTTTCCGTGTGCCCAGTGGGCCGAGCTGCAGACCGTTCCCCTTGGTCTACGTGAGTGCAATTATATAAGAGTGCAATTTACACCTAGTTTCTACTGCACTTAGATCGTGTGCGGCGTTGTTCCCTTTTTTTCCCTATCCTCAGGGTTGTTTGGATTCGTCTTTTGAACTTCACAAGAAATCATTTCGTCTGATAAGTGTTTTGCTCGCTGGTAAGCTGGTCGGCAGTCTGTGTACACAGCAAGATAACAGTGAAATGATGGTTTCACTTGATCACGATCATCATGCAGTGTTATAAACGCTGTTATAAATGCCCCTTCAGTCTGTGTTGTACACCTAGACATGCCACGATCAGTAATGTGGTTATTATGGCCGATACATGCTAGCCATGGTCAAATACAAGAATAACTTTACTTAAAAAAAACTACTTCATCTCTAGTTGATTCTGAAAGATTTTATTTCAAAATAAGTTATGTTTTACAATTTCATAGTATTTACCCTCTCCCCATTTGTACAACTGCAGCAAATCTAACATATAGAGGACGAAAATCTACAGCATTTTGCATCCAGAGCCAAAATTTACCCATACATTTATATACAATTAAAATTTCAGTGCAACATATTTTAGAGCAAAACGTAAAAGTTCTGTACAGTTTTCCATGCGCAGAATGAAAACAAATGGAAATGAAGGTATAAGGCAACATAAATCTACATGTTAATTGGTCCCCAAAAAAAAGTTAAAAATGATTGTCTACACAGTGGTGGGTATAATAAAAAGAAAACTAAATAATTCTGCTAATGATATGCAAACTTGCCGGGGTCCGCAAAAACATTCAAGTGACAATAGTTCTGCATTTAAATATAAGAATGAAGGGTAAGTGCAGAGAGGGTGCTACAGACATGGTAAAATAAAAATACAGTCCATTTAAAACCTTTAGCTGCTACCTGGCCCTGTTAGTGGGTGTATGATTTTGGTAGAAAACAGCTGTTCCACCTGCAAAGCTATGGCTGATTGCAATTTGGTCGGTGAAACGACTGGGATTTAACAATTTTAAAACTTCAGCTGCAGCCAGAATTGCGGCTTCCGCAGGCTTGCTCCGATAGAGAATAGATTACTGCACTTTGAGAAAGAGCCGGTATGGCCTCATAAGTGTCATCTCAAGGTCCTAGGCCATCAGTCAAATACTGATTCATCCAGGTTCTCAGTGGCAAAATCAAAAGGAGGAATAGGAGCAGTGCAATTCTGCCTTAATCACTGATAGTTCACCTTAAAGCAGATTTCCACATGCCTCCATCATGTATACTACAGGGTCGTCCTGGAGAGGAGGCTAACAAGTCACAGCATGCTGTGCCACAGAGCGCTCCACAAGCGCTAGACTCATCCAGGGTGCTAATGTCTACTGCACACACACAAAAAAAAAGCTATTTTATTCTATCATCGACCCATTTTTTTGGGTTTTACTATGAAATACCCCTTTAATGACATTGATGAAGTGGAATGGATCTCCGGGGGTAAATCCTATACTACTCTGGCCCCACTTGGGTTAGGGATAATAAAGCCGAATCAGAAACTGCAAATGAAGAGCCAGTGTTCAACTCGACCACAGAACTAGTGAAAAACCCATTGAAATACTTTTAGTGGCATAGCATCAGAATGGGAAAACATTTTGGTTTAGCAATTTTACAGAATATTTCCTTTACACTGGTTTTGTAGACATGTTGCCCGCTATCCTATTCGTTCAGAACAGGAGGAGCAGCAGAATGGTGCCCCCTGCCACCTGGAAGGCAAACTTTATTCAAAGTCATTGAGCAAAATGGCAAAGGCAATTCAAATATTCACCCAGTAACGCATCGGGACAACATCCCATCGTGTGGCGGTTTTGCTGGCAGTGAAGAACGTATTTTTGCACTTTAAAAGGTTGTTAGACTTCCGTTACGCCGAGAAGCGGTGCTCTCATTCATCTGCATGTCCGTGTCACAGAGGTGGCTCTCCTCGTCACCGTTCAAATGCTCATAGGTGCTGGTCGACAGGCTTCCGTTCAGGAGCCGCTCCTCTTTTCGTAGAGAGACTGGCAGGTTCGACAGGGTAAGAGACACATCTTTGAAGGCATGCAGTAAAAATATTCCAATGATAATGGTCATAAAACCACTGAAGGTGCCAATCATGTCATTGGCAGACATATGCTGCCACTCCTTGAATAGAATTGCAGAACAAGTAAGCACTGAGGTGGTGAAGAATACATAGTAAATGGGCGTCACTAATGAGGTGTTAAATATGTCCAGAGCTCGGTTTAGGTAGTTAATCTGAGTGCTTACACACACAATAAGGCTTATCAATAGGATCCAGGACAAGGGATTCTTCAGGATGGGTTCCCCAGCAAACAGGCCCTTAATAGCTATTCCCAATCCTTTCACGCATGAGACAGACAATGCTCCAATCACAGAGCATATGGAGATATAGACTAGTATATTGGACTGGCCGTGAGTTGGTGCAACCACAAAGATTAGGATAAGTGACACAATCACCACGCCTGTAGCAAAAAGTAAGAAACCTACAAGACAAATGAAGGGAAGTTAGGCAACCTCTCCTTAACAAGTCAAGGTAGCGCATATACTTGATGGAAGAGATTAAAAGGAACCCGTCAGTTGCTTCATGCTCTTCAAACCACATTAATCATTCTGGCTGCGCAGATGCTGCAAGGTAAGTTTTACTCGGAAATGTCAGAGTATAGTTTAAAGGGCCGGCCGGGGACTATAGGGAGAGACGAGACTAGTCCAACACTGTCCCCTTCTCCCTGCACTTCTCTAGGTGACTGGTAGAAACCTGTTAATCAACTACATCGGTCTGTGGAGAGGCCACCCGGGTCAGAGCCAATATAATCACAACTATTTCTATGTTTTTTGTTGCCGCTGAGCATAAGGGGACATAATGGTTAATTCCCTCGTATGTGCTCCCCTCTGTGCCACTGCCCCCGTGACTTTCTTCCTCCATTAACTGCAATATAGAGGATTGCTAAATCCTAGTCTTTCACCTCTCTCTACAAGTCAGGAGTATACATATAATGCAGGAGTTAAATAATAGATCATGCGCTTTGGCAATGTTATTATGCAGCCAGGAACATAGCCAAAATATAGGACCAGAGAGTGGAATGATGGTTCTTAAGTGATTCTAAGTTTAGCACTTGGGATCAAGATTGAATTTTTTTCCCATATTAGCCAGCCATTACCCTGTGGTCTCTGCTAAATGCTTTACAGAAAGTGATACAATGGAGAAAAGTGTTTTCTCGTAGGTTCCCATACTGAGGCCCAGTGTGCAGCTTCTATTATAATGAGAGGAGCAGGTTTC
The DNA here is from genome assembly GCF_032444005.1 of Ranitomeya imitator. Taxonomy (NCBI): domain Eukaryota; kingdom Metazoa; phylum Chordata; class Amphibia; order Anura; family Dendrobatidae; genus Ranitomeya; species Ranitomeya imitator. The sequence goes on along the minus strand of NC_091284.1, from coordinate 541,554,186 downwards.
TGTCTTCTACGTATATATATGTAAGGCAATAAAGACCCCTAGATTATATAGCAATTACTGTACCTGGATCAGCTAACTTGATGGACATTTCATTTAAGTTTTCAATCTCCTCTTCTTGAGGGGCATGGATGACCATTACTGTTGACCCCAATATACTCAGCAAACATCCAATTTTTCCATGAAGGTTTAGTTTCTCACTTAGGAAATATGAGGACAAGATGGCACTGAAATATGAAAGATGAGAGATCAACAACCCATTAGAAGGATACACACTGGCAAGAGAACACTACATAGAGGGGTTTTCCAGCACAGTATATTGATGATCTATGTATACCCAAGGTCATCGGTATCGGTGGAAGTGCTACACCTGACACCCCTAACAGCAGTATGAGTGGTGGAATCAGGGCCGGCGTCAGCACCCGGCGCACCTGGGCAAATGCCGGGGCCCTGGGGAGAGAGGGGGGCCCACTCACGCTATCATAGATACAGCTGGGAGAGCAGAGCAGGAGAACATGTTCTCTCCGCCCACAAAGTCACACTGGCTGAGTTCTCTTAACCCCTATGTGCCAGCTCTGACACAAGCATCTTCTCACTCAGTCAGTGCAGCCAGGCAGGCACACATAGGGGTTAAGAGAACGCAGCCAGTGTGACTGTTTGTGGGCGGAGAGAGCCCCTGGCTGGCTGCAGTGCTGAACTTATTATCAGGCAGATTCCTGAAGAGCTCCATCCTACCAGTGCCTGAGTGAGTGCAAACTAAAGTATCCAGCAGTGGTTGGACTTGTGGCTCAGTCTGCTGCTGTCTGTCTCCGCTGCCTAAAAATGTGGGTGATGTCTGGAGGAGGAGATGGTGGAGAGCAGCCTGCAACCTGCAGCCACCCAGCTCACCCAGAACCCCAGAATACATGCATTCCAATCCTCACCAACATGCACCAGTGGGGTAGGAAGAAGCTTAACCCCTTCCCATCTGTATGAAGGTTATTGCTGAACCTTAAAGATAACAATCCGACCCGCATAAATGGGGTTAACCAGATGCCAGGAGGAAGGGGAGCTGCTGCCATGGATAAAACTGAGCTGTGGGCTGTATGTTGGGGCCCCGTGGCCCCAGGCTGGTGACTGGAGGGACTCTGCCCAGTGCTGGCATGTGGGTGATTTCTGCATCTCCGCTTCTCTCCTCCACATCACACTGTGCAGTCACAGCAACATTGGTTGTCTCTGTCCAGGTCCCAGCAGCTGCCACTGCTCCCACCAAGGACATGGCATCACTTAACCCTTCCCCTGCAGCCACCGGCAACAAATCCACATTATTCCTTGATTAAATCAGGTTCCAACCCAATAGAGGAGCAGACATTTCCTGCTGCCATTAGGGTCCGGGAGGGGGTGACATTGGCTGCCCTGCTACTCTGTAGTGGGGGGTGACAAGTGTAACATGGGGTAACGATGACGGAGAAATGCACAGGAAAATAGTGAGCGCGACAGAGGGCAGTGTATGGTATGGAGCAGTCAGGGGGTGGGCTGCAGGATCCCCCCATACTGTACATGACTGCTCGGGACAGGGAGGCGTTTAATGAGCTTCTAATGACAGGGCACTAATTGGGTCATTAGGGTTTGTGGAAAGGATTCAGTATCAGGTCCCTCATTAATGCCTGAGCCGCCTGTTACTTTGTAGCACAGATCTGTTAGGGCCGCAAAATCAAACAACGTTGTTTATGTAGAAAAGTCTTTGTTTCATAGAAAAGCTCAAAACAGAAAAGCACCTCTTCTGTATATATACACTGCACAGCACCTTTCCTCCTGTATATATACACTGCACAGCACCTTTCCTCCTGTATATATACACTGCACAGCACCTTTCCTCCTGTATATATACACTGCACAGCACCTTTCCTCCTGTATATATACACTGCACAGCACCTTTCCTCCTGTATATATACACTGCACAGCACCTTTCCTCCTGTATATATACACTGCACAGCACCTTTCCTCCTGTATATATACACTGCACAGCACCTTTCCTCCTGTATATATACACTGCACAGCACCTTTCCTCCTGTATATATACACTGCACAGCACCTTTCCTCCTGTATATATACACTGCACAGCACCTTTCCTCCTGTATATATACACTGCACAGCACCTTTCCTCCTGTATATATACACTGCACAGCACCTTTCCTCCTGTATATATACACTGCACAGCACCTTTCCTCCTGTATATATACACTGCACAGCACCTTTCCTCCTGTATATATACACTGCACAGCACCTTTCCTCCTGTATATATACACTGCACAGCACCTTTCCTCCTGTATATATACACTGCACAGCACCTCTCCTGTATATATACACTGCACAGCACCTTTTCTCCTGTATATATACACTGCACAGCACCTTTTCTCCTGTATATATACACTGCACAGCACCTTTCCTCCTGTATATATACACTGCACAGCACCTTTCCTCCTGTATATATACACTGCACAGCACCTTTCCTCCTGTATATATACACTGCACAGCACCTTTCCTGTATATATACACTGCACAGCACCTTTCCTCCTGTATATATACACTGCACAGCACCTTTCCTCCTGTATATATACACTGCACAGCACCTTTCCTCCTATATATATACACTGCAAAGCACCTTTCCTCCTGTATATATACACTGCACAGCACCTTTCCTCCTGTATATATACACTGCACAGCACCTCTCCTCCTGTATATATACACTGCACAGCACCTTTCCTCCTGTATATATACACTGCACAGCACCTTTCCTCCTGTATATATACACTGCACAGCACCTTTCCTCCTGTATATATACACTGCACAGCACCTTTCCTCCTGTATATATACACTGCACAGCACCTCTCCTGTATATATACACTGCACAGCACCTTTCCTCCTGTATATATACACTGCACAGCACCTTTCCTCCTGTATATATACACTGCACAGCACCTCTCCTGTATATATACACTGCACAGCACCTTTCCTCCTGTATATATACACTGCACAGCACCTTTCCTCCTGTATATATACACTGCACAGCACCTTTCCTCCTGTATATATACACTCCACAGCACCTTTCCTCCTGTATATATACACTCCACAGCACCTCTCCTCCTGTATATATACACTGCACAGCACCTTTCCTCCTGTATATATACACTGCACAGCACCTTTCCTCCTGTATATATACACTGCACAGCACCTCTCCTGTATATATACACTGCACAGCACCTTTCCTCCTGTATATATACACTGCACAGCACCTTTCCTCCTGTATATATACACTGCACAGCACCTCTCCTGTATATATACACTGCACAGCACCTTTCCTCCTGTATATATACACTGCAGAGCACCTTTCCTCCTGTATATATACACTGCACAGCACCTTTCCTCCTGTATATATACACTGCACAGCACCTCTCCTGTATATATACACTGCAGAATTTACAATAGCGGTCACTCATATAAGAAGTGAAATCTGGCATTGTACTATACATTTCTCTGCCGTATCTGGGCATCATAAATCGGGGTATGTGTTAAAGGGGGGGGGCCCACTGAGACTCTTTCGCCCGGGGCCCTCGAAAACCTGGAGCCGGCCCTGGGTGGAATGTAATAAGTGTATACACAGCAGAACATCACAACTCTATACACTTTCTAGTGACCACTGACGGTACTGCAGATCAGCTCCTTTTAAACTAAAACCTGCACCAAGTACTGTACATCCAAGCAAGTGAGGCTCTCATATTGACAATTGTTAGGGATGAAGGATTTTAGGATGTATAATAAAGACACATGACAATGATGAAAGACTGATGTAAGGTGGAATCAATGAAAATCACATTCGGTCTAATCTACTATATAATTGTCTAAGGGTCACTTCCATCTTTCTGTCTGTCCTTCTGTCTGTCACGGATATTCATTGGTCGCGGCCTCTGTCTGTCATGGAATTCCAAGTCGCTGATTGGTCGCTGCAAAACAGCCACGACCAATCAGCGACGGACACAGTCCGGAAGAAAATGGCCGCTCCTCCCTCACCGCAGTCAGTGCCCGGCGTCCGCATACTACCCTACGGTCAGCACTCACACAGGGTTAATGGCAGCGCTGACCGCGGTGTAACGCACTCGGTTAACGCTGCTATTAACCCTGTGTGACCAACTTTTTACTATTCATGCGGCCTATGCTACGTCTCGCGAGACCGCAATGCACTCTTGGGACCGGAGCGCCTTTTTTTTTTTTAACAGGGATATGGTGCATACTACGTGGCTGGGCAATATACTACGTGGCTGGGCAATATACTACGTGGCTGGGCAATATACTACGTGGCTCTGTGCTGTATACTACGTGGCTCTGTGCTGTATACTACGTGGCTCTGTGCTGTATACTACGTGGCTCTGTGCTGTATACTACGTGGCTCTGTGCTGTATACTACGTGGCTCTGTGCTGTATACTACGTGGCTCTGTGCTGTATACTACGTGGCTCTGTGCTGTATACTACGTGGCTCTGTGCTGTATACTACGTGGCTCTGTGCTGTATACTACGTGGCTCTGTGCTGTATACTACGTGGCTCTGTGCTGTATACTACGTGGCTCTGTGCTGTATACTACGTGGCTCTGTGCTGTATACTACGTGGCTCTGTGCTGTATACTACGTGGCTCTGTGCTGTATACTACGTGGCTCTGTGCTGTATACTACGTGGCTCTGTGCTGTATACTACGTGGCTCTGTGCTGTATACTACGTGGCTCTGTGCTGTATACTACGTGGCTCTGTGCTGTATACTACGTGGCTCTGTGCTGTATACTACGTGGCTCTGTGCTGTATACTACGTGGCTCTGTGCTGTATACTACGTGGCTCTGTGCTGTATACTACGTGGCTCTGTGCTGTATACTACGTGGCTCTGTGCTGTATACTACGTGGCTCTGTGCTGTATACTACGTGGCTCTGTGCTGTATACTACGTGGCTCTGTGCTGTATACTACGTGGCTCTGTGCTGTATACTACGTGGCTCTGTGCTGTATACTACGTGGCTCTGTGCTGTATACTACGTGGCTCTGTGCTGTATACTACGTGGCTCTGTGCTGTATACTACGTGGCTCTGTGCTGTATACTACGTGGCTCTGTGCTGTATACTACGTGGCTCTGTGCTGTATACTACGTGGCTCTGTGCTGTATACTACGTGGCTCTGTGCTGTATACTACGTGGCTCTGTGCTGTATACTACGTGGCTCTGTGCTGTATACTACGTGGCTCTGTGCTGTATACTACGTGGCTCTGTGCTGTATACTACGTGGCTCTGTGCTGTATACTACGTGGCTCTGTGCTGTATACTACGTGGCTCTGTGCTGTATACTACGTGGCTCTGTGCTGTATACTACGTGGCTCTGTGCTGTATACTACGTGGCTCTGTGCTGTATACTACGTGGCTCTGTGCTGTATACTACATGGCTCTGTGCTGTATACTACGTGACTGGGCAATATACGTGACTGGGCAGTATACTACGTGTCTGTGCTGTATACTATGTGGCTCTGTGCTGTATACTACGTGACTGGGCAATATACGTGACTGGGCAATATACGTGACTGGGCAATATACTACGTGGCTCTGTGCTGTATACTACATGGCTGGGAAATATACTACGTGGCTGGGCAATATACTACGTGGACATGCATATTCTAGAATACTCGATGCGTTAGAATCGGGCCACCATCTAGTAACATTATTATCTTTTGGCAGGACGGTCACGTGTGATAATAGAAGATGTGCGAGCTGGTAATAGTCATTAATGTCATTTCGTGCATCCCATGAATTTCTATCACTGTTTCCTCCAGGGACCATGAAGGCAAGCAGTTATCTGAAGACAAGAATGTGGGGGTGTATGGGGGGTCATGGCGGGGCAACCGGTCAGGAAGACACAGAGCTTTTACCAAGCAAATATTTTATGTTTATCATAAAGTAAGATGTTTTATATTTTAACGGAACAACGTAGCAACTTTACCTGCCTGGATGTTTATATGGGCCAAAAGAAAGAAAAAAAACAGATAAGATTTTCTCTTATTTTATTTTTTTACAAAAGGATAAAGAAAAGCACTATGACAACAATCACAAGCCAATAACGTAAGAATATTGCTTTATGGGCAGGTTACCTGACTAAAACACTTAAGGCTCCTAAAGGAGTTACAAGTGTTGCCGGTGCAAAAGCATATGCAGCAAAATTTGCAACTTCTCCTGCTCCCACTGGAAGAAAAAAAGGAAAAGATACAAGTGTAAGCGGCACAATAATTATGAAATATGCAGAATGGCGAATGCTAGGAAACAAAGAGGCTGCAGTAATGCATTGCTGTCTTTAGATACCTACTTGATAAAAGTCCTGCCCACCACAGCCATTCTTTCAGATACGCATGGCCGCCTTGACCTACAGAGAACCAAACAACATAATATTAGTACTAAAGTGAAGCATCCATTTCATCAGAAAATAGGACATCTACCATCAGTAAAGAGTATGGTTACTGCCTAAAGTTACTGCGTAGTTAAGAAGCACAATGGGGATTCAACTAAATGGTGACAATTCAGCTTTAGGTCCTTTTATGTGGGCCGATAATTGTTTGAACAGTTTCTTATCACTGGCCCATCAACCATGGCAGAGATCATCTAACAAATAAGCAAAACCTGCTTCCTGGGCATCTTTTACGATCGTTAGTAGTACATCGCCTCATGGAAACAGTGAATGTGCTGCCGATAATATGCCAAACAATTGTAATTAACGTATCATTCATACCTGTACAGTTTGCTTAGACTCATGTAAAAAAGCCCAAATCACTTATCATAGTCTCGGCTAGTGTTAGTAATGGGCAGAAATCTTCTTGTGCAAATGTGGCTTATAAAGAAGCCGTCTCCCTCTTTCTTCTCCCACCCGGTCCAAGACCCTAGTAAGTGAAAGACAGGTCACTATGTAACTTGCTCCCTCGAATAAGATTACATGCCGGCGCCGTCATTCCTAGGGGCTGTACATGCTCATATCAATAACTCTTGCAATGTCATCAGAACCCTGCTTCGCATCCACTACCCCCAGAAATGACGGCGCTTGGCAAGATCTCGGGCTGTGGAGCAGGTCACAGAGAAGAGTGACCTGCCAATCACTGACAGGAGGAGGAAGAAGGAGGGAGGCCGGAGATCTGCAGTGCCAAGAAACAAACTTACAATACAAAAGTATAGATGGAATCAATATTTCAGATGCTTTACATAGGTTAATTAAAAGTCTAAAAACTTGCAGGCAGTTTCCTTTTAACCCCTTCATGACCCAGCCTATTTTGACCTTAATGACCTGGCCATTTTTTGCAATTCTGACCAGTGTCCCTTTATGAGGTAATAACTCAGGAACGCTTCAACGGATCCTAGCGGTTCTGAGATTGTTTTTTCGTGACATATTGGGCTTCATGTTAGTGGTAAATTTAGGTCAATAAATTCTGCGTTTGTGATAAAAACGGAAATTTGGCGAAAATTTTGAAAATTTCGCAATTTTCACATTTTGAATTTTTATTCTGTTAAACCAGAGAGATATGTGACACAAAATAGTTAATAAATAACATTTCCCACATGTATACTTTTACATCAGAACAATTTTGGAAACAAAATTTTTTTTTGCTAGGAAGTTATAAGGGTTAAAATTTGACCAGCGATTTCTCATTTTTACAACGAAATTTACAAAACCATTTTTTTTTAGGGACCACCTCACATTTGAAGTCAGTTTGAGGGGTCTATATGGCTGAAAATACCCAAAAGTGACACCATTCTAAAAACTGCACCCCTCAAGGTACTCAAAACCACATTCAAGAAGTTTATTAACCCTTCAGGTACTTCACAGCAACAGAAGAAACATGGAAGGAAAAAATTAACATTTAACTTTTTAGTCACAAAAATGATATTTTAGCAACAATTTTTTTATTTTCCCAATGGTAAAAGGAGAAACTGAACAACGAAAGTTGTTGTCCAATTTTCCTGAGTACGCTGATAACTCATATGTGGGGGTAAACCACTGTTTGGGCGCACGGCAGGGCTTGGAAAGGGAAGGAGCGCCATTTGACTTTTTGAATGAAAAATTGGCTCCACTCTTTAGCGGACACCATGTCAAGTTTGGAGAGCCCCCGTGTGCCTAAAAATTGGAGCTCCCCCACAAGTGACCCCATTTTGGAAACTAGACGCCCCAAGGAACGTATCTAGATGCATAGTGAGCACTTTGAACCCCCAGGTGCTTCACAAATTGATCTGTAAAAATTAAAAAGTACTTTTTTTTCACAAAAAAATTATTTTTGCCTCAATTTTTTCATTTTCACATGGGCAATAGGATAAAATGGATCATAAAATTTGTTGGGTAATTTCTCCCGAGTACGCCGATACCTCATATGTGGGGGTAAACCACTGTTTGGGCACACGGCAGGGCTCGGAAGGGAAGGCGCGCCATTTGACTTTTTGAATGGAAAATTAGCTCCAATTGTTAGTGGACACCATGTCGCGTTTGGAGAGCCCCTGTGTGCCTAAACATTGGAGCTCCCCCACAAGTGACCCCATTTTGGAAACTAGACCCCCCAAGGAACTTATCTAGATGCATATTGAGCACTTAAAACCCCAGGTGCTTCACAGAAGTTTATAACGCAGAGCCATGAAAATAAAAAATAATTTTTCTTTCCTCAAAAATGATTTTTTAGCCTGGAATTTCCTATTTTGCCAAGGGTAATAGGAGAAAATGGACCCCAAATGTTCTTGTCCAGTTTGTCCTGAGTACGCTGATACCCCATATGTGGGGGTAAACCACTGTTTGGGCGCACGGCAGGGCTCGGAAGGGAAGGCACGCCATTTGGCTTTTTAAATGGAAAATTAGCTCCAATCATTAGCGGACACCATGTCACGTTTGGAGAGCCCCTGTATGCCTAAACATTGGAGATCCCCCACAAATGACCCCATTTTGGAAACTAGACCCCCAAAGGAACTAATCTAGATGTGTGGTGAGCACTTTGAACCCCCAAGTGCTTCACAGACGTTTACAACGCAGAGCCGTGAAAATAAAAAATAATTTTTCTTTCCTCAAAAATGATGTTTTAGCAAGCATTTTTTTATTTTCACAAGGGTAACAGGAGAAATTGGACCCCAGTAATTGTTGCGCATTTTGTACTGAGTATGCTGGTACCCCATATGTGGGGGTAAACCACTGTTTGGGCACACATCGGGGCTCGGAATTGAGGGAGCACCATTTGACTTTTTGAATACAAGATTGGCTGGAATCAATGGTGGCGCCATGTTGCGTTTGGAGACCCCTGATGTGCCTAAACAGTGGAAATCCCTCAATTCTACCTCCAACACTAACCCCAACACCCCTAACCCTAATCCCAACTGTAGCCATAACCCTAATCACAACCCTAATTCCAACCCTAACCCTAAGGCTATGTGCCCACGTTGCGGATTCGTGTGAGATTTTTCAGCATCATTTTTGAAAAATCCGCGGGTAAAAGGCACTGCGTTTTACCTGCGGATTTACCGTGGATTTCCAGTGTTTTTTGTGCGGATTTCACCTGTGGATTCCTATTGAGGAACAGGTGTAAAACGCTGCGGAATCCGCACAAAGAATTGACATGCTGCAGAAAATACAACGCAGCATTTCCGCGTGGTATTTTCCGCACCATGGGCACAGCGGATTTGGTTTTCCATAGGTTTACATGGTACTGTAAACCTGATGGAACACTGCTGCGAATCCGCAGCGGCCAATCCACTGCGAATCCGCAACCAAATCCGCACCGTGTGCACATAGCCTAATTCTAAAGGTATGTGCACACGCTGCGGAAAATGCTGCGGATCCGCAGCAATTTCCCATGAGTTTACAGTTCAATGTAAACCTATGGGAAACAAAAATCGCTGTACACATGCTGCGGAAAAACTGCACGGAAACGCAGCGGTTTACATTCCGCAGCATGTCACTTCTTTCTGCGGATTCCGCAGCGGTTTTACAACTGCTCCAATAGTAAACTGCAGTTGTAAAACCGCAGCGAAATGCGCAGAAAAACCGCGGTAAATCCGCAATAAATCCACAGCGGTTTAGCACTGCGGATTTATCAAATCCGCAGCGGAAAAATCCGCAGAGGAACAGAATACGTGTGCACATACCGAAACCCTAACCCTACCCCTAACCCAACCCCTAACCCTACCCCTAACCCTAACCCTAGTTCTTACCGCAACCTTAGTGGGAAAAAAAAATATTTTTTTTTATTGTCCCTACCTATGGGGGTGACAAGGGGGGGGGGGGGGGGGGGGGGGCATTTACTATTTTTTTTATTTTGATCACTGAGATATAACCTATCTCAGTGATCAAAACTCACTCTGGAACGAATCTGCCGGCCGGCAGATTCGGCGGGCGCACTGTACATGCGCCCGCCATTTTGGAAGATGGCGGCACCCAGGAAAGAAGACGGACGGATCCCGGGAGGCCAGGTAAGTATAAGGGGGGGAGAGATCAGGGCACGGGGGGTGCGTCGGAGCACGGGGGGGGGGGGGGTGATTGGAGCACGGGGGGAGCGGACAGGAGGACGGGGGAGCGGAGCACAGGACGGAGGGGAGCGGACCACAGATCGGGGGGCTGGGGGGGGCGATCGGAGGGGTGGGGTGAGGGCACATAAGTGTTTCCAGCCATGGCCGATGATATTGCAGCATCGGCCATGGCTGGATTGTAATATTTCACCAGTTTTTTGGGTGAAATATTACAAATCGCTCTGATTGGCTGTTGAAAGTGAAACTGCCAATCAGAGCGATCGTAGCCACGGGGGGGTGAAGCCACCCCCCCTGGGCTAAACTACCACTCCCCCTGTCCCTGCAGGCCGGGTGAAATGGGAGTTAACCCTTTCACCCGGCCTGCAGGGACGCGATCTTTCTGTGACAGCATATGCGTCACAGGTCGGATTGGCACCGACTTTCATGACGCATACGCTGTGTCACAGGTCGGGAAGGGGTTAATGATGTTGCCCCCATCGGGTATATTGCTAGTTTATGCATAATGTGGGTACGGAAAGTATTCAGACCCCTTTAAATTTTTCACTCTTTATTTCACTGCAGCCATTTGGCAAATTCAAAAAATGTTCATTTTTTCACATGAATGTACACTCTGTGCCCCATCTTGACTGAAAAAAAACAAATGTAGAAATTTTTGCTAATTTAATAAAAAAGAAAAACTGAAATATCACATGGTCATAAGTATTCAGACCCTTTGCTCAGACACTCATATTTAAGTCACATGCTGTCCATTTCCTTGTGATACTCCTTGAGGGCAGTCTCACACGTCCAGATAATTATAATTAGTGTCCGTGTGCCGGTGCGTTTCTGTGGCACACGAGCGGCACACGTGTGCCGCCCGTGTGCCCACTGGGTACCACACGCACCGTGCAGGAGACAGCGCTAAAGTTTAGTGCTGTACCCTGCATCTGGTGCTGAAGCCTAGATTCATATCTTCCTTGCAGCAGCGTTTGCTGTAGAGAAGATATGCATAATCGTGTTTAAAATAAAGATCCATGTCCCCACCCCCCTCCCAGCCCCTGTGCGCCCCCCCACTGTTATTAAAATACTCACCCGGCTCCCTCGCTGGCGCTGCTTCCTGTCCTGGCCGCACCTTCTACTGTATGAGCGGTCACGTGGGGCCGCTCATTTACAGTAATGAATATGCGGCTCCACCCCTATTGGAGGTGGAACCGCATATTCATGATTGTAATGGGCGGCCCCATGTGACCGCTCATACAGTAGAAGGTGCGGCCAGGACAGGAAGCAGCGCTAGCCAGCGAGGGAGTCAGGTGAGTATTTTAATAACAGCGGGGGGGCACAGGGGGATTGTCATGGATCTTTATTTTAAACACGATTATGCATATCTTCTCTACAGCAAACGCTGCTGCAGGGAAGATATGAATCGCGGCTTCAGCACCAGTGGGGGGGGACAGCGCTTACAGTAGCGCTGTCTCCTGCATGGCACACGGACTGCACACGGACAACGTCCGTGTGCGGTACGTATTTTATACGGACCCATTGACTTTAATGGGTCCGTGTAATCCGTGCGCTCCCACGAACACTGACATGTCTCCGTGTTTGGCACACGGAGACACGGTCCGCAAAAAAAATCAATGACATCTGCACAGATGCATTGATTTCACTGTGTCTACGTGTGTCAGTGGCTCCGGTACATGAGGAAACTGGCACCTCACGTACCGGAGCCACTGACGTGTGAAACCAGCCTGAGATGGTTCTACTCCTTTATTGGATGCCAGCTGTGTTAAATTAAACTGAAAGGACTTGATTTGGAAAGGCAAACAAATGTCTGTATAAGACCTCACAGCTCAGTGCATGTCAGACCAAATGAGAATCATGAGGTCAAAGGAACTGGCCAAGGAGCTCAGAGACAGAATTGTGGCAAGGCACAGATCTGGCCAAGGTTACAACAGAATTCTTGCAGTACTCAAGGTTCCTAAGAGCACAGAGGCCTCCATAATCCTTAAATGGAAGAAGTTTGGGACCACCAGAAGTCTTCCTAGACCTGGCCGTCCAGCCAAACTGAGCAATCGTGGGAGAAAAGCCTTGGTGAGAGAGGTAAAGAAGAACCCCAAGATCACTGTGGCTGAGCTCCAGAGATGCAGTAGGGAGATGGGAGAAAGTTCCAAAGAGTCAACTACCACTGCAGCCCTCCACCAGTTGGGCCTTTATGGCAGAGTGGCCCGACGGAAGCCTCTCCTCAGTGCAAGACATATGAAAGCCTGCATAGAGCTAAAAAAAACACATGAAGGACTCCCAGACTATGAGAAATAAGATTCTTTGGTCTGATGAGATGAAGATAGACCTTTTTGGTGATAATTCTAAGCGGTATGTGTGGAGAAAACCAGGTACTGGTCATCACCTGCCCAATACAATCCCAACAGTGAAACATGGTGGTGGCCACATTATGCTATGGGGGTGTTTTTCAGCTGCAGGGACAGACTGATTGCCATTGAAGTAAACATGAATGTGGCCAAACACAGAGATATCCTGGAAGAAAACATCTTCCAGAGTGCTCTGGACCTCAGACTTGGCAGAAGGTTCACCTTCCAACAAGACAATAACCCTAAGCACACAGCTAAAATAACAAAGGAGTGGCTTCAGAACAACTCTGTGACCATTCTTGATTGGCCCAGCCAGAGACCTGACCTAAACCCAATTGAGCATCTCTGGAGAGACCTGAAAATGGCTGTCCACCAACGTTCACCATCCATCCTGATGGAACTGAAGAGGATGTGCAAGGAAGAATGGCAGAGGATCCCCAAATCCAGGTGTGAAAAACTTGTTGCATCATTCTCAACAAGACTCATGGCTGTACTAGCTCAAAAGAGTGCTTCTACTCAATACTGAACAAAGGGTCTGAATACTTCGGACCATGTGATATTTCAGTTTTTCTTTTTTAATAAATTTACAAAAATTATTACATTTCTGTTTTTTTATCAGACAAGATGGGGTGCAGAGTAAACATTAATGAGAAAAAAATGATTTTTTTTAAATTTACCAAATAGCTGCAATGAAACAAAGAGTGAAAAATTTAAAGGGGTCTGAATACTTTCCGCATCCACTGTATGCATAATGTGGGTTGCAATGAACAGGGCCACCGTTGCACGCTATGAGGGATAGGGAAGTTATTGTGCAAATAGTTTACTTCATTCAGCTCAGGGAGCTCTGAAAATATCGGATAGATGGGTCAAGCCCTTTTAACCCCTTTACTACCTTTAACCCCTTCAAGTCGCGGCCCTTTTTCATTTCTGCGTTTTCGTTTTTCACTTCCCTCCTGAGCCATAACTTTTTTATTTTTCCGTCAATATGGTCATGTGAGGGCTTATTTTTTGCGGGACAAGTTGTACTTTTGAACGACACCATTGGTTTTACCATGTCTTTTACTAGAAAACGGGAAAAAAATTCCAAGTGCGGTGAAATTGCAAAAAAAGTGCAATCCCACACTTGTTTTTTGTTTGGCTTTTTTGCTAGGTTCACTAAATGCTGAAACTAACCTGCCATTATGATTCTCTAGGTCATTACGAGTTCATAGACACCTAACATGTCTAGTATTTTTTATCCAAGTGGTGAAAAAAAATTCCAAACTTTGCTTTAAAAAAAAAAAAAAAAAGTGCCATTTTCCGATACCCGTAGCGTCTCCATTTTTCATGATCTGGGGTCGGGTGAGGGCTTATTTTTTGCGTGCCGAGCTGATGTTTTTAATGATACCATTTTTGCGCAGATACGTTCTTTTGATCGCCCGTTATTGCCTTTTAATGCAATGTCGCGGCGACCAAAAAAACGTAATTCTGGCGTTTCGGATTTTTTTTCTCACTACGCCGTTTAGCGATCAGGTTAATGCTTTTCTTTAATTGATAGATCGGGCGATTCTGAGCTCGGCGATACCAAATATGTGTAGATTTGATTTTTTTTTTATTGTTTTATTTAGGATGGGGCAAAAGGGGGGTGATTTAAACTTTTATATTTTTTATATTTTTTTCATATTTTTAAAAACTTTTTTTTTTACTTGTGCCATGCTTCAATAGCCTCCATGGGAGGCTAGAAGCTAGCACCACTTGATCGGCTCAGCTACATAACAGCGATCATCAGATCGCTGCTATGTAGCTGAAATGCAGGTGTGCTGTGAGCGCCGACCACAGGTGGGCGCTCACAGCAGGCCTGCATCAGTAACCATAGAGGTCTCAAGGACCTCTATGGTTACCTTCCTGATGCATCGCCGACCCCCGATCATGTGACGGGGGTCGGCGATGACGTCATTTCCGGCCGCCCGGCCGGATGCGGTAGTTAAATGCCGCTGTCTGTGTTTGACAGCGGCATTTAACAGGTTAATAGCGGCGGGTGAATAGCGATTTCACCTGCCGCTATTGCGCGCACATGTCAGCTGTACAAAACAGCTGACATGTCGCGACTTTGATGCGGGCTCACCGCCGGAGCCCACATCAAAGGGGGATTCACGGCATGCACAGTAGATGTACGGCGCATGTCGTGAAAGGGTTAATGCACTTGTATGAAAAATTCAGTATGAAGTAAAATAAAAATAAAAAATAAAAAATCTGTAATTAAAAAAAATAAAAAAAAATAAAAAACACAAAAGTTCAAAGCACACCCTTTTGCCCTATTTTTTTTTTAAACAAGTTTGGAATTGGTGTTTAGTAGTGATGAGCGAATATACTCGTTACTCGAGATTTCCCAAGCATGCTCGGGGGTCCTCCGAGTATTTTTAGTGCTCGGAGATTTAGTTTTTATTGCCGCAGCTGAATGATTTACATCTGTTAGCCAACATAAGTACATGTGGGGGTTGCCTAGTTGCTTGGGAATCCCCACATGTACTTATGCTGGCTAACAGATGTAAATCATTCAGCTGCGGCAATAAAAACTAAATCTCCGAGTACTAAAAAAAATAATTGGAGGACCCCCGAACATGCCTGGGAAATCTCGAGAAACGAGTATATTCGTTCATCACTAGTAAACAAACAGCATAACAAGCAAAAAAAAAAAAAGAATCAAAATACCAAAATTACATTTTTGGGGCTGCTGCAACAGTGCAGTAAAAAGTGACCAAAAGATCATATCTACCCCAAATAGTATCATTACAAATGCCAGATAGGTGCACAAAAATAAGCCCTCATCCTGCCGCAGATTCCGATACTACACCTAAATTATTGTCAGCAAATGGCTAACGGATGGAAATCTGCCTCATCCGACTGAAAACCGATATGACCAGTAAAAATCAGTCTGGAAATGACCAGGAATGTAATGGGTAAACGGCTCCTGAAAAACATCAGAAAGAAAGTCACATACAAGGAAGGGTTTTTTCAGGATGACCATAACAGATAAAGAAGAGAAGAACTGGCTGTAACCTAACAATATGTCTGTCTGTCATGGCAAAGTCAGACCAATGTCATCCAGTTCGGTGTCACCGGTCGGACATCTGTGGAGACAGCAGTGCTTAGCACCCATTATATACCTGCTCTCATGGAGCCCTTTCTTGCCAGCCGTAGCAGCCCCTTCTTCTTCAGTATAAAGCTGCCTCCGATAAAAATGCTTGAGCTAATCGCCAGGATGAGCCCAATGTAAAAGTCATATTTTCCTTTGTCTTGACTCATCTTGAAATGCTGTTATTCTACAAGCCGAGATTCATGGGTGTCCGCACACATTAACTTCTTCTCTGGAGCTGGCCGGTATATCTGTAGGAGAGCAGAAAGAAATGTGAACGTTGATTTCCAGGACAAAGTGATATAACTGAACAGCACATGGCAATAAGGCAGGTTACAAAGCTGCAGAAAGCATCGGGCATGACCAGATGCTATCATGTAAAGCGTACAGTAGTCAATGGGACTATAATCCATCACCTTGACCTTGGGAGCTCAGACAATGTGCTCCTGACAATATGGGCTACGAGTGGCCACCCAATTATTAAAGTGCTGCTGCCTGGTTATACACTAGATGGACAAAACACTTGGACAATTTTCTCATAACACCGGCATCCCAATGTAAATGTACAGGTAGCAGTATGGAATTGGTCTTCTCTTTGCACCCAAAACAACTTCCATTCTTCTGGGAAGGCTTTCTGGAAGATATTGCAGGGTGTCCGTGGGAATATATAGCCATTTGTTCAGAAGAACAATTCTGTGATCAGACACTGATGTTGAAACAGATGTTGTGCCTCACAATGTTCTCTCTGATTCATCCCAAAGGTGTTAGATGAGGTAGTCATGTTCTTCTACACCAAACTCACCCAACCTGCATGGACCTTACTTTGTGCATTGGGATACGGTCATTTGAAACAGAAAAGTCCCCCCCAAAACTATTCCCACAAAGTTGGATCTCTAGACGCTCTTTAATTCTGCTTTCATAGGGGGTAGTCTGAAGTTCATGGCTAATCTATTAGGTTTAAAAACCTCTGTTTAAACACAAAATCCAGGAGTTTTTACACTTCTGGCACAATCATACAATAGATTTTCACATACAGAGAGTCGGTCAGCTCTCCTGACTTTTTTGTTTTAGCCAATACAAGATATATTGATAAAAGTGATAGTAACTCATATATCCATATATTTCAGAAGAACAAGACAATGACAGAGCCTATATAGGCATATTAATATATGGGGCATATTGTATTTCAGCAACCGAGACATCTGTTCCCACACATGTCCTGCAGTATATACAGACATCGATCACTACATAAGAAATAAATAGGTGGGGTAAATCAATGACTTCCATCCTGTACTTGGCAGAAACCACTCATGTGTACTCACTGGGACTGCAAGTATCCAACAAGGAATTAGGGCATGTTTCCATGGTCAGTGTTAGCAGCGCTTTGGACGCAGCACCGACTTTTGTACCCACGGTGGTTCCACATGTGATCATTGAACCATGCGGAATCACCACATCCTATACATTTATCTTGCCGAGACTGAGCGTCTCCGCAAGGTAAATTGACATGCTGCAGTCTAGAAATATGCGCCGCATGTGCGTATACGCAGGGAAGCCGCGGGTGTCGGTACACATATAGTGGAGATGGGATTTCACAAAATCCCATCCACTATGCTGTAACATCTGGACGTTGCGGATTGGTTTACTGACCGTGGAAACATACCCTTATAGATCAGCATTAAGAGATACCAATAGTAGACCAACAGTCTGACTTTTATTCTTAGGTGCCATCATAGCTGCTTCCTTTTTTTTATACTTTTTTTTCTTTTTTCCAAAGAGGAGGTGTGCTTGCTTCTATGGCAATAAAAAGGTCCCTTGGAAGTTACGTTTTTGTTCAAATTGATCAATGAGCAAAAGATTTGCGAAATGCTCATTGACTTAGATGGTAGAGTCAGACCTACCAGCATGGATCAGAATAGGAGTCTAATGGATCTGTGATTTTAATGGCTGTGTGAATATATTCCATCAATTCTATAAGTACTGTACGTGTAAAAAAAAAAAAAGGTACATTTCACACGGATGCGTCAATGTAGCTTAAGATTAATAGACAGTAATCTATACAATGTAAGACCGGATGATGTTAAAGAGAGAACATGTTCCATTTGTGGAGGAGATCTCTACGCAGTCATAGCAATATATGAAGATCAGGAAGATCCAACCCAGCCAGGCTTCTGACACCAGCCAATTAGGCAGGCCATGGGAAAGACAGAGCTCATTCTTAACATTTCACAAGAGACGTACAAACCAAGGAAGACACGATTCAGAACATCCTGATAACATGTTCTCTTCAATGGAAGCTGAACAGCAGCATCGCTAAATGGCGTGTGAACCAGGGGTATTCACATCTATATACTATTTACGCCCGGCCACTGAGGAAACAGGTAATGGCTGATCTGTAGGAGTGTTGGTCCCCCATTAATCTGATGGGAATTACCTATCCTAAGGAAGTAGGTCATCAATATCTAAAGTCTGGGATCATCCCTTTAACCATGCAGAAGAGGAAAAACTTGATCACTGACTTCACAGCAGATACGACAAGTGCATGTTGTTAATATGCTTAGTCAGCGACATGATAAACTTGCTGGAGGTTGTTATAGACCTGATAAGTACGACGTACGATTCTCAGCAGGATCCCTGATAGCTGCTGCGTGTCAGACACAGCGATATCGTAACGATATCGCTGGAACGTCACGAATCGTACCGTCATAGCGATCGAAATGGTATAGTGTGACGGTACCCTAAGCCTCTCCGTCCTGATACTAGAGACATAAGAACAAGCAGTCACCTGAACACACAATGGAATAAACACCTACACTCTGTCCACAAAAAGCCAGTAAAGCAGCACACCGCACTCATCACACGTTTTCTCGGTGCTACGAGGCTAAACAATGCCTGGATGTCTCCTGTGACTCCAGCTAATTATGAGTTACGAGATCCTGGAGGAGCAGCGTCACCACCAGGGAGAGCACAATGAGGCGGCAGACTAATTAACACAGCACTCCGCTGGCAGCGCAGCTTTCTCACACGCTGGCGGAATAACAATTAGCTTAGAAGCCAAGAAATTGTTTTCCAGTCATTTATAGGTCAGTAATTAAATCCATAGAAAGCATTCATTTGTGGAAGGCCAGAAAGACACTTTGTAGCATCCTTCCAAGTGTGAGAAGCTGGAAGACTATGGCAGATAGAGAATTATCTTCCTTCCTTATTCCTGCTGAACATTTCAGGGAGGCACTGACAGCTGGGTGTTACCATACCTCTCCTATACAGGGTGGGTCCCTGCACCATACCTCTCCTATACAGGGTGGGTCCCTGCACCTTACCTCTCCTATACAGGGTGGGTCCCTGCACCATACCTCTCCTATACAGGGTGGGTCCCTGCACCATACCTCTCCTATACAGGGTGGGTCCCTGCACCATACCTCTCCTATACAGGGTGGGTCCCTGCACCATACCTCTCCTATACAGGGTGGGTCCCTGCACCATACCTCTCCTATACAGGGTGGGTCCCTGCGCCATACCTCTCCTATACAGGGTGGGTCCCTGCGCCATACCTCTCCTATACAGGGTGGGTCCCTGCGCCATAACTCTCCTATACAGGGTGGGTCCCTGCACCATACCCCTCCTATACAAGGTGGGTCCCTGCACCATACCCCTCCTATACAGGGTGGGTCCCTGCACCATACCCCTCCTATACAAGGTGGGTCCCTGCGCCATACCTCTCCTATACAGGGTGGGTCCCTGCGCCATAACTCTCCTATACAGGGTGGGTCCCTGCGCCATAACTCTCCTATACAGGGTGGGTCCCTGCACCATACCTCTCCTATACAGGGTGGGTCCCTGCACCATACCCCTCCTATACAAGGTGGGTCCCTGCACCATACCCCTCCTATACAGGGTGGGTCCCTGCGCCATAACTCTCCTATACAGGGTGGGTCCCTGCACCATACCTCTCCTATACAGGGTGGGTCCCTGCACCATACCCCTCCTATACAAGGTGGGTCCCTGCACCATACCTCTCCTATACAGGGTGGGTCCCTGCACCATACCTCTCCTATACAGGGTGGGTCCCTGCGCCATACCTCTCCTATACAGGGTGGGTCCCTGCGCCGTACCTCTCCTATACAGGGTGGGTCCCTGCGCCGTACCTCTCCTATACAGGGTGGGTCCCTGCACCATACCTCTCCTATACAGGGTGGGTCCCTGCACCATACCCCTCCTATACAAGGTGGGTCCCTGCACCATACCCCTCCTATACAGGGTGGGTCCCTGCGCCATAACTCTCCTATACAGGGTGGGTCCCTGCACCATACCTCTCCTATACAGGGTGGGTCCCTGCACCATACCCCTCCTATACAAGGTGGGTCCCTGCACCATACCTCTCCTATACAGGGTGGGTCCCTGCACCATACCTCTCCTATACAGGGTGGGTCCCTGCGCCATACCTCTCCTATACAGGGTGGGTCCCTGCGCCGTACCTCTCCTATACAGGGTGGGTCCCTGCGCCGTACCTCTCCTATACAGGGTGGGTCCCTGCACCATACCTCTCCTATACAGGGTGGGTCCCTGCACCATACCCCTCCTATACAAGGTGGGTCCCTGCACCATACCCCTCCTATACAGGGTGGGTCCCTGCGCCATAACTCTCCTATACAGGGTGGGTCCCTGCACCATACCTCTCCTATACAGGGTGGGTCCCTGCACCATACCCCTCCTATACAAGGTGGGTCCCTGCACCATACCCCTCCTACACAAGGTGGGTCCCTGCACCATACCTCTCCTATACAGGGTGGGTCCCTGCGCCATACCTCTCCTATACAGGGTGGGTCCCTGCGCCGTACCTCTCCTATACAGGGTGGGTCCCTGCGCCGTACCTCTCCTATACAGGGTGGGTCCCTGCACCATACCTCTCCTATACAGGGTGGGTCCCTGCGCCATACCTCTCCTATACAGGGTGGGTCCCTGCGCCATACCTCTCCTATACAGGGTGGGTCCCTGCACCATACCTCTCCTATACAGGGTGGGTCCCTGCACCATACCTCTCCTATACAGGGTAGGTCCCTGCACCATACCTCTCCTATACAGGGTGGGTCCCTGCGCCATACCTCTCCTATACAGGGTGGGTCCCTGCGCCATACCCCTCCTATACAGGGTGGGTCCCTGCGCCATACCCCTCCTATACAGGGTGGGTCCCTGCACCATAAGCCAAGATTAGAGAGGACACACCACAACTGGTAGGACAACAAAGGACAGAGTTCTAAGGAAAGGTGAGATACAGAACTGTCAGGAGAGGTGACAGATCCTCTAAAAGTAAAAAATGCATACATTATAACATAAATAGCTTAAGACTTGATGAGGCTGGTGTACTAACTTTAAAAATCCATGATAAAATGGCATTATAATGCATATGCATGATGTTGAGCAATAGTTCGACTCTTAATATCATTTTAATAATGAGAAAAGGTTTATAGTCATCCTGACACTGATTTTCACAGTAAGTACACCGGCCTCATTAAATCTAAGAAATCTATTTAATAATGTGCTCAGCTTGCGTTGTGTGGTGACAGGTCTAGAACATGCTATAGCAGAGCTCCTCAGGTTGGGGAATAATCTGGACTTTTAACCCCGGCGGGGATTGCCAATAGTAACTATAGCATTTGTGGGATCACTACAGCTTGGTCTGGATACAGGGCGATCCTCCTTCCATTCATCACATTGGTGGGCGCTCTGAAGGCAGGAATCTTCATCACTGGAAACTAATGCTACGAGGACACCCATGATTTAAAGGGCCTCGGCCATCACACCGATCCTGATCTAATAAACAAGGGGTGCAGCTGTAAAAAACAGAGAAGCCCCCAAATCCTAGGAGACTGCACTGTATGGAAAGGACCAGAAGAATGAAAACTCATGTGCCCGGCCAGGAGGCGCGTATAGCTCTGCCCATGGTCCCTCCTGAGCAATCAGTAATGGATGAAGGCGGTCACCCCATAGATGCCCATCACGATGGTGGGCTACTTGTGCCATCCTCTGATGGAACGTACTGGTGGTCTAATGTCTTAGGCTACGTTCACATTCGCGTCTTTGGACGCGTCGTCGCCGCAACGCACGACGCATGTAAAATGCATGCAAAAACACATTGTTTTGTGACGCATGCGTCCATTTTTGGCTTGATTTTGGACGCAAAGAAAATGCAACTTGCTGCGTCCTCTGCGCCCTGACACTTGCGCCAAAAATGACGCATGCGTCACAAAACGCAAGACAACGCATGTCCATGCGCCCCCATGTTAAATATAGGGGCGCATAATGCATGCGTCGCCGAACCTGCGCCCGACGCAACGCAAATGTGAACGTAGCCTTACACCCCACTGACAGATTCGAGTGGTCTGACTATTCTGTTCATGGAGGATCAGTTCTTACAGGGGCACATCTGTCACCTGGCCATAGGAGAAAGGAACGCAGCCACTGTGCAGTGTGGGGACTCGGGGGTCCCGGCACTAATGAAGGCATTCCCTCACTGACAGGACACGGTGCTCTGTGTGTGGCCACTGGGGCTGCACTTCCATGTGCTGACACAGGGCGGCGCATTACCTGCCTCCCGCTCCTATCCCGCCCTGCACTCGCCTTCCAGCTAACGGGGCCGATATCTCCATGGGGCCACGGCTGATTGCTCCTGAGTCCGGGACTGACGTCACTCCGGCTCCGCCAGCTTCCTGCTTCCGCCACCGCCGCCGTACAAGGCTGGAGAGGACACGTGACAGGACACGTGACAGGACATGTGACCGGCGCCTTCAACTAACTTTATGAAAAAAGGCAATCTCACAGGTCACAGGAGAGGAGAGAGCGGGCAGCGAGCGAGCAGAGTAGAGGGTCCAAGAGGAGAGGAGAGGGAGGAGAAGGAGGGCAGCGGAGGAGAGGGAGGGTCGGAGGAGAGGGAGGGTCGGAGGAGAGGGAGGGTCGGAGGAGAAGGAGGGCAGAGGAGGAGAGGGAGGGCAGAGGAGGAGAGGGAGGGCAGCGGAGGAGAGGGAGGGCAGCGGAGGAGAGGGAGGGCAGCGGAGGGTCGGAGGAGAAAGAGGGCAGCGGAGGAGAGGGAGGGCAGCGGAGGAGAGGGAGGGCAGCGGAGGAGAGGGAGGGCAGCGGAGGAGAGGGAGGGTAGCGGACGAGAGGGAGGGTAGCGGAGGAGAGGGAGGGTCGGAGGAGAGGGAGGGTAGCGGAGGGTCGGAGGAGAGGGAGGGCAACGGAGGAGAGGGAGGGTCGGAGGAGAGGGAGGGCAGCGGAGGGTCGGAGGAGAGGGAGGGCAGCGGAGGAGAAGGAGGGTAGCGGAGGGTCGGAGGAGAGTGAGGGTCGGAGGAGAGGGAGGGTCGGAGGAGAGGGAGGGCAGCGGAGGGTCGGAGGAGAGGGAGGGCAGCGGAGGGTTGGAGGAGAGGGAGGGCAGCGGAGGGACGTACTAAAAAGGAAAGAAATAAAAAGAATGAACATAACTTATAGGTCCAAAGATATGGAGAGATATTATAGAATTTCTTATGCATCTTGGATATAAAATGAACATGAATTATATGTAGACAATTATGAAATCAACTCATTCCCCATATAAACAGGTGTATATTATATTCCCTGTGCTTTATAGATGAGGAATGAACATGAAATATATGTAAATAATAGGAGTATGAACATATATCCCATATAAACTCCGAAAGGAGATTGAGGACAGCAGAGGGTCAGAGAAGGAGAGGAAGGGCTGCAGAGGGTCAGAGAGGAAGGGCAGCAGAGGGTCGGAGAAGAGAGGGAGGGCAGCAGAGGGTCGGAGAAGAGAGGGAGGGCAGCAGAGGGTCGGAGAAGGAGAGGAAGGACTGCAGAGGGTTGGAGAGGGAGGGCAGCAGAGGGTCGGAGAGGGAGGGCAGCAGAGGGTCGGAGAGGGAGGGCAGCAGAGGGTCGGAGAGGGAGGGCAGCAGAGGGTCGGAGAGGAAGGGCAGCAGAGGGTCGGAGAGGAAGGGCAGCAGAGGGTCGGAGAGGAAGGACAGCAGAGGGTCGGAGAGGAAGGACAGCAGAGGGTCGGAGAGGGAGGACAGCAGAGGGTCGGAGAGGGAGGGCAGCAGAAGGTCGGAGAAGAGAGGGAGGGCAGCAGAGGGTCAGAGAAGGAGAGGAAGGGCTGCAGAGGGTCGGAGAGGAAGGGCTGCAGAGGGTCGGAGAGGGAGGGCTGCAGAGGGTCGGAGAGGGAGGGCAGCAGAAGGTCGGAGAAGAGAGGGATGGCAGCAGCGGGTCAGAGAAGGGGAGGAAGGGCTGCAGAGAGGAAGGTCAGCAGAGGGTCGGAGGAGAGAGGGAGGGCAGCAGAGGGTCGGAGGAGAGAGGGAGGGCAGCAGAGGGTCGGAAAAGGAGAGGAAGGGCTGCAGAGGGTCGGAGAGGGAGGGCAGCAGAAGGTCAGAGAAGGAGAGGAAGGGCAGCAGAGGGTCGGAGAGGGAGGGCAGCAGAGGGTCAGAGAAGGAGAGGAAAGGCAGCAGAGGGTCGGAGGAGAGAGGGAGGGCAGCAGAGGGTCGGAAAAGGAGAGGAAGGGTAGCAGAGGGTTGGAGAGGGAGGGCAGCAGAGGGTTGAAGAGGGAGGGCAGCAGAGGGTCGGAGAGGGAGGGCAGCAGAAGGTCGGAGAAGAGAGGGAGGGCAGCAGAGGGTCGGAGAAGAGAGGGAGGGCAGCAGAGGGTCGGAGAAGAGAGGGAGGGCAGCAGAAGGTTGGAGAGGAAGGGCAGCAGAGGGTCGGATAGGGAGGGCAGCAGAGGGTCAGAAGGAGAGGAAGGGCAGCAGAGTGTCGGAGGAGAGGAAGGGCAGCAGAGTGTCGGAGGAGAAAGGGAGGGCAGCAGAGGGTCGGAGGAGAGAGGGAGGGTCAGAGAAGGAGAGGAAGGGCTGCAGAGGGTCGGAGAGGGAGGGTAGCAGAAGGTCGGAGAGGGAGGGCAGCAGAGGGTCGGAGAGGAAGGGTATCAGAGGAGAGAAATACTCTTCAAGATATATTTTGAGATGGAGGGATGTTAAATAGATATAAATATGTGATTGAGATATAATCAGTGCTTTGCTTGTGTAGCTTATTTTATTACTAAATTATTTTCTGAAAAAACAAGGCGTGGGGTCCCCCAAAATTGTATTAACTAGCAGAGAGAAAGCGAACAGATGGGGGCTAATGTTTATAGCCTGGGTAGGGGGTAATACTCATGGAGCCTCCCAGGCTATTAATATCAGCGCATAAAAGATGTGGCACTCACCCCAAGATTGCTTGAAAACAATGTCCTTTAATTCGCTTTATGCGGCATTAGACATCTGTGGAGAGGCAGCAGGTAAAAGTGAGGGGTGCTGGGACAGGAGAACGGACGACGGCCGTTTCGCACAAATGTGCTTCCACGGGTCCAGGACATTGTTTTTCAGCAATCTTGGGGTGAGTGCCACATCTTTTATGCTTAGATAGTGTGTAACTCTATTGTTCTGCTATATGTAGAGCACCGCCCATGGATGCATCAATTGTTGTGTTTTTAAGTCTGATGGAAAGCCGGTCCCATATGTTCTATAGCCTGTGAAGAATACTAGTTACTTGGTGCCGCTCAGTTCGGAATCTTGTTTGTTTGGCTATTAATATCAGCTCACAGCACTTGCGCTGTGTGCACACGTTCAGGATTTTTCGCGATAAAAATGCTTAAAAAACGCATACTTATGCATCCTATCATTTATAATGCATTCTGCAATTTTTGTGCGTATGTTGCTTTTCTTCCGCATGTTCATTAATTTGGGGGATTTTTTGCATTTTTACAGCTATTTATTGCATTGGGAAAGCTCCGGGAAAAAACGGGTAAAAAAACACATGCGGATTTCCTGCAGAAAAAGTCCGGTTTTGTTCAGGAAAATTCTGCAGAAAATCCTGACGTGTACACATAGCGTTAGCCTTTATTGGTTATTAAAATGGCGCAAAAAAAAAAATAAAGATGTAGGGTCCCACTATAATTAATCACCATCAAAGGCTATGCAGATAGCTGCGGGCTGATATTAATAGCCTAGGAAGGGGCCATAAATACTGCCCCCCCCCCCCAGCTCTACCGCCCCAGTAATGGTGCATCCATAAGGTGCGCCAATGGCACTTAGTCTCTTCCCTCTTGCCCTGGTGCGTTGGTAAGTAGAGTGATAGTATTGGGGTTGATGTCAGCTTTGTATTGTCAGGTGACATCAAGCTCACAGGATAGTAATGGAGAGGCGCCTATAAGACACCCCCATTACAAACCCCATAGTCAAATTGTTGAAAAAAATAACACCCAGAATAAAGTCCTTTATTTGAAAAAAATTACACAGACTCCTTTATTAAATTAACATTAACTAAAAACACTGAGGCTATGTGCACACATTGCGGATTTTCTGCGGATCCGCAGCGTTTTTTGAGGTGCAGAAACGCTGCAGATCCGCAATTGATTTACAGTACAATGTAAATCAATGAGAAAAAAAAATGCTGTGCACAATTTGCGGAAAATCCGCTGCGGAAATGCTGCGGTTTAAAAGAAGTAGCATGTCACTTCTTTTTTATTAATCTGCAGCGTTATTGTACCCATTCCATTATAGAAAACCGCAGGGGTAAAAAACGCAGCAAATCCGCAAGAAAACCGCACAAAAAACGTGACAAATCCGCAGGTGCGTTTTCTGCCAGGAGAGGCAGAATCCGCACCAGAAATTCCTAAGCCTGATAGTCCCCTTTACACCCAATCCATTGAAGCCCATGTCCCCTGTAAAATAGTTTAAAAAATAACCATATTCCTCACCTGTCTGACGAGAAGATAATCCAATTGTCCCGCGACTCATCTAGCTCTGTTACATCTAGATGGCAGGCTGAGTTGTTGCATGATGCGACTATATAGCCTGTCATCCAGCAGAGGCACTGAGCTGTGCATGCTTGCTTAGCTTAGGGACTCGCGGTGACGTGATAAACTTGAAGGGCATTCATAGCCATTGAACTCCTTCCACCTCAGTTACATCAGCCTGAGCGCCATTGGAAAAGTTTTAACTGCGCTCGCACTCACGGCATTGAGTTGAACGGAGTTCATTAGCTCTGAACTCAGATGACCTTTCTGACGGCACCACGAGCTTGAGAACATTCATTGGATATGAACTTCACTCAACTTTATCACGTCACCGTGAGTCACTGATGCGCAGCTCAGTGTCTGCTGGATGGCAGGCTGTATTGTCACATCATTCAGCCTGCCATCCAGATTTAGCAGGCTATGGAGAAATGGTTAATTAGTAATGTCGGGGACAGGTGAGGATGACTTTGCTTTATTATCATTAATGGCCCCTTCCTAGCCTATTAATATCAGCCTGCAGCTGTCTGCCTAGCCTTTGAATAATAATAATCTTTATTTTTATATAGCGCTAACATATTCCGCAGCGCTTTACAGCTTGCACACATTATCGTCACTGTCCCAGTTGGGGCTCACAATCTAAATTCCCTATCAGTATGTCTTTGGAATGTGGGAGGAAACCGGAGTACCCGGAGGAAACCCACGCAAACACGGAGAGAACATACAAACTCTTTGCAGATGTCCTTAGTGGGGTTTGAACCCAGGACTCCAGCGCTGCAAGGCTGCTGTGCTATCCGCTGAGCCACTGTGCTGCCAGCTTTTGCTGGTTATTAACCCCTTCATGACCCAGCCTATTTTGACCTTAAAGAGCTTGCCGTTTTTTGCAATTCTGACCAGTGTCCCTTTATGAGGTAATAACTCAGGAACGCTTCAACGGATCCTAGCGGTTCTGAGATTGTTTTTTCGTGACATATTGGGCTTCATGTTAGTGGTAAATTTAGGTCAATAAATTCTGCGTTTATTTGTGATAAAAACGGAAATTTGGCGAAAATTTTGAAAATTTCGCAATTTTCACATTTTGAATTTTTATTCTGTTAAACTAGAGAGTTATGTGACACAAAATAGTTAATAAATAACATTTCCCACATGTATACTTTACATCAGCACAATTTTGGAAAAAAAAATTTTTTTTGCTAGGAAGTTATAAGGGTTAAAATTTGACCAGCGATTTCTCATTTTTACAACGAAAGTTGCAAAACCATTTTTTTAGGGACCACCTCACATTTGAAGTCAGTTTGATGGGTCTATATGGCTGAAAATACCCAAAAGTGACACCATTCTAAAAACTGTACCCCTCAAGGTACTCAAAACCACATTCAGGGTATGTGCACACGTCAGGATTTTGTCAGGATTTTTCATCAGTATTTGTAGCCAAAACCAGGAGTGGAACAATTAGAGGAAAAGTATAATAGAAACATGTGCACCACTTCTGCATTTATCACCCATTGCTGGTTTTGGCTACAAATACTGATGAAAAATCCTGATGCAATCCTGACGTGTGCACATACCCTCAAGAAGTTTATTAACCCTTCAGGTGCTTCACAGCAGCAGAAGCAACATGGAAGGAAAAAATGAACATTTAACTTTTTAGTCACAAAAATTAACTTTTAGCAACAATTTTTTATTTTCCCAATGGTAAAAGGAAAAACTGAACCACGAAAGTTGTTGTCCAATTTGTCCTGAGTACGCTGATACCTCATATGTGAGGGTAAACCACTGTTTGGGCGCACGGCAGGGCTTGGAAGGGAAGGAGCGCCATTTGACTTTTTGAATGAAAAATTGGCTCCACTCTTTAGCGGACACCATGTCACGTTTGGAGAGCCCCCGTGTGCCTAAAAATTGGAGCTCCCCCACAAGTGACCCCATTTTGGAAACTAGACGCCCCAAGGAACTTATCTAGATGCATAGTGAGCACTTTGAACCGCCAAGTGCTTCACAAATTGATCCGTAAAAATGAAAAAGTACTTTTTTTTCACAAAAAAATTCTTTTCGCCTCAATTTTTTCATTTTCACATGGGCAATAGGATAAAATGGATCATAAAATTTGTTGGGCAATTTCTCCCGAGTACGCCGATACCTCATATGTGGGGGTAAACCACTGTTTGGGCACTCGTCAGGGCTCGGAAGGGAAGGCGCGCCATTTGACTTTTTGAATGGAAAATTAGCTCCAATTGTTAGCGGACACCATGTCGCGTTTGGAGAGCCCCTGTGTGCCTAAACATTGGAGCTTCCCCACAAGTGACCCCATTTTGGAAACTAGACCCCCCAAGGAACTTATCTAGATGCATATTGAGCACTTTAAACCCCCAGGTGCTTCACAGAAGTTTATAACGCAGAGCCATGAAAATAAAAAATAATTTTTCTTTCCTCAAAAATGATTTTTTAGCCTGGAATTTCCTATTTTGCCAAGGGTAATAGGAGAAATTGGACCCCAAATGTTGTTGTCCAGTTTGTCCTGAGTACGCTGATACCCCATATGTGGGGGTAAACCACTGTTTGGGCGCACGGCAGGGCTCGGAAGGGAAGGCACACCATTTAGCTTTTTAAATGGAAAATTAGCTCCAATCATTAGCGGACACCATGTCACGTTTGGAGAGCCCCTGTGTGCCTAAACATTGGAGATCCCCCAGAAATGACCCCATTTTGGAAACTAGACCCCCAAAGGAACTAATCTAGATGTGTGGTGAGGACTTTGAACCCCCAAGTGCTTCACAGAAGTTTATAACGCAGAGCCATGAAAATTTAAAATAAAAATTATTTTCTCAAAAATGATCTTTTAGCCTGCAATTTTTTATTTTCCCAAGGGTAACAGGAGAAATTTGACCCCAAAAGTTGTTGTCCAGTTTCTCCTGAGTACGCTGATACCCCATATGTGGGGGTAAACCACTGTTTGGGCACATGCCGGGGCTCGGAAGTGAAGTAGTGACATTTTGAAATGCAGACTTTGATGGAATGCTCTGTGGGCGTCACGTTGCATTTGCAGAGCCCCTGATGTGGCTTAACAGTAGAAACCCCCCACAAGTGACCCCATTTTGGAAACTAGACCCCGAAAGGAACTTATCTAGATGTGTGGTGAGCACTTTGAACCCCCAAGTGCTTCACAGAAGTTTATAATGCAGAGCCGTGAAAATAATAAATACGTTTTCTTTCCTCAAAAATAATTATTTAGCCCAGAATTTTTTAATTTTCCCAAGGGTAACAGGAGAAATTTGACCCCAATATTTGTTGTCCAGTTTCTCCTGAGTACGGTGATACCCCATATGTGGGGGTAAACTACTGTTTGGGCACATGCCGGGGCTCGGAATTGAAGTAGTGACGTTTTGAAATGCAGACTTTGATGGAATGCTCTGTGGGCGTCACGTTGCGTTTGCAGAGCCCCTGATGTGGCTAAACAGTAGAAACCCCCCACAAGTGACCCCATTTCTCCTTCGCCTCATTGGGGGACACAGACCATGGGTGTATGCGGCTGCCACCAGGAGGCTGACACTAAGTAATACAAAAAAAGTTAGCTCCTCCCCTGCAGTATACACCCTCCTGCTGGCTCCCAGCTAACCAGTTCTTGCTTAGTGTCCGTAGGAGGCACACGGACGGGTCTGCTATTCAGACCCAGAGAACTCTTTTACCGTTTTTTACTTTTTACTACGGTCGAATGGGGCGACGGATTCTTTCATGTTCCGATCTCCCCCGAACCAACAACAGGCGAGCACGGGAGTTTTACCTCTCCGTATCCTCTCCTGCGACGTGGGAAGCCACTGCCTGAGCTGATTCTAGGGGCGACGGGCCCCTTCAAGGGCACCGATCTCCCCCCTCCCTTATCAGACGAGCACTGGAGTTTCACCTTCAGTATCCTCTTCTGCAGCCAGGCCTATTGCCGGACATTCAGCCCTGTCCACCAGGTTTTACCCTCGGCTGTACAGAGGCACCTTCGAGTGTGGCGTCCGAGCAGCCCCCACTGCATCACCACTGAAAAAGCGGATGATGGAAGGAGGCAGACGGTTCCTCTCCACCCCTCTTCTGCAGGGATGGTGGATGGAGGCTCCCCAACCCTGCAATCTACCCGGGCACAGCTCTGACCTGCATCCCCTTCATATTGGGGTAAGTGCTCCGTGAGATTTGGGTTTTTCCGGCGGTCAGAGGAGGGCTCCATAGCGGCAGGGTCCCCACAGAGCTTCGCGGCACTTTTCCCTTCAGTCTGCGGGTGCGCGCCGGCCGAAGCCATAAATTTAGTCCCCGGCTTCGGCCCTGTTTAGGCCGCATCCCGGGAAGCCCCGCCCACCGCTTGCTTCATTCTAGCTGCTCCGCCCCCCTATTCAGGCGCTTCTCGTTCCAGACGAGATCTCGGCGGCCATCTTCCTCCTCCTCCATTTGCTGGTCATTAGTTTTTCCCGGCAGCATTATGGAAGGGGCTGCCGCCGGCGATTTTTCAGCGCTGAAGTCAGCGGTATTCCAGTCGGGGGACTCAGAACCTCGGTACGGTGATTTGCCCCTCCTCCCCCCCCCCCCCCCCCCGCACGCACCACCGGCAGCATTAAGGGACTAGCTTTCCCTGTTTTTTTTTAACCCCTTCATGACCCAGCCTATTTTGACCTTAAAGACCTTGCCGTTTTTTGCAATTCTGACCAGTGTCCCTTTATGAGGTAATAACTCAGGAACGCTTCAACGGATCCTAGCGGTTCTGAGATTGTTTTTTCGTCACATATTGGGCTTCATGTTAGTGGTAAATTTAGGTCAATAAATTCTGCGTTTATTTGTGATAAAAACGGAAATTTGGCGAAAATTTCGCAATTTTCACATTTTGAATTTTTATTCTGTTAAACCAGAGAGTTATGTGACACAAAATAGTTAATAAATAACATTTCCCATATGTTTACTTTACATCAGCACAATTTTGGAAACAAATTTTTTTTTTGTTAGGAAGTTATAAGGGTTAAAATTTGACCAGCGATTTGTCATTTTTACAACGAAATTTACAAAACCATTTTTTTTAGGGACCACCTCACATTTGAAGTCAGTTTGAGGAGTCTATATGGCTGAAAATACCCAAAAGTGACACCATTCTAAAAACTGCACCCCTCAAGGTACTCAAAACCACATTCAAGAAGGTTATTAACCCTTCAGGTGCTTCACAGCAGCAGAAGCAACATGGAAGGAAAAAATGAACATTTAACTTTTTAGTCACAAAAATTATCTTTTAGCAACAATTTTTTTATTTTCCCAATGGTAAAAGGAGAAACTGAACCACGAAAGTTGTTGTCCAATTTGTCCTGAGTACGCTGATACCTCATATGTGGGGGTAAACCACTGTTTGGGCGCACGGCAGGGCTTGGAAGGGAAGGAGCGCCATTTGACTTTTTGAATCAAAAATTGGCTCCACTCTTTAGCGGACACCATGTCACGTTTGGAGAGCCCCCGTGTGCCTAAAAATTGGAGCTCCCCCACAAGTGACCCCATTTTGGAAACTAGACGCCCCAAGGAACTTATCTAGATGCATAGTGAGCACTTTGAACCCCCAGGTGCTTCACAAATTGATCCGTAAAAATGAAAAAGTACTTTTTTTTCACAAAAAAATTCTTTAGCCTCAATTTTTTCATTTTCACATGGGCAACAGGATAAAATGGATCCTAAAATGTGTTGGGCAATTTCTCCTGAGTACACCAATACCTCACATGTGGGGGTAAACCACTGTTTGGGCACATGGTAAGGCTCGGAATGGAAGGAGCGCCATTTGACTTTTTGAATGAAAAATTATTTCCATCGTTAGCGGACACCATGTCGCGTTTGGATAGCTCCTGTGTGCCTAAACATTGGCGCTCCCCCACAAGTGACCCCATTTTGGAAACTAGACCCCCCAAGGAACTTATTTAGATGCCTAGTGAGCACTTTAAACCCTCAGGTGCTTCACAAATTGATCTGTAAAAATGAAAAAGTACTTTTTTTTCACAAAAAAAATCTTTTCGCCTCAATTTTTTCATTTTCACATGGGCAGTAGGATAAAATGGATCATAAAATTTGTTGGGCAATTTCTCCCGAGTACGTCGATACCTCATATGTGGGGGTAAACCACTGTTTGGGCACTCGTCAGGGCTCGGAAGGGAAGGCGCGCCATTTGACTTTTTGAATGGAAAATTAGCTCCAATTGTTAGCGGACACCATGTCGCGTTTGGAGAGCCCCTGTGTGCCTAAACATTGGAGCTCCCCCACAAGTGACCCCATTTTGGAAACTAGACCCCCCAAGGAACTTATCTAGATGCATATTGAGCACTTTAAACCCCCAGGTGCTTCACAGAAGTTTATAACGCAGAGCCATGAAAATAAAAAATAATTTTTCTTTCCTCAAAAATGATTTTTTAGCCTGGAATTTCCTATTTTGCCAAGGATAATAGGAGAAATTGGACCCCAAATATTGTTGTCCAGTTTGTCCTGAGTACGCTGATACCCCATATGTGGGGGTAAACCACTGTTTGGGCGCACAGCAGGTCTCGGAAGGGAAGGCACGCCATTTGGCTTTTTAAATGGAAAATTAGCTCCAATCATTAGCGGACACCATGTCACGTTTGGAGAGCCCCTGTGTGCCTAAACATTGGAGATAGCCCACAAATGACACCATTTTGGAAACTAGACCCCCAAAGGAACTAATCTAGATGTGTGGTGAGGACTTTGAACCCCCAAGTGCTTCACAGAAGTTTATAACGCAGAGCCATGAAAATAAAAAAAAAAAATTATTTTCTCAAAAATTATCTTTTAGCCTGCAATTTTTTATTTTCCCAAGGGTAACAGGAGAAATTTGACCCCAAAAGTTGTTGTCCAGTTTCTCCTGAGTACGCTGATACCCCATGAGTGGGGGTAAACCACTGTTTGGGCACACGTCGGGGCTCAGAAGGGAAGTAGTGACTTTTGAAATGCAGACTTTGATGGAATGGTCTGCGGGTGTCACGTTGCGTTTGCAGAGCCCCTGGTGTGCCTAAACAGTAGAAACCCCCACAAGTGACCCCATTTTAGAAACTAGACCCCCCAAGGAACTTATCTAGATATGTGGTGAGCACTTTGAACCCCCAAGTGCTTCACAGACGTTTACAACGCAGAGCCGTGAAAATAAAAAATCATTTTTCTTTCCTCAAAAATGTTTTAGCAAGCATTTTTTTAGATTCACAAGGGTAACAGGAGAAATTGGACCCCAGTAATTGTTGCGCAGTTTGTCCTGAGTATGCTGGTACCCCATATGTGGGGGTAAACCACTGTTTGGGCACACGTCAGGGCTCGGAAGTGAGGGAGCACCATTTGACTTTTTGAATACGAGATTGGCTGGAATCAATGGTGGCGCCATGTTGCGTTTGGAGACCCCTGATGTGCCTAAACAGTGGAAACCCCTCAATTCTAACTCCAACACTAACCCCCCCACACCCCTAACCCTAATCCCAACTGTAGCCATAACCCTAATCACAACCCTAACCACAACCCTAATTCCAACCCTAACCCTAAGGCTATGTGCCCACGTTGCGGATTCGTGTGAGATATTTCCGCACCATTTTTGAAAAATCCGCGGGTAAAAGGCACTGCGTTTTACCTGCGGATTTTCCGCGGATTTCCAGTGTTTTTTGTGCGGATTTCACCTGCGGATTCCTATTGAGGAACAGGTGTAAAACGCTGCGGAATCCGCACAAAGAATTGACATGCTGCGGAAAATACAACGCAGCGTTTCCGCGCGGTATTTTCCGCACCATGGGCACAGCGGATTTGGTTTTTCATATGTTTACATGGTACTGTAAACCTGATGGAACACTGCTGCGAATCCGCAGCCAAATCCGCACAGTGTGCACATAGCCTAATTCTAAAGGTATGTGCACACGCTGCGGAAAACGCTGCGGATCCGCAGCAGTTTCCCATAAGTTTACAGTTCAATGTAAACCTACGGGAAACAAAAATCGCTGTACACATGCTGCGGAAAAACTGCACGGAAACGCAGCGGTTTACATTCCGCAGCATGTCAGTTCTTTGTGCGGATTCCGCAGCGGTTTTACAACTGCTCCAATAGAAAATCGCAGTTGTAAAACCGCAGTGAAATGCGCAGAAAAAAACGCGGTAAATCCGCCATAAATCTGCAGCAGTTTAGCACTGCGGATTTATCAAATCCGCAGCGGAAAAATCCGCAGAGGACCAGAATACGTGTGCACATACCGAAACCCTAACCCTAACCCTACCCCTTACCCTAACCCTAGCCCTAACCCTACCCCTAACCCTACCCCTAACCCTACCCCTATTCTAACATTAGTGGAAAAAAAAATTCTTTATTTTTTTATTGTCCCTACCTATGGGGGTGACAAAGGAAGGGGGTCATTTATTATTTTTTTTATTTTGATCACTGAGATATAATCTATCTCAGTGATCAAAATGCACTTTGGAACGAATCTGCCGGCCGGCAGATTCGGCGGGCGCACTGCGCATGCGCCCGCCATTTTGGAAGATGGCGGCGCCCAGGGAGAAGACGGACGGGACCCCGGCTGGATCGGTAAGTATGATGGGGTGGGGGGGGACCACGGGGGGGGGGGGGGATCGGAAGCACGGGGGGGGAATCGGAGCGCGGGAGGGGTGGAACGGAGCACGGGGGGCGTGGAACGGAGCACGGGGGGGCTGAAATGGAGCACGGGGGTGTGGAACGGAGCACCGGGGGGGGTGGATCGGAGTGCAGGGGGGGTGATTGGAGCACGGGGGGGTGATTGGAGTACGGGGGGAGCGGACAAGAGCACGGGGGGGAGCGGAGCACTGGATGGAGGGGAGCCGGAGCAGTGTACCGGCCAGATGGGGGGGCGATGGGTGGGGTGGGGGCACATTAGTATTTCCAGCCGTGGCCGATGATATTTCAGCATCGGCCATGGCTGGATTGTAATATTTCACCAGTTATAATAGGTGAAATATTACAAATCGCTCTGATTGGCAGTTTCACTTTCAACAGCCAATCAGAGCGATCGTAGCCACGAGGGGGTGAAGCCACCCCCCCTGGGCTAAACTACCACTCCCCCTGTCCCTGCAGATCGGGTGAAATGGGAGTTAACCCTTTCACCCGATCTGCAGGGACGCGATCTTTCCATGACGCCACATAGGCGTCATGGGTCGGATTGGCACCGACTTTCATGACGCCTACGTGGCGTCATGGGTCGGGAAGGGGTTAATATACTTAAGGCCTGCAATCTCTGGCTCTCCTGCAAGCTCCGGTCTTAAGGCACGGGTCTTAAGGGTACATGACCTCATTCCCTGGTATTTTAGACCCATGCCCAGTAGTCGCTGGGCCCATAGGTGCATCCCCAGCTTTCCATGCCTTTTTATTAATCTCATGACCAGCATTCCCTGGTCTTAAGGGTTCCCTAGTTTAAAAGGGGCACATCTCCAGCATTCTCTGCTCTGCCAGAAGCCGGTCATTTTTCCCATAGTTCTTATTCAAATGAGCTCAGGAGCCCCCGCTGCCGCCGAGCCCGACTCTTACAGTTTCCCTCAGGGGGCTCCACCTTTCCCTGGCCTTACACTCATGGCGAGTATGCCCTGGTCTTAAAGGCGCATGGCCAGTATGCTCCCGTCTTAAAGGCACATGACCAGCATTCCTGGTCTTATAGACGCATGACCAGCATTCCTGTTCTTAAAGGCACATACCAGCTTTGCTGGTCTTAAAGGCATATGTCCAGCATTCCTCACTCGACCAGTATTCCTGGTCTTAAAGGCACGTGACCAGTATGCCCTGGTCTTATAGACACATGACCAGTATGCCCTGGTCTTAAAGACTCGTGACCAGTATACCCTGGTCTTAAAGACATGTGACCAGTATACCCTGGTCTTAAAGGCACATGACCAGTATGCCCTGGTCTTAAAGGCACGTGACCAGTATTCCCTGGTCTTAAAGACACGTGACCAGTATACCCTGGTCCTAAAGGCACATGACCAGTATACCCTAGTTTTAAAGACACGTGACCAGTTTACCCTGGTCTTAAATGCACATTACCAGTATGCCCTGGTCTTAAAGGCACGTGACCAGTATTTTCTGGTCTTAAAGGCACATGACCAGTATGCCCTGTTCTTAAAGGCACGTGACCAGTATCTCCTGGTCTCAAATGCAAATAACCAGTATGCCCTGGTCTTAAAGGCACATGACTAGTACGCCCTGGCTTTTAAAGGCACATGACCAGTATACCCTGGTCTTAAAGGCCCATGTCCAGTATGCCCTGGCTTTTAAAGGCACATGACCAGTATGCCCTGGTCTTAAAGGTTCACGACCAGTATGCCCTGGTCTTAAAGGCACGTGACCAGTATACCCTGGTCTTAAAGGCTCATGACCAGTATGCCCTGGTCTTAAACGCAAATGACCAGCATGCCCTGGTTTCAAGGGCACATGACCTGTATGTCCTGGACTTAAAGGTTCACGTCAAGTATTTCCTGGTTCTTAAGGGCTCATGACCAGTAGGCCCTGGTTCCTGAAGGCACATGTCCAGCATGCCCTGCTTTTAAAGGCACATGAACAGTACGTCATCTTACTAAGGCACAAGACCAGTATTCCCTGGTCTTAAAGGCTCATGACCAGTACTCCCTAGTCTTAAAGGCGCATGACCAATATTTACTGGTCTTAAGGGCACATCACCTATCCTAAGCTGGTCACCCTAACTGAGCTCCGGAGCACTCTACATGCTCCCTCTCCTACAATGGGAGCCATCGGCTAGCAGGGGCCGCAAGTATTCTAGATAAACGTACAGGTTCTAGAAAATCTCCATCAACAAATTGACGGGGGATGCACCGGACAGAAACCTCTAAATAGGATGCCATACCTGGTCGGATTTTTATGGGCGACGGGTCCTTTAAAGGGCTCCGATTTCCTCCCACACCTTCAACAGACGAGCACACGGAGTGTCGCCTCCATGTATCCTTCTGCATCCAGGCCTATCGCCAGACAACCTGTCCTGTCCACTCGGAACTCTGGGCATGTACGGAGGCACACATTTGTGGCGTCCTAACAAGGAGGTTTCCCCCCCCCCCCCTTTGTATCAGATGCAAGAAAGCGGATGATTCCTCTCCACGTCCCTGTTAAGAAGAGGGTGGATCGAGGGTTCCTTATTTTTTACTCTGCACGACAATGGCAGAGACCTGCTGGTTGCAGTCCCGCATTCTGCCACTGGGCAGACTATCCGGGTAGAATTTCTTGTGGTATACCTACCAGTATCCTGGCCGGTGTATCATCAATTAGATACCACAGACGGTCGAATAGCAAATCTAGTTCGTTCCGTCTTGTGTTTTTCGGGTTCAGCGCTCTACCCTTCCTTAGCCGCCACATGGGTTGCTTGACCAATAGTCTCCTGGTCAGAGACCTTATCTACTTCGTTTTCAACAGTATAGCTGGCCAATCAAATCTTCTGAGCGGGAGACTAGCAGGGGATCGTATCTCCTCTACAGACCCAACCAGCAGTGGAAGCATTGTCCAGGACAGTCTAGATCTAAGGGACCTTGGTTCCAAAAAGGAGGGAATGAAAAGTGTCACCATTCCTGGACCTCAAACTTCTAACAACCTTTGACAAGGTCCTCCTTTTTTCGGATGGAGTTCCTCCGCTCAGCATTACTTCAACAGATAGAGGTGGACTTTTCTGGCATCCATCGACATTCGGGATTCTTACCCTCACTTGTCTATTTCTCCTCTCTACAATAATCTCTTCGCCTTTCCATTCGCGAACAGCTTTTTCAAGTCACGACCTTGCCCTCCGGCCTGGCTACCACTCCAGAGTGGTCGCAAGGGTCATGACTGTTGTCATGTGCTTCTTGCACCCTAGAAGCATGATCGTCCTGCCCTATTTGGTCGACTTTGTAGCCGCTCTTCTAGGACTACGCTGAGTCGTCTATATGACTTGCAATATCCTCTCAACTGGTCTAACAGCTAAACTTAGACAAGTTGTTTCCTCATGCCCAGTCCAGCAGATCCTCTTTGAGGATGATCCGGCCCAAGAAGGATGGTTATTCTCTCTCGAGTCAAGGTCGTGGCCCTTCAACAGAGAGCTTGTGCACTTGATCACTCTTTCCCTCGGTTCAGTCAAGTTCGCTAGGAGGGTTCTGAAAAAAAAAAAAAAAAAAGTCGACAATGGAAGCGTTTTCCATCGCTGCGCTCGTTTTCTGCAAGTCAATCAGGCTTTCAAAGGGTAGTCTCTGAACTCCTTCCTTGTCCAGAGCCTTCTCCTGGTCCGACGGTTATTAGGAAATACCAATGCCAGTCTTCTTCTCCCGATCTTTTCTCTGGAGATCCCAACGGTACGACTGATCCTACAGCAGGTCCACTGCCTTTTGGCGGGTCTTCAGTTGGATAATGCCACGGCTGTGCCACACGTTAACCATCTAGCAAGTATCCACAGTCAAGCGCCATGGCCAAGGTACCTCGCACTATCTGATGAACCGAG
Organism: Ranitomeya imitator; assembly: GCF_032444005.1. Classification (NCBI taxonomy): domain Eukaryota; kingdom Metazoa; phylum Chordata; class Amphibia; order Anura; family Dendrobatidae; genus Ranitomeya; species Ranitomeya imitator. The sequence continues at coordinate 541,514,900 of NC_091284.1, read as the reverse complement.
ATCTATCATTCGGTGATCTCAACAGTACATATCCCTGGAGTAGAACACTGGGCGGCAGACATTTTCAGCTGTCAGGTTTTCTCCTCAAGTGAGTGGGAACTTCACTCGGAAGTCTTCCATCGGATCTGCCTTCACTGGAGTACTCCAGATGTAGGTCAGATGGCGTCCAAGCTGAACGCTAATGTACTCCGTTCATGGTCGGGCCTCGCTCCAGGACCATCGCAGGGCATGCTCTGTTCTTCCATGGTACCAATTTCTATAACCCCTCTTCCACTACGTCTGAGATCTTTTCGGAAGCAGGAAGGGCCCCAGTGATCCCGGGAGACCCGCACTGACCATGTCAGGTTTTCTCGCTTACGGTTCTAGTATTTTTCCGTCTTATTGCGACAAAACTGGAATTATGGACTTTCTCGCAGGGAGCCTTAACCTGTAGTTCTTCCCTACCGCGTACCGTTAGATCCGTCAGACCTTAATGGTCCTGGGCATCTTACAGTGGACTCCTTTTTTGATCCGGACAGATTTTCTATCAGGGAAGGTCACTTCCCTTCTTTCTCTGCGTTCTTGTCCTCCTGACGACTCTTCTGAACTCGTCGTTCTGTTCTTTGTCTTTTTTCCTTATTACCATCAAAGCAGGGTTGCCCTCAAGCCATCCCCTTCCCTCGTTGCCAAGGCGGTATTGTATTCCCACTGTTGCAGGGGCATCGTCCTCTCATCTCTTTCGGCTCCAGTCCACAAAACGGAATGGGTTCTCCATAATCTGGAAGAAGTGAGTGCTCCGAGTGGGTACGTATCGAGGACGGCGTCCTTCCAAAGGTTGGACACTTTACTTGGGTTCCTCGATGGCAAGTAGGCTTCCTGACGGTCGCAGGAAGGGTTTAGCCGTTTCTTCGGCCATGTTAGCCTGGCGGATTCTTTTCTCCATCCAGGAGTCCTTCCGGGCTAGATGTCAGCCTATTTCCCTGTCTGAGGGCTCTAGGCACCAGACGTCGGCAAGCATGACCGCAAGCTTGCGGATTCCTCCAGTCCGCATGCATTCTTGAAGCACTATTATTCACATACTTCCACAGATGTGAGTCTGGGCAGGCGGACTTTGCAGGCCGCGGTGGCGCACTTGTAAGTAGTGGTTACACGGCCTGATCTGATGTTGTCCCCGCCCAGGGACTGCTTTGGGACGTCCCATGGTCTGTGTCCCCCAATGAGGCGAAGGAGAAATAGGGATTTTTGTGTACTCACCGTAAAATCCTTTTCTCCGAGCCATTCATTGGGGGACACAGCTCCCACCCTGTTATTAGCTTATGCTTTGTTTTTTATCTTTTGATATGTTACACTCTCATACATAATGTGACATGTTTTACGCTTATATGTCGTTATTGATCTCCTACTGCTTTTGCACCGAACTGGTTAGCTGGGAGCCAGCAGGAGGGTGTATACTGCAGGGGAGGAGCTAACTTTTTTTGTATTACTTAGGCCTCTTTCACACTTCAGTTATTTGGCGTCAGTCTAAAACCGCCATTTTCCTCAAATAACGGATCCGTCATTTTTTTTGACGGATCCGTTATTTTCCCATAGACTTGCATTAGTGACGGATTGTGACGGATGGTCGTCCGTTCCATCCGCCATGCGACGGATCCGTCGACATTTGGCGGACGTTTTCTGAAAATAGACGGACATTGGAACGTTTTTTGTCAACGCCGAAATGGCGGATCGCGACGAATCCGTCGCGTCCGCCATTCCATAGAATGGGCGCCTATGGGTGACGGATCCGCCGCAACCGTTTTTTCGGCGGATCCGTCGCCCCAATCCGTTTTTTCAATTGCGCATGCTCCAAAAAGTAGATACTTCTCCCAGACAACCCCCAAGTAACGGATCCGTCAAAAAAACGGATCCGTTAGAACCGTTTTCGCAACAATTGTGACGGATCCGTCAATCCGTCACTATGTCGGTAGTGACTGACGCCAAAAGACTGAAGTGTGAAAGAGGCCTTAGTGTCAGCCTCCTGGTGGCAGCAGCATACACCCATGGTCTGTGTCCCCCAATGAATGGCTCAGAGAAAAGGATTTTACTGTGAGTACACAAAAATCCCTATTTTGGAAATTAGACCCCGAAAGGAACTTATCTAGATGTGTGGTGAGCACTTTGAACCCCCAAGTGCTTCATAGAAGTTTATAATGCAGATCCGTGAAAATAATAGATACGTTTTCTTTCCTCAAAAATAATTTTTTAGCCCAGAATTTTTTATTTTCCCAAGGGTTACAGGAGAAATTGGACCCCAAAAGTTGTTGTCCAGTTTCTCCTGAGTACGCTGATACCCCATGTGTGGAGGTAAACCACTGTTTGGGCACACGTCGGGGCTCAGAAGGGAAGTAGTGACTTTTGAAATGCAGACTTTGATGGAATGGTCTGCGGGCGTCACGTTGCGTTTGCAGAGCCCCTGGTGTGCCTAAACAGTAGAAACCCCCCACAAGTGACCCCATTTTAGAAACTAGACCCCCCAAGGAACTTATCTAGATATGTGGTGAGCACTTTGAACCCCCAAGTGCTTCACAGACGTTTACAACGCAGAGCCGTGAAAATAAAAAATCATTTTTCTTTCCTCAAAAATGTTTTAGCAAGCATTTTTTTATTTTCACAAGGGTAACAGGAGAAATTGGACCCCAGTAATTGTTGCGCAGTTAATCCTGAGTATGCTGGTACCCCATATGTGGGGGTAAACCACTGTTTGGGCACACGTCGGGGCTCGGAATTGAGGGAGCACCATTTGACTTTTTGAATACAAGATTGGCTGGAATCAATGGTGGCGCCATGTTGCGTTTGGATACCCCTGATGTGCCTAAACAGTGGAAACCCCTCAATTCTACCTCCTACACTAACCCCAACACACCCCTAACCCTAATCCCAACTGTAGCCATAACCCTAATCACAACCCTAACCACAACCCTAATTCCAACCCTAACCCTAAGGCTATGTGCCCACGTTGCGGATTTGTGTGAGATTTTTCAGCATCATTTTTGAAAAATCCGCGGGTAAAAGGCACTGCGTTTTACCTGCGGATTTTCCGCGGATTTCCAGTGTTTTTTGTGCGGATTTCACCTGCGGATTCCTATTGAGGAACAGGTGTAAAACGCTGCAGAATCCGTACAAAGAATTGACATGCTGCGGAAAATACAACGCAGCGTTTCCGCGCGGTATTTTCCGTACCATGGGCACAGCGGATTTGGTTTTCCATAGGTTTACATGGTACTGTAAACCTGATGGAACACTGCTGCGGATCCGCAGCCAAATCCGCACCGTGTGCACATAGCCTAATTCTAAAGGTATGTGCACACGCTGCGGAAAACGCTGCAGATCCGCAGCAGTTTCCCATGAGTTTACAGTTCAATGTAAACCTATGGGAAACAAAAATCGCTGTACACATGCTGCGGAAAAACTGCACGGAAACGCAGCGGTTTACATTCCGCAGCATGTCACTTCTTTGTGCGGATTCCGCAGCGGTTTTACAACTGCTCAAATAGAAAATCGCAGTTGTAAAACCGCAGTGAAATGCGCAGAAAAAACGCGGTAAATCCGCAGCGGTTTAGCACTGCGGATTTATCAAATCTGCAGCGGAAAAATCCGCAGAGGACCAGAATACGTGTGCACATACCGAAACCCTAACCTTACCCCTAACCCTACTCCTAACCCTATTCTAACATTAGTGGGAAAAAAAAAATGGGGGTGACAAAGGGGGGGGGGGTCATTTATTATTTTTTTTATTTTGATCACTGAGATAGATTATATCTCAGTGATCAAAATGCACTTTGGAACGAATCTGCCGGCCGGCAGATTCGGTGGGCGCACTGCGCATGCGCCCGCCCCCGCCATTTTGGAAGATGGCGGCGCCCAGGGAGAAGACGGACGGACCCCGGCAGGATCGGTAAGTATGATGGGGTGGAGGGGAGCACGGGGGGGGGGGGGATCGGAGCATGGGGGGGTGGATCGGAGCGCGGGAGGGGTGGAACGGAGCACGGGGGGGTGGAACGGAGCACGGGGGGGTGGAACGGAGCACGGGGGTGGAACGGAGCACGGGGGGTGGAACGGAGCACGGGGGGGTGGATCGGAGTGCAGGGGGGTGATTGGAGCACGGGGGGGTGATTGGAGCACGGGGGGAGCGGACAAGAGCACGGGGGGAGCGGAGCACAGGACGGAGGGGAGCCGGAGCAGTGTACCGGACAGATCAGAGGGCTGGGGGGGCGATCGGTGGGGTGGGGGCACATTAGTGTTTCCAGCCATGGCCGATGGTATTGCAGCATCGGCCATGGCTGGATTGTAATATTTCACCAGTTATAATAGGTGAAATATTACAAATCGCTCTGATTGGCAGTTTCACTTTCAACAGCCAATCAGAGCGATCGTAGCCACGGGGGGGTGGAGCCACCCCCCCTGGGCTAAACTACCACTCCCCCTGTCCCTGCAGATCGGGTGAAATGGGAGTTAACCCTTTCACCCGATCTGCAGGGACGCGATCTTTCCATGACGCCACATAGGTGTCATGGGTCAGATTGGCACCGACTTTTATGACGCCTACGTGGCGTCATGGGTCGGGAAGGGGTTAATTATAGGGGGACCCTACATCATTCTTTTTTAGGGTTCCCCATTTTAATAGCCAGTAAAGGCTAAGTATACAGTTGTGAGATGATATTAATAGCCTGAGAGGGAAGCTTCATATGTATTACCTCCCATGCTATAAACACCTGCCCCCAGCAGTCCGCTCTCCGTTTGCAGGTTAATAAAATTTTGTGGTATCCCAGGCTATTTTTTCAGTAATAAAATATATGTACAGAAAGCTACACAAGCACTGTACTAATTATATATGTCACCGACATCTTTATACCTATCGATTCTATGTGTATATATCTGTTTTACCTATTCTAACCTGTCACTCTGTGATTTTACTGTATGCGGCACATGAATTGCCGGCTTTTTAAAGGACATTGGTGTGTAAGAATCCTACAGCACTCGCATGGTCCGAGTGATGATGATACGAGGATTTCTGCAGAATGTCAATTCTTTTTGCGAATCTGCAGTGTTTCTGCATCCATAGACTTCCATGGAGTCAGTCAAATCCGCAAGTGTAAAAAGGTTTTTCGAATTTGCTGCGGATGTCCCAGCAAAAACGCTGCAGAAAAGGAAATGATGTCAGAAGGAGACTACTGCTCCCATCCAGCTATGTCTATTGTCACTGATAACCGCTCTACCCGTCCGCCGGCGATACACTGACAGGAGGTAATCGCTCCCGCAGTGTATCAGCTGATCAGCACTCACTTGCGGCACCGCTGCATGGGAAAGTTCTCACACAGCGGTACTGACGTGAGAGCACCTGTGCTGATGAACTCCGGTGAACTCTCACGGCAGTGTAGTGATACACTGCGGGAGGGATAACTTCTGGTCAGTTTATCACTGGAGGCTGGGTAGAGCGGTCACATCTCCCGATGTGACTGTTCTACACGTCAGATCTTCGTGTGACACTCGGTAATGGACTACGTTGGACAGGGAGTATTATATGTTGGTTTATTATTTTATTTTTGTTGCACGAGATCGAGGGCTTTGGTTGGAATTAGGTGATGTTGTAAGTATGGTAAATTCTGGCTGTTTATTTACTATATAACTATAGGATTAGTAATGGAGAGGTGTCTTATTTACACTTCTCCATTACTAAGCCGTGGGCTTGATGTCACCTGACAATACAAAGGTGACATCAACCCCACAAATATGAACCTCACTTGCCACCGCTACAGTGCAAGTGGGAAGAGCGAGGCTAAGTGCCAGAATTGGCGCATCTTAGAGATGTGCCTTTTCTGGGGCGGCTGAGAGCTGATGTGTTTAGCCTGGGGGGGGAGGGGGCAGTATACATGGCCCCTTCCCAGGCTATTAATATCAGCCCTGAGCTGTCTGCCTAGCCTTTGCTGGTTCGATTTTATAGGGGGACCCCATGTCAATTTTTTTCTGGGGTCCCCTGTAAACTAGCCAGTGAAGGCTAAGCAAACAGCTGTGAGCTGACATTAATAGCCTGGGAACCTTTATGGCTATTGGTTCCTTCCCAGAATATTAATCAGCACACAGGTGGTTATGAAAATTATGCGGGAACATTTATTTTAAAAATAAGCATATTGCATTTTACGCAGATTTCTGAGGGTATGTTCCCACAGTCAGTAAACACTGCGGGTTGGACGCTGCATACATCCACAGCGTCCAACACGCAGTGTCCAGATGTTACAGCGCTGCTGATTACTGACCTTGGGGACATAGCCTAATAACAGTTGCTGTTTTCTTACAGCATATGTAGGTTAATTATGATAATGCTCCCACATAGGCTGGTGTGTGTCTAATTGTGTGCATGTGTGTCTTTATTTAATAATAATGAGGGTATCTGGCTGAAGAAGTTGAACAAAGAAATGATATCGAATTTTTTTTGTAATATATCTTTATTTAGCTTACAAATCCGCATGAAAATCCACATCAAATCCGCGCAGAATTTCCACTATGTTTCCTACCAAGTGATGCAGAAATTTCCAAAAGCAAATCCGTAACGTACGCACATAGCCTAATAATACAGAGCAGCCTGTAGACACGTCCTCAGAGACTCCTGTGAGTACTGACCTCTTGTGGAGATCATACAAAGTAGCTGTAAATGAAAAGGCCCAGATCTCTGGATGAATATGGCAGAATAAAATGACAACCAAAACGGGTTACTTTTCACCTGGTGATAGGTCATCTTTAACCCCTTAACGACACCGGTACACCTTTTAACGGCGGCAGTTAAGGGTACTTAAACCACAGCGCCGTTAATGGCGCTGTGGAAAAAGTAAATAGCGCCCCCCAGGGTCCGATTTTCTCCGGGGTCTCGGCTGCCGGGGGTAGCCGAGACCCCAGAGAACATGATTCGAGGGGGTTTTTACCGACCCCGCTTTTGCGATCGCCGGTAATTAACCGTTTACCGGCGATCGCAAAAAAAAACAAAACGCGATTTCCCTTTTAATTTCTCTGTCCTCCGATGTGATCGCACATCAGAAGACAGAGAAAAGGGGTCCCACATAGCCCCCCGATACTCACCTGTCTCCCCAGGTGCTCCTCGTGGCTCCCGATGGGCGCCGCCATCTTTTTCCGGCAAAAAAAATGGCAGGCGCAGTGCGCCGGCCGGCACTGGGAGAATCTTTGGGGTCTCGGCTGCCGGGGGTAGCCGAGACCCCAAAGAACATGATCGGGGTCGGTTTTACCGACCCCTGTTTTACGATCGCCGGCTGTTTACCGGCGACCGCAAAAAAAAAAAGCAATGTGTAATTCTCTGTCCTCTGATGTGATCGCACATCAGAGGACAGAGAAATAGGGGGATTCGGGGACCCTATTATACTTACCGGTGTCCCTGGGTCCTCCTGCGTCCTCTCCTGCCCGCCGACGTCTTCATGGGGAAAGAAAATGGCGGGAGCATGCGCAGTGCGCCCGCCATCTGCCGGCCGGCAGGAGGAAGCAGTTGGGGCTAAAATTAGGGTTGGGGCTAAATTTAGGGTTGGGGCTGAATTTAGGGTTAGGCTTCTTTCACACTTACGTCGGTACGGGGCCGTCGCAATGCGTCGGCCCGACATACCGACGCACGTTGTGAAAATTGTGCACAACGTGGGCAGCGGATGTAGTTTTTCAACGCATCCACTGCCCAATCTATGTCCTGGGGTGGAGTTAAGGCCACGCATGCGTGGTCAGAAATGGCGGACGCGACGTACAAAAAAACGTTACATTGAACGTTTTTTTGTGCCGACGGTCCGCCAAAACACAACTGATCCAGTGCACGACGGACGCGACGTGTGGCCATCCGTCGCGATCCGTCGGCAATACAAGTCTATGGGCAAAAAACGCATCCTGCGGGCACATTTGCAGAATCCGTTTTTTATCCAAAACGACGGATTGCGACGGATGCTAAACGACGCAAGTGTCAAAGTAGCCTTAGGGTTGGGGCTAAAGTTAGGGCTAGGGTTGGGGCTAAAGTTAGGGTTAGGGTTTGGATTAGGGTTAGGGTTTGGATTAGGCTTGGTATTAGGGTTAGGGTTGGCATTAGGGTTACGCTTGGCATTAGGGTTAGGTTTGGGATTAGGGTTAAGGTTAGGGTTGTGATTAGGGGTGTATTGGGATTAGGGTTAGGTTTGAGGTAAGGGTTGAGATTAGGATTAGGGGTGTGTTGGATTTAGGGTTTTGATTAGGGTTATGGTTAGGGTTGACATTAGGGTTGTTTTGGGGTAAGGGTCGTGATTATCGTTAGGGTTAGTGATTAGGATTATGGATCGGGTTGGGATTAGGGGTGTGTTGGGGTTAGGGTTGGAGCTAGAATTGGGGGGTTTCCACTGTTTAGGTACATCAGGGGGTCTCCAAACACGACAGCCAATTTTGCGCTCAAAAAGTCAAATGGTGCTCCATTCCCTTCTGAGCTCTGCCGTGCGCCCAAACAGTGGGTTACCCCCACATATGGGGCATCAGCGTACTCGGGATAAATTGGACAACAATTTTTGGGGTCCAATTTCTCCTGTTACCCTTGTGAAAATAAAAACTTGGGGGCTACAAAATCTTTTTTGTGGAAAAAAAATATATTTTTTATTTTCATGACTCTGCATTATAAACTTCTGTGAAGCACTTGGGCATTCAAAGTTCTCACCACACATCTAGATAAGTTCCATGGGGGGTCTAGTTTCCAAAATGGGGTCACTTGTGGGGGGTTTCTACTGTTTAGGCACATCAGGGGCTCTCCAAACGTGACATGGCGTCCGATCTCAATTCCAGACAATTCTACATTGAAAAAGTAAAACGGCACTCCTTCTCTTCCAAGCTCTGCGGTGCGCCCAAACAGTGGTTTACCCCCACATATTGGGTATCGACGTACTCAGGAGAAATTGCACTACAACTTTTGTGGTCTGATTTCTCCTGTTACCCTTGTGAAAATAAAAATTTGGGGGCAAAATATCATTTTTGTAGAAAAAATGCGATTTTTTTTATTTTCACGGCTCTACGTTATAAACTTCGGTGAAGCACATGGGGGTTCAAAGTGCTCACCACACATCTAGATAAGTTCCTTAAGGGGTCTAGTTTCAAAAATGGTGTCACTTGTGGGGGGTTTACACTGTTTAGGCACATCAGGGGCTCTCTAAACGTGACATGGCGTCCGATCTCAATTCCAGCCAATTCTACATTGAAAAAGTCAAACGGCGCTCCTTCACTTCCAAGTTCTGCGGTGCGCCCAAAAAGTGGTTTACCCCCACATATGGGGTATTGGCGTATTCAGGAGAAATTGCATAACAAAATTTATGGTTACATTTCTGTTTTTACACGTGAAAAAAAAAAAAAATGGTTCTGAATTAAAATGTTTGCAAAAAAATTTAAATGTTCATTTTTTCCTTCCACATTGTTTCAGTTCCTGTGAAGCACGTAAAGGGTTAATAAACTTCTTGAATGTGGTTTTGAGAACCTTGAGGGGTGTAGTTTTTAGAATGGTGTCACACTTCGTTATTTTCTATCATATAGACCCCTCAAAATGACTTCAAATGTGATGTGGTCCCTAAAAAAAATGGTGTTGTAAAAATGAGAAATTGCTGGTCAACTTTTAACCCTTATAACTCCCTAACAAAAAAAAATTATTTCCAAAATTGTGCTGATGTAAAGTAGACATGTGGGAAATGTTATTTATTAACTATTTTTCGTGACATATCTCTCTGATTTAAGGGCATAAAAATACAAAGTTTGAAAATTGCAAAATTTTAAAAATTTTCGCCATATTTCTGTTTTTTTCATAAATAATCGCAAGTAATATCGAAGAAATGTTACCACTAAAATGAAGTACAATATGTCACGAAAAAACAGTCTCTGAATCAGCGGGATCCGTTGAAGCGTTCCAGAGTTATAACCTCATAAAATTACAGTGGTCAGAATTGTAAAAATTGGCTCGGTCATTAAGTACCAAATTGGCTCTGTCACTAAGGGGTTAATCACTGAAGATTCTGGGCATCAATTTTCTAGCACTTCTCATATAAAGAACACTTCTTCCGTATGGAGATGACTAAAATACAGTAGATACTGACTTTATTCCTAATGTACAAACATTATTGCCCAATTCATCACAACAATTTAGCCAGAATTCTGGAGTAGACTACTTCAAAAACTCATTACATTTTTGCAGAACCCGGAGAAGTTCTGTTTCTTCTGGCGGTTTCACGCCATTTTCTTCCAGCTCCACCAAAATGGGAGGAACAGGAAAGCACGGCAGGTGCGTGACGCCACAGCTCATCTAATTCATTGCATTGCATTAGATCAATAATCAAACTATTGGTATTCAAGTCTGAAGAGGAGCTAAGTAAAAATGTGTTGTTTTTTTCCTCTATTTCTCTAGACAATTTTGTTATGACAAAATAAAAAAGTACACATTTGGTATTGCCATATCTGGAATGACTAAAAAAATACAGTTTTTTCAACATACCCGAAGAAAGAAAAAAAAAGCAAACGTGACCAAAAAGTCTTATGTAGTGAACAATGAGATCACTGAAAATATAATCTCATCCTGCAAAAAGATAGTTACGGCTCTGAAAATATGATGTAAAAATATTTTATGTAAAAAGTTTTACTGTACAAAAGTATAAAAACCCAACAGAAAGGTATAGTAATCATGCAGACCTAAAAAATAATGTTATAATCACTTTTTCCTCACAGCGAATGGCGTAAAAAAATACCATACTTTTCAGATTATAAGATGCACTTTTTCACCCCAAAATTTGGGAGGAAAATGGAGATATATTTTATAATCCAAATGTAGATTACTGGGGTGGGTGGGTGTCATGGGGAGGATACCTTTATCATCCCCACCACTCACTCCAATTTGTCATGAACCGGGGTTGTTTGTTTGCCCCTGGTTCTTTCTGAAGGGGATTTATCTATACCCCAGTTCCAGTTTGGAACTTGTAGCACTCTGGCGCCCCCTTACCCTCAGGTCAGACAGGGTACTGCAGTTAGGATAATTAGTCGCCAGAAAGGCTGCCTGCTATGTACTGGTTATTGGGCACACTGCAGCGAGGATGATATAACTACTCCCACTCAGGCGGGAACAATAATTTTCAACGCCGCCAGTCGCTACAAAGCCTCCCAAACGCACAGGACAAATCCCGCTGCTACCAGCTCTTAATTATTAACGGGTCTGGAGCCAACGCAGATTAGTAGCGTAATTCACTTCAGAGGACGTGACAGTACGTTATAGAGCAAGGAGAGACTAAGCTAGTAATTTTATATTTTACTCCAAAAAAAGGTAGGCAGTGTTTACAGAAGTATGAAAAGATATTATAAAGAAGACAAGTATTGTATGTACAGTACAATTACAAATAAAATGGGTTTAAAGTTGAAAAAACACATTTCATTCAGATCATTTCATCTCCTAGCTGACCATGTGCTCAGGGGGACACATCAAGATGAATATCACACATCTGTAAAGCAGCTAGACCCCGGACAAAAGACACTGGAAGACTGATGTCCCACTCAGTTATCTCCCAGCCCAAAACCAAGGCACTCCTCCCCTTTCTTAGAGTTATGACAAACCATTTTTATACATAGCTCGCTGTATGAACCTCGTATATGAATGACAATGATGAGGATGTGCACCACATCGGGGGATTCTTTTAATTGTAAACACGGCGTAGTTACACGACCCGTTTACGGAGAAACCTGCTCCTTGCACTCGTTGGCTATAGTTTCTAGCGATTTCAGTGAGTTATAGATCTCTTGATGGACATCTGGAAAATATAATTCTTATATCTCTAGCCCGGATCGGTGCCAGTATACCTAGTTTTACAAGAACAAAAGAATCCCATGCTTGCTGCACCCGTTTTAGCCAGTATCAAGTGGGAGAGGGGAATGAGGAGTTTAAGAAGACTGGCTGTCGCAGCACCAAGCCATAACAATTCCTCTTGCTAGCACACTGGTCTCCCATTACACTATATAGCAGGGGAGAGGGAGAGTGGCTTAGAATTCCAGTCTTCTGCTGGCAGGCACAGGAAACCAGCTGAGAGCTCTGTATGTGTAATTGAAGTAATCAGAACTCTGGCTTAATTGTATGCATCTGGTCCACTCTTAATTCTCTGACCATGATGAGCAGAGACCACTCCTCTCTACTTCACACCTTAAAGCACTTAGTTTTACATACAGTATATTGCATAGCTCAAGTCTGCATAGACTTCAGTCTGCAGTGTGATTCCTATAAGTGTGTCCTAAAAGTGTGGAGTACAGTAGAATTAAAACCTGAATTGAACCTGAAGGTAACTGGCCAGTCACTGTAAACAATGTTTCTGTTTGTTTTCACTTTCACCCCTATAATTCTTCACTTCCTGCTACCTCCACCAATCCCCACACCAAGTAAGGAACTGTTTAATTCTGCTTCAGTCCTCCCCATCCATCCCACCTCCTCCTCAGAACTGTTCCTTAACATACAATCCTCTGTATCAAAGAACAGACAGCCACCTAATGCCCTCTCCTGCTCCCACCTGCTAACACTTTCTCTGCTCCTTCTCACTGCTGGTGATATCTCTCCAAACCCTGGTCCTCCTCACCACATTCCAAAAGTCATTTCTACCCCCCATTCCCGCTCTATCACAACCTTCCGTAACCTCTCCAACCTTATACCCAGTCCCACTAACAGGAGCTCTGTGGAACGCTCGCTCTGTCTGCAACAAGCTTTCCTACACCCACAATCTTTTTGTTACTACCAAACTTTCCTTCCTCACCATCACCGAAATTTGGCTCACCCCTTCTGACACCGCATCCCCTGCTGTGCTGCACTCTCTTACGGTGGCTTCCACCTTTCTCACACACCCCGCCCCAGCAGCAAACATGATGGAGGAGTTGGTTTTCTCCTGTCAGATAACTGCTTGTTCACCCCAATCCCACTGCCACCCTCTGTTACCCTCCCTTCCTTTGAGGTGCACTCTGTGCGCATCTACTCCCCCTCCAACCTCCAACTATCTGTCATTTACCGCCTCCCAGGGCCAGCCACCACCTTCTTTGACCACTTCACCACCTGGCTACTTCATTTCCTTTCTGTGGACATCCCCACTATCATCATGGGCGACTTCAACATCCCCATTGACACTTCCCTCTCAGCTGCCACTAAACTTCCATCTCTCACTTCCTCCTTTGGCCTCACTCAATGGTCTTCTGCAGCCACTCACAAAGATGGTCACACACTGGACCTCATCTTCACCCGCCTCTGCTCCCTATCTAACCTCTTCCACTCTCTGACGCCACATTCTCATGTCTCTCCACTCCATGTCTACAATCCCCACCCCACAAACTTTCACACCCTCGCAGAAATCTTAAACATCTTGACCTACATTCATTCTCTGAATCCCTCCTCCCTCTCACAGACATAAGTTCCATACACAATGCGGATGACTCTGCCGCTCTATATAACACCTTAATAGCTGTAGCTTTGGAATCTGCTGCCCCACTTACACATACCAAAACTTGCAAAATCAACAGACAGCCCTGGCACACCAGCCTGACCAAAGAACTGAGGCGAGCTTCCAGGGCTGCTGAGCACAGATGGAAAAGATCCCACTCCAACGAGCACTTCATCGCATTCAAACAGTCCCTCACTACTTTCAAGACCACACTCGCCACAGCTAAACAAACCTACTTATCTCTCATATCCTCCCTGTCTCACAACCCTAAACAGTTATTCAACAGCTTCAATTCTCTCCGTCCTCCAGCACCTCCTCCCTCCCCACTTATCTCCGCTGAAGAATTTGCCTCATTTTTCAAGCAGAAGATTGATAGCATCAGAGAGACAGTTTTGGTCAACAACCCCCAGAGCCCTTCCTCCCGACTTCCCAGCCCCCCACCTCCAAAACCAACTTCTCCACCATTACAGAAGATCAACTCTCCACTCTGCTCTCAAGATCGCATCTCACTACCTGTGCACTCGACCCGCTCCCATCCCACCTCATCCCAAACCTCACCACAGTCTTTATCCAAACCCTAACCCATCTCTTCAACCTATCACTAACAACTGGTGTTTTCCCCTCGAGCTTTAAACATGCCTCCATCACACCTATCCTCAAAAAGCCCTCTCTTGACCCATCCTCTGTATCTAGCTGTCGCCCTATATCACTTCTCCCTTATGCCTCCAAACTACTGGAACAACACGTTTACCTTGAACTGTTCTCCCATCTCTCTTCTTGCTCCCTCTTTGACCGCTTACAATCTGACTTCCGGTCACACCATTCCACTGAAACTGCCCTAACTAAGGTCACCAATGACCTCTTAACCACCAAGAGCAAGCGACACTACTCTGTCCTCCTCGACCTGTCGGCTGCCTTTGACACAGTGGACCATTCCCTATTATTACAGACCCTCTCATCCCTTGGCATCACAGACTTGGCCCTATCCTGGATCTCATCATACCTAACAGACCGGACATTCAGCTTCTCCCACTCACACACCACCTCCTCACCTCGCCCCCTCTCTGTCGGAGTCCCACAAGGTTCAGTCCTTGGGCCCCTTGTTATGTTTGCTAATGACAGGTGTTATGAAGGCAATCCAGAAACACAGTGTGCTTAGCGATCAGAGCGCACACAGTGATCTGACAAATACCCAAAAATACAAGAACGAGCTCTGAGACGTGGAAACTCTGTAGACTGCACACCTGATCCTATCCTAAACACAACTAAAAGCGGCTGTGGATTGCGCCTAACAACTACCTAGGCAACTCGGCACAGCCTAAGAAACTAGCTAGCCTGAAGATAGAAAAATAGGCCTGACTTGCCCCAGAGAAATTCCCCAAAGGAAAAGGCAGCCCCCCACATATAATGACTGTGAGTAAGATGAAAAGACAAAACGTAGGGATGAAATAGATTCAGCAAAGTGGGGCCCGATATTCTAGGACAGAGCGAGGACAGTAAAGCGAACTTTGCAGTCTACAAAAAACCCTAAAGCAAAACCACGCAAAGGGGGCAAAAAAAACCCACCGTGCCGAACTAACGGCACGGCGGTACACCCTTTGCGTCTCAGAGCTTCCAGCAAAACAAAAGACAAGCTGGACAGAAAAAAAGCAACAAAAAAACAAAAGGCACTTAGCTATACAGAGCAGCAGGTCACAGGAACAATCAGGAGAAGCTCAGATCCAACACTGAAACATTGACAAGGAGCAAGGATAGCAGCATCAGGCGGAGTTAAGTAATGAAGCAGTTAACGAGCTCACCAGAACACCTGAGGGAGGAAGCTCAGAAGCTGCAGTACCACTTGTGACCACAGGAGTGAATTCAGCCACAGAATTCACAACAGCCCCTGCTCTTCTCCATTTACACATTTGGCCTGGGATAGCTCATAGAATCTCATGGCTTTCGGTATCACCTCTATGCTGCTGACACACAGATCTACATCTCTGGACCAGATATCACCTCCCTACTAACCAGAATCCCTCAATGTCTGTCCACTATTTCATCCTTCTCCGCTAGATTTCTGAAACTTAACATGGACAAAACAGAATTCATCTTTCCCCCATCTCACGCGACCTCCCCCCCCCCAACAAACCTATCCATTACAGTAAATGGCTACCCACTCTCCCCAGTCCCACAAGCTCGCTGCCTCGGGGTAATCCTTGATGCTGATCTCTCCTTCAAACCACATATCCAAGCCCTGTCCCCCCGCTATTCCCCGGCCTCTCCCCTCTGTCAATCCCTTCACTGGCTCCCCATTGCCCAGAGACTCCACTACAAAACCCTAACCATGACGTACAAAGCCATCCACAACCTGTCTCCTCCATACATCTGTGACCTCGTCTCCCAGTACTTACTTACACGCAACCTCCGATCCTCACAAGATCTCCTCTACTCCCCTCTTATCTCCTTTTCCCACAATCGTATACAAGATTTCTCTCGCTTATCTCCCCTACTCTGGAACCCTCTACCACAACACATCGGACTCTCGCCTACCATCGAAACCTTCAAAAAGAACCTGAAGACCCACCTCTTCCGACAAGCCTACAACCTGCAGTAACCACCGATCGACCAAACCGCTACATGACCAGCTCTATCCTCACCTATTGTATTCTCACCCATCCCTTGTAGATTGTTAGCCTTCGCGGGCAGGGTCCTCTCTCCTCCTGTACCAGTTATGACTTGTATTGTTTAAGATTATTGTACTTGTTTTTATTATGTATACCCCTCCTCACATGTAAAGCGCCACGGAATAAATGGCGCTATAACAATAAATAATATTAACTTCCTATTTCCTGACAGTGGGCGGCTGTCGTGGAACGGGGTCACAGGAGGCAGATTTTCTGCAGGAGGTCGGCGGCAGCAGTAGAGCAATGTTGTGGACCCCGAGCTTGGAATATGGGGTGCGAGGCTACAGGCCCTGGGATTTCAGAAAATGTGAGTACTCTCGCTTTCCATTGATTTCCCTGCGGTGGGCCTCGGCACAATGGCTGCCGGAGGCCGCACATGTGCAAATTGAGATCTCCGCTCCTAAACTGAATCACAATTTTATTAAAAACATTATTTTCCTCACCAAAATTTGGGTGCGTCTTATGGTGCGGTGTGCCTTATAGTCTGCAAAATACAGTACATAAAAAAAATTGTGAATTACTGTATATTTGTTTGCGCTGTCTCGCAAAATTAATTTTTTCCTCTAAAATGCTTTAACCCTACATTTTTTTTAAAACAAAGGCTAATTGGTGAAAATGGACCTCAAATGTTCTTGTGCAATTTCTCCTAATCTCGTCAACTTCACTATATGTGATCAGAAACTACTGTGTGTGCACATGTCAGAGCTTGGAAGGGAAGGAGTGATATTTGTCTTTTGGAGAGCAATTTCGGTTTAAGTAGATTGTGGATGCGTCGTGTTTGAACAGCCTGTACAAAAAAAAGCCAACACATGCACTTCATTGGATGCTACACTCGTCCATCTAGGAATGTAAGCTAAGATGAGTTGAAGTTTTTTTTTTGTACCATTTTAGGATATCTAACATTTTTACGATTTCCTTGTATTCCCAATTTTTTGTTACTATGTTCCAGTGGTTATCAAATTCTGAACAGCACCTGTCAATTATAAATGCTCAGAATACCCATAGATCAATCACTTTAAAAGGAGGATAGTTTCAACAATTGGGGTTACTTTTTAGGGGTCTCTGCTGTTTTGGCATATTGGGGCTCTTCTAATGTGATGTGGTGTTCATATCTATTCCAGCCAAAATTGTGCTCCTTCCTCTCCGGGCCCTGTTGTGTGCCCAAACAGTAGTTTCTAACCACATATGGGGTATATGGGGCATTCTTGAAGAAATGGCATCAATTGTGGAGTCCATTTTCTCCTGTCACCCTTAACAAAATAACAGAACTTGAGGGTAAATAAATGTTTTCTTGGGAATTTTTTTTTATGTTTCCTAATATCATAAACCTTTGTAAAGCATATGACGGTGCAAAATGGTCTCTGCACTTCCAGATGAATTCCCTTTAGAGTGATTTTTTTTTTGCAACTTGAGGGCTTTACAAATGCAACATGAGTTATTCAATCTATTCCAGGTAAAATTGCTTTCCAAATGGTGCTTCTTCCCTTCCAAGCCATGTGCCTAAACAACAGTTTCCGGCCACATATGGGGTGTTGGCGCACTCAGAAAAAAACGCACACTAAGGCTACGTTCACATTAGCGTTGCGCGCCGGTGCGTCGGTGACGCAACGCGCGACGCACCAATAACGCGCGCAAAAACGCTGCGTTTTGCGACGCGTGCGTCGTTTTTTGACGAAAATCGGACGCACGAAAAATGCAACTTGTTGCATTTTCGTGCGTCCGACGCTAGCGTCGAAAACGACGCACATGTCGAAAAACGCTAACAAAAAAACGCACGCGTCCCCTATGTTAAACATAGGGGCGCGTCGCCGCTGCGTCGCCGACGCAACAGCGACGCACATTAGCGTAACGCTAATGTGAACGTAGCCTAAATTGTGGGGGGGGCGGTGGGTTTTCATTACCTTTGTGAACATGAAACATTTGGTGCTAAAGAATTATTTTTGAGAGAAATTTTTCATTTTCTCATCCCAATGTTATAAACTATTGTGATCACTACACCCCTAGAAAATTTTCATGAGGTGTGTAGTTTCCATAATGGGATCACCTCCAAGGTTGTCCCTGATATTTTGGCCCTCGGGGCTCTAAAATAAATAGCATTAGCAGTATATTCCTGCCAAAATTGCTCTCCAAAAGTTAAGGGGCTGTCCACTACTAGGACAACCCCTTCTTAACCTAAATGTTCAGCTCCAATAAAATAATAAAGCCAATACTCACCTCCCATGCCGGCGCCAAACCGACAGTGTCGGAACTCACTCTCCCCGGAGCTATAGTGCGGTATTGTGATGCCAGTGCCCAATCAGCGCTGGCATCATTGTCTATGCCGTCAGACAATCCTGAACTTCCTCTTGATGTTTTGCTTGTCCAAAGGATGAGACAGTGACGACAGCGTCGGGCATCACGTGTCATTCCACCGCATCACATTCCTGAGACCACAAGTGCCGACTGCTGGGATGAAGTCACCACGGGAGGCGAGTACAGGCTGTATTATTTTATCGGGACCGAACATTTATAGTAGTGGACAACCCCTTTAATCCCTTAGTGACGGAGCCAAATTTTTGAAATCTGACCAGTGTCACTTTATGTGGTAATAACTCTGCAATGCTTCAACAAATCCCAGTGATTTTGAGACTATTTCTTCGTGACACATTATACTTTATGATAATGGTAAATTTAGGTCAATATGTTTTGTGTTTATTTATAAAAAATATCAAAAATGTGAGAAAAATGTTAAAAAATTAACAATTTTCAAACTTTGAATGATTATCCCTTTAATCCAGATGGCCATACCACAGCAAACCATTAATAAATAACATTTCCCACATGTCAGCTTTACATCAGTACCATTTGTAAAACGTTATTTTATTTTGTTAGCATTTTAGGAGGATTAAAAATGTAGCAGCAATTTTTCATTTTTTCAAGGAAATTTACAAAATTTATTTTTTTAGGGACTTATCCATGTTTGAAGTACCTTTAGGGGTCTCGTATATTGGGAAACCCCCAAACATGATACCATTTTAAAAACAGCACCCCCTGACATATCGAAAACTGCTGTCAGGTAGTTTATTAACTCTTCAGGTGCTTTACAGGAATTAATGCAAAGTGTCATGATGGGAATGAAAATGTGCATTTTTACCACCTAAATGTCTCTGAAAAGATTACTACAGCAATCAGACTCTAAGGCTGCTATTTGGTCATGAATTGCCATGGCAAACATCAGGACCACAAAATCAAGATCTGAGGTCACCAATTTGGTTAAATAGGAAGCCCCCACACTCTGTTAACCATTTATAATGATGTACTAGTCACTATTGACAGCAGCATTTAAGGGGTTAAATAGATGGACGGTGCAAATACTGATCGTGGCTGATGCAGCAAGTTGTCAGCTATAGTGGATAGCCGACAGCTACTGCTGTTATGACCTGGTGGTCAGGACAATAATGGACCTGGTGGTTAAGAGCACACGGAATGACCTGATAGTTACTGATAATAAGGACGAGCTCTGGGACGTGGGAACTCTGCTGACCGCAATCCCTAAACCTATCAAACACACTAGAAATAGCCGTGGATTGCGCCTAACGCTCCCTATGCAACTCGGCACAGCCTAAGAAACTAGCTAGCCCTGAAGATAGAAAAATAAAGCCTACCTTGCCTCAGAGAAATTCCCCAAAGGAAAAGGCAGCCCCCCACATATAATGACTGAGTAAAGATGAAAATACAAACACAGAGATGAAATAGATTTAGCAAAGTGAGGCCCGACTTACTGAACAGACCGAGGATAGGAAAGGTTACTTTGCGGTCAGCACAAAAACCTACAAAAAGACCACGCAGAGGGCGCAAAAAGACCCTCCGCACCGACTCACGGTGCGGAGGCGCTCCCTCTGCGTCCCAGAGCTTCCAGCAAGCAAGAAAACAATAAGAATAGCGAGCTGGACAGAAAAATAGCAAACCCAAGAAATACAAGCTGGAACTTAGCTCTTGCTGGGAAGACAGGTCACAAGAACGATCCAGGAGAGAACTAGACCAATACTGGAACATTGACAGGTGGCATGGAGCAAAGATCTAAGTGGAGTTAAATAGAGCAGCCAGCTAACGAATTAACCTCGTCACCTGAGGAAGAAAACTCAGAAACACCCACCAGAGGAAGTCCACGGACAGAACCAGCCAAAGTACCATTCATGACCACAGGAGGGAGCCCGACAACAGAATTCACAACAGTACCCCCCCCCTTGAGGAGGGGTCACCGAACCCTCACCAGAGCCCCCAGGCCGACCAGGATGAGCCAAATGAAAGGCACGAACCAGATCGGCAGCATGAACATCAGAGGCAAAAGCCCAGGAATTATCTTCCTGACCATAACCCTTCCACTTGACCAGGTACTGGAGTTTCCGTCTCGAAACACGAGAATCTAAAATCTTCTCCACCACATACTCCAACTCCCCCTCAACCAACACCGGGGCAGGAGGATCAACGGATGGAACCACAGGCGCCACGTATCTCCGCAATAACGACCTATGGAACACATTATGGATGGCAAAAGAAGCAGGAAGGGCCAAACGAAATGACACAGGATTGATAACCTCAGAAATCTTATACGGACCAATGAAACGAGGCTTAAACTTAGGAGAAGAAACCTTCATAGCAACATAACGAGACGACAACCAAATCCCCAACACGAAGTCGGGGACCCACACAGCGCCGGCGGTTAGCGAAACGTTGAGCCTTCTCCTGGGACAATGTCAAATTGTCCACCACATGAGTCCAACTCTGCTGCAACTATCCACCACAGTATCTACACCAGGAAAGTCTGAAGACTCAACCTGCCCTGAAGAGAAACGAGGATGGAAACCAGAATTGCAGAAAAACGGCGAAACCAAAGTAGCCGAGCTGGCCCGATTATTAAGGGCGAACTCAGCCAACGGCAAAAAGGACACCCAATCATCCTGATCAGCAGAAACAAAGCATCTCAGATATGTTTCCAAAGTTTGATTAGTTCGTTCGGTTTGGCCTTTGTCTGAGGATGGAAAGCCGAGGAAAAAGACAAATCAATGCCCATCCTAGCACAAAAGGATCGCCAAAACCTTGAAACAAACTGGGAACCTCTGTCAGAAACGATGTTCTCTGGGATACCATGTAAACGAACCACATGCTGGAAAAATAATGGCACCAAATCAGAGGAGGAAGGCAATTTAGACAAAGGTACCAAATGGACCATCTTAGAAAAGCGATCACAAACCACCCAATTGACCGACATCTTTTGAGAGATGGGGAGATCCGAAATAAAATCCATAGAAATATGCGTCCAGGGCCTCTTCGGGATTGGCAAGGGCAAAAGCAACCCACTGGCACGAGAACAGCAGGGCTTAGCCCGAGCACAAGTCCCACAGGACTGCACAAAAGAACGCACATCCCGCGACAAAGACGGCCACCAGAAGGATCTAGCCACCAAATCTCTGGTACCAAAGATTCCAGGATGCCCAGCCAACACTGAACAATGAATCTCAGAGATAACTCTACTAGTCCATCTATCAGGGACAAACAGTTTCTCCGCTGGGCAACGGTCAGGTCTATCAGCCTGAAATTTTTGCAGCACCCGCCGCAAATCAGGGGAGATGGCAGACAAAATTACCCTCTCTTTGAGAATACCCGCCGGCTCAGGAACACCCGGAGAGTCCGGCACAAAACTACTTGACAGGGCATCAGCCTTCACATTCTTAGAGCCCGGAAGGTACGAAACCACAAAATCAAAACGGGAGAAAAATAATGACCATCGAGCCTGTCTCGGATTCAACCGTTTGGCAGACTCAAGATAAGTTAAATTCTTGTGATCTGTCAAGACCACCACGCGATGCTTAGCTCCTTCCAGCCAATGACGCCACTCCTCGAATGCCCACTTCATGGCCAACAATTCACGATTACCAACATCATAGTTACGCTCAGCAGGCGAAAACTTTCTAGAAAAGAAAGCACATGGCTTCATCACCGAGCCCTCAGAACTTCTTTGCGACAAAACAGCCCCTGCTCCAATCTCAGAAGCATCAACCTCAACCTGAAACGGAAGCGAAACATCTGGCTGGCACAACACAGGGGCAGAAGAAAAACGACGCTTCAACTCCTGAAAAGCCTCTACAGCCGCAGAAGACCAATTGACCACATCAGCACCCTTCTTGGTCAAATCAGTCAACGGTTTAGCAACAGTAGAAAAATTAGCGATGAAGCGCCGATAAAAATTAGCAAAGCCCAGGAACTTTTGCAGGCTCTTCACAGATGTCGGCTGAGTCCAATCGTAAATGGCCTGGACTTTAACAGGGTCCATCTCGATAGTAGAAGGGGAAAAAATGAACCCCAAAAATGAAACCTTCTGAACTCCAAAGAGACACTTTGACCCCTTCACAAACAAGGAATTCGCATGGAGGACCTGGAACACCATTCTGACCTGCTTCATATGAGACTCCCAATCATCCGAAAAGACCAAAATATCATCCAAATACACAATCAGGAATTTATCCAGGTACTCTCGAAAGATGTCATGCATAAAGGACTGAAATACTGATGGAGCATTGGAAAGCCCGAATGGCATAACCAGGTACTCAAAATGGCCCTCGAGCGTATTAAATGCTGTTTTCCATTCATCGCCTTGTTTAATACGCACAAGATTATACGCCCCTCGAAGATCTATCTTGGTGAACCAACTAGCCCCTTTAATACGAGCAAACAAATCAGACAGCAACGGCAAAGGATACTGAAATTTGACTGTAATTTTATTAAGAAGGTGGTAATCAATACAAGGTCTCAAAGAACCATCCTTCTTGGCCACAAAAAAGAACCCTGCT
Source organism: Ranitomeya imitator (assembly GCF_032444005.1). NCBI lineage: Eukaryota > Metazoa > Chordata > Amphibia > Anura > Dendrobatidae > Ranitomeya > Ranitomeya imitator. Next base: position 541,491,953 of record NC_091284.1, on the reverse strand, counting down.
CCTAACGGTGATGACGACGGGCGAATATGGCCTTTCTCCAAGGATTCCTTTATATAACTCCGCATAGCGGCGTGTTCTGGCACAGATAAATTGAACAATCGGCCCTTAGGAAACTTACTACCAGGAATCAAATTAATTGCACAATCGCAATCCCTATGAGGAGGTAGGGCACTGGCTTTGGGCTCATCAAATACATCCCGATAATCCGACAAAAACTCTGGAACTTCAGAAGGAGTGGAAGACGAAATAGACAAAAATGGAACATCACCATGTACCCCCTGGCAACCCCAGCTGGACACAGACATAGATTTCCAGTCCAATACTGGATTATGAACCTGTAGCCATGGCAACCCCAAAACGACCACATCATGCAGATTATGCAACACCAGAAAGCGGATATCCTCCTGATGTGCAGGAGCCATGCACATGGTCAATTGGGTCCAATACTGAGGCTTATTCTTGGCCAAAGGCGTAGCATAAATTCCTCTCAATGGAATAGGATACTGCAAGGGCTCCAAGAAAAAACCACAGCGCCTAGCATACTCCAAGTCCATCAAATTCAGGGCAGCGCCTGAATCCACAAATGCCATAACAGAATAGGATGACAAAGAGCAAATCAGAGTAACAGACAATAGAAATTTAGACTGTACCGTACCAATGGTTGCAGACCTAGCGAACCGCTTAGTGCGCTTAGGACAATCGGAGATAGCATGAGTGGAATCACCACAGTAAAAACATAGCCCATTCCGACGTCTGTGTTCTTGCCGTTCAGCTCTGGTCAAAGTCCTATCACATTGCATAGGCTCAGGCCCATGCTCATGCTCAGATAGTACCGTCAAATGGTGCACAGCTTTACGCTCACGCAAGCGTCGATCGATCTGAATGGCCAAGGACATAGACTCATTCAGACCAGCAGGCATGGGAAACCCCACCATGACATCCTTAAGGGCTTCAGAGAGACCCTTTCTGAAGATTGCTGCCAGGGCACATTCTGTCATGATCCCAATGGCAAGGGATCACAAAAGGACAAGCACAAAAACCAAACAAGCTCTAGGGTGATGGAACCTGAGCTGACCGCGATCCTGAACCTAAACACACAACTAGCAGTAGCCGGGGAACGTGCCTACGATGATTCCTAGACGTCTCGCGCCAGCCGAAGGATTAACTTCCCCTATTAGAAGAAACACAGACCTCACTTGCCTCCAGAGAAACACCCCACAGAAATAGCAGCCCCCCACATGTAATAACGGTGAAACGAGAGGAAAGCACATACGTAGTTATGAAAATAGAATCAGCAAAAATGAGGCCCGCTAAAGCTAGATAGCAGAGGATACAAAAGTGAACTGCGCGGTCAGCGAAAAACCCTTCAAAAAACCATCCTGAAATTACTTGAACTCATGTGCCAACTCATGGAACATGAGGAGTAATTTCAGCCCACTAGAGCAACCAGCAGCAAGGAATCACATATCTGCAAGCTGGACTAAGACAAAAATAAAGCAAAACGTGGAACAGGAAAATCAAAACTTAGCTTGTCCTGAAGATAACAGACGCAGGGAGCAGAGGTAAAAAGACACGCTGATTACATTGATAGCCGGCGAGGAAATGACAAAAAAGCCAGGTTAAATAGGAAACTCCCATAACCTGATGGAACAGGTGGACACCAGAGACCGCAGAGAACACAAGTCACCCAGTACCATCAGTAACCACCAGAGGGAGCCCAAAAACAGAACTCACAACAGTACCCCTCCCCCTTGAGGAGGGGTCACCGAACCCTCACGAGAACCACCAGGGCGACCAGGATGAGCCCTTTGAAAAGCACGGACCAAATCGGCAGCATGAACATCAGAGGCAATCACCCAAGAATTATCCTCCTGACCATAACCCTTCCACTTGACCAAATACTGGAGTTTCCGTCTGGAAACACGAGAATCCAAGATCTTCTCCACAACATACTCCAATTCACCCTCCACCAGCACCGGAGCAGGAGGCTCAAGCGAAGGAACAACAGGTACCTCATACCTCCGCAACAACGACCGATGGAACACATTATGAATAGCAAACGATGCCGGGAGATCCAAACGAAACGACACAGGGTTAAGAATTTCCAAGATCCTATAGGGACCGATGAACCGAGGCTTGAACTTAGGAGAAGAGACCTTCATAGGAACAAAACGAGAAGACAACCACACCAAGTCCCCAACAAGAAGTCGAGGACCCACGCGGCGACGGCGATTAGCAAACTGCTGAGCCCTCTCCTGGGACAACTTCAAATTGTCCACCACATGACTCCAAATCTGATGCAACCTATCCACCACCATGTCCACTCCAGGACAATCAGAAGGCTCCACCTGACCAGAGGAAAAACGAGGATGAAACCCCGAATTACAAAAGAAAGGAGAAACCAAGGTAGCAGAACTAGCCCGATTATTAAGGGCAAACTCGGCAAGCGGCAAAAAGGAAACCCAGTCATCTTGATCAGCAGAAACAAAACACCTTAAATAAGTTTCTGAAGTCTGATTAGTTCGTTTTCTGGCCATTCGTCTGGGGATGGAATGCAGACGAAAAGGACAAATCAATGCCCATCTTAGCACAGAACGTCCGCCAAAATCTAGACACAAACTGGGATCCCCTGTCAGAAACGATGTTCTCCGGAATGCCATGCAAACGGACCACGTTTTGAAAAAAACAGAGGGACCAACTCAGAGGAGGAAGGTAACTTAGGCAAGGGTACCAGATGAACCATCTTAGAAAAGCGGTCACACACAACCCATATGACGGACATTTTTTGAGAGACAGGGAGATCCGAAATAAAGTCCATGGAAATGTGCGTCCAAGGCCTCTTCAGGATAGGCAAAGGTGACAACAATCCACTGGCCCGAGAACAGCAAGGCTTAGCCCGAGCGCAAACTCCACAAGACTGCACGAAAGAACGCACATCCCTCGACAAGGAAGGCCACCAAAAAGACCTGGCCACCAAGTCTCTAGTACCAAATATTATAGGATGACCTGCCAACACAGAAGAATGGACCTCGGAGATGACTCTACTGGTCCAATTATCCGGAACAAACAGTCTTTCCGGCGGACAACGATCAGGTTTCTCCGCCTGAAACTCCTGCAAAGCACGTCGCAAGTCTGGGGAGACAGCCGACAAAATCACCCCATCCCTAAGGATACCAGTGGGCTCAGAATTTCCAGGGGAGTCAGGCACAAAACTCCTAGAAAGAGCATCCGCCTTCACATTCTTTGAACCTGGCAGGTATGAAACCACAAAATTGAAACGGGAGAAAAACAGTGACCAACGAGCCTGTCTAGGATTCAGACGCTTGGCAGACTCAAGGTACATCAGATTTTTGTGATCAGTCAAGACCACCACACGATGTCTAGCACCCTCAAGCCAATGACGCCACTCCTCAAATGCCCACTTCATGGCCAAAAGCTCCCGATTACCAACATCATAATTCCGTTCAGCGGGCGAAAATTTTCTAGAAAAGAACGCACATGGCTTCATCACTGAGCCATCGGAGCTTCTCTGTGACAAAACCGCCCCCGCTCCGATCTCGGAAGCATCAACCTCAACCTGAAAAGGAAGCGACGTATCTGGCTGACGCAACACAGGAGCAGAAGAAAACCGGCGCTAAAGTTCCTGAAAGGCCTCCACAGCCGCAGGAGACCAATCAGTAACATCAGCACCCTTCTTAGTCAAATCCGTCAAAGGCTTAACAACACTAGAAAAATTAGTTATGAAGCGACGATAAAAATTAGCAAAGCCCAAGAACTTCTGTAGACTCTTAAGAGATGTAGGCTGCGTCCAGTCACAAATAGCCTGAACCTTGACGGGATCCATCTCAATAGTAGAAGGGGAAAAAATATACCCCAAAAAATAAATCTTCTGGACTCCAAAGAGACATTTAGAACCCTTTACAAACAAAGAATTGGCCCGCAGGACCTGAAACACCTTCCTGACCTGCTGAACATGAGACTCCCAGTCATCAGAAAAAACCAAAACATCATCCAAATACACGATAATACATTTATCCAGATATTCACGGAAAATATCGTGCATAAAAGACTGGAAGACAGAAGGAGCATTAGAAAGTCCAAAAGGCATCACCAAATACTCGAAATGGCCCTCAGGCGTATTAAATGCGGTTTTCCACTCATCACCCTGCCTTATCCGCACAAGATTATACGCACCCCGAAGATCAATCTTAGTGAACCATTTAGCCCCCTTAATGCGAGCGAACAAATCAGTCAACAATGGCAAAGGATACTGATATTTAACTGTAATCTTATTCAAAAGACGATAATCTATGCAAGGCCTCAAGGAACCATCTTTTTTGGCCACGAAAAAAAAACCTGCTCCCAAAGGGGACGAAGATGGACGGATATGTCCCTTTTCCAAGGACTCCTTAACATAATTCCGCATAGCAGTATGCTCTGGCACTGACAGATTGAACAAACGACCTTTAGGGAATTTACTGCCAGGAATCAAATCTATAGCACAATCGCAATCCCTGTGAGGAGGAAGCGAACTGAGCTTAGGCTCCTCAAAAACCTCCCGATAATCAGACAAAAATACCGGAACCTCAGAAGGAATAGATGAAGCGATAGAAATCGGAGATGCATCATCATGAACCCCCTGACATCCCCAGCTTAACACAGACATTGTTTTCCAGTCCAGGACTGGGTTATGAGTTTGTAACCATGGCAGACCAAGCACTAAGACATCATGTAAATTATACAGTACCAGGAAGCGAATCACCTCCTGATGAACGGGAGTCATACGCATGGTCACTTGTGTCCAGTACTGAGGTTTATTCATAGCCAAAGGTGTAGAGTCAATTCCTTTCAAAGGAATAGGAACTTCCAGAGGTTCTAGACTAAACCCACAGCGATTGGCAAATGACCAATCCATAAGACTCAGGGCAGCGCCTGAATCCACATAGGCATCGATGGAAATGGATGATAATGAACAAATCAGAGTCACAGACAGAATGAACTTAGACTGTAAAGTACCAATGGCAACAGACTTATCAACCTTTTTTGTGCGTTTAGAGCATGCTGATATAACATGAGCTGAATCACCACAATAAAAACACAATCCATTTTTCCGCCTATAATTTTGCCGATCACTTCTGGACTGAATTCTATCACATTGCATTATCTCAGGTGCCTGTTCAGAAGACACCGCCAAATGGTGCACAGGTTTGCGCTCCCGTAAACGCCGATCAATCTGAATAGCCATAGTCATGGACTCATTCAGACCTGTAGGCGCCGGGAACCCCACCATAACATCTTTAATGGCCTCAGAAAGGCCATCTCTGAATTTTGCAGCCAGAGCGCACTCATTCCACTGAGTAAGCACCGACCATTTCCGAAATTTCTGACAATATATTTCTGCTTCATCTTGCCCCTGAGAGAGAGCCAATAAAGCTTTTTCAGCCTGAATCTCTAGGTTAGGTTCCTCATAGAGCAAACCCAATGCCAGAAAAAACGCATCCACATTGAGCAACGCCGGATCCCCTGGTGCCAATGCAAATGCCCAATTCTGAGGGTCACCCCGCAGGAAAGATATAACAATCTTGACCTGCTGAGCAGGGTCTCCAGAGGAGCGAGATTTCAAGGAAAGAAACAACTTGCAATTGTTCCTAAAATTCAGAAAACTAGATCTATCTCCAGAAAAAAACTCTGGGATAGGAATTCTAGGTTCAGACATAGGCGTATGTACAACAAAATCTTGTATATTTTGAACCTTAGCAGCAAGATTATTCAGGCTGGAAGCCAAACTCTGGACGTCCATGATAAACAGCTGAGGTCAGAGCCATTCAAGGATTAAGAGGAGGAAAGAAGCAGCCAAGCTGCAATTAAGGCTAGGCAGCAAACACTGAGGAGAGGGGAAAAAAAAAAAAAAAAACTTCCTCAGACTACTTTTCCTCCTACTTCAGCCAAAACGATGACCAATTTTTTTTTAGGCCGGCTATACTGTCATGATCCCAATGGCAAGGGATCACAAAAGGACAAGCACAAAAACCAAACAAGCTCCAGGGTGATGGAACCTGAGCTGACCGCAATCCTGAACCTAAACACACAACTAGCAGTAGCCGGGGAACGTGCCTACGATGATTCCTAGACATCTCGCGCCAGCCGAAGGATTAACTTCCCCTATTAGAAGAAACACAGACCTCACTTGTCTCCAGAGAAACACCCCACAGAAATAGCAGCCCCCCACATGTAATAACAGTGAAACGAGAGGAAAGCACATACGTAGTTATGAAAATAGAATCAGCAAAAATGAGGCCCGCTAAAGCTAGATAGCAGAGGATACAAAAGTGAACTGCGCGGTCAGCGAAAAACCCTTCAAAAAACCATCCTGAAATTACTTGAACTCATGTGCCAACTCATGGAACATGAGGAGTAATTTCAGCCCACTAGAGCAACCAGCAGCAAGGAATCACATATCTGCAAGCTGGACTAAGACAAAAATAAAGCAAAACGTGGAACAGGAAAATCAAAACTTAGCTTGTCCTGAAGATAACAGACGCAGGGAGCAGAGTTAAAAAGACACGCTGATTACATTGATAGCCGGCGAGGAAATGACAAAAAAGCCAGGTTAAATAGGAAACTCCCATAACCTGATGGAACAGGTGGACACCAGAGACCGCAGAGAACACAAGTCACCCAGTACCATCAGTAACCACCAGAGGGAGCCCAAAAACAGAACTCACAACAACATTCATTCCACTGAGTGAGCACAGACCACTTTCTAAACTTCTGACAATATATCTCCGCTTCATCCTGACCCTGACACAGAGCCAGCAAGATTTTCTCTGCCTGATCCACTGAATTAGGTTCGTCATAAAGCAATCCAAGCGCCAGGAAAAACGCATCAACATCACGCAATGCCGGATCTCCTGGCGCAAGGGAAAATGCCCAGTCTTGAGGGTCACCACGTAACAAAGAAATAATGATCTTTACTTGTTGAACCGGGTCACCTGAGGAGCGAGGTTTCAAGGCAAGAAACAATTTACAATTATTTTTGAAATTCAAGAACTTAGATCTATCACCAAAAAACAAATCAGGAATTGGAATCCTAGGCTCTGACATCGGATTCTGAACCACAAAATCTTGAATGTTTTGTATCCTTGTAGTGAGATTATCCATCCAAGAGGACAGACCTTGAATGTTCATGTTTACACCAGTGTCCTGAACCACCCAGAGGTAAAGGGGAAAATAGAGACAAACACACTGTAAAGAAAAAAAAATGGTCTCAGAACTTCTCTTATCCCTCTATTGAGATGCATTAGTACTTTGGGCCACCTGTACTGTTATGACTTGGTGGTCAGGACAATAATGGACCTGGTGGTTAAGAGCACACGGAATGACTTGATAGTTACTGATAATAAGGACGAGCTCTGGGACGTGGGAACTCTGCTGACCGCAATCCCTAAACCTATCAAACACACTAGAAATAGCCGTGGATTGCGCCTAACGCTCCCTATGCAATTCGGCACAGCCTAAGAAACTAGCTAGCGCTGAAGATAGAAAAATAAAGCCTACATTGCCTCAGAGAAATTCCCCAAAGGAAAACGCAGCCCCCAACATATAATGACTGTGAGTAAAGATGAAAATACAAACACAGAGATGAAATAGATTTAGCAAAGTGAGGCCCGACTTACTGAACAGACCGAGGATAGGAAAGGTTACTTTGCGGTCAGCACAAAAACCTACAAAAAGACCACGCAGAGGGTGCAAAAAGACCCTCCGCACCGACTCACGGTGCGGAGGCGCTCCCTCTGCGTCCCAGAGCTTCCAGCAAGCAAGACAACAAATTAAATAGCAAGCTGGACAGAAAAATAGCAAACCAAAGAAATACAAGCTGAACTTAGCTTCTGATGACAGGTCACAAGAACGATCCAGGAGTGAACAGACCAATACTGGAACATTGACAGGTGGCATGGAGCAAAGATCTAAGTGGAGTTAAATAGAGCAGCAGCTAACGAATTAACCTCGTCACCTGTGAAACTCAGAAACACCCACCAGAGGAAGTCCATGGACAGAACCAGCCGAAGTACCATTCATGACCACAGGAGGGAGCCCAACAACAGAATTCACAACATGAAGACACAAAAGAGAATAGTAAAACCAAAAACACTCAGTTTGAAAAAATGTTGCAGTAATCCGCAAGTGCTAGTAAAAGATGTAAAAAACAGGGTATTTGGTTGATACGTTTTTTGCAAAAAATGTATACTAAGCTGCTCTACCAAACTTCACGGTATACCCTTATCAGAGCAGTCCTAACTAATGTATGCAATCCCTATCTGATGTATTTAAAAACCTGATCATCTGTATATTACCTGTGTGAACAGGGTTCAGAGAGGAAAAATCCATGTGTGCATACAGGGTAGAACAGCTTTTGTGCAGATAGCCCAAGAGGAGTGGTGGAACTCCCCAGTCTTGTAGACACAAGAGAACAATTATGGAAACCGGAACACATGGGCTACTTGCACAGTGAACAAGTCTGTATGATCATGTTCACACACACCAAGAAACCTGAAGACACAAAAGAGAATAGTAAAACCAAAAACACTCAGTTTGAAAAAATGTTGCAGTAATCCGCAAGTGCTAGTAAAAGATGTAAAAAACAGGGTATTTGGTTGATACGTTTTTTGCAAAAAATGTATACTAAGCTGCTCTACCAAACTTCACGGTATACCCTTATCAGAGCAGTCCTAACTAATGTATGCAATCCCTATCTGATGTATTTAAAAACCTGATCATCTGTATATTACCTGTGTGAACAGGGTTCAGAGAGGAAAAATCCATGTGTGCATACAGGGTAGAACAGCTTAGTATACATTTTTTGCAAAAAACGTATCAACCAAATACCCTGTTTTTTACATCTTTTACTAGCACTTGCGGATTACTGCAACATTTTTTCAAACTGAGTGTTTTTGGTTTTACTATTCTCTTTTGTGTCTTCAGGTTTCTTGGTGGTGTGTGAACATGATCATACAGACTTGTTCACTGTGCAAGTAGCCCATGTGTTCCGGTTTCCAGAATTCACAACATACTGCATTGTCACCTGTATGGGGAGGCTAGTCTCTTATATCTCAGGTCAGTTAAAAGACGTATTGGCTGTCATTAAGGGGTTAAATAGTTTTGACCACATAATAATCATGGTCCATGTGTTAATCGTGGCATTATTTTGTAAGGTAAAGACATGGCTGTAATAGCGCTGTAATACAGAAAACACTGGTACCTTTGGTAATTAAATCAACTTTGTGGTTGTTCTATAATCATTATTTCAGGTCAGCGTGATTCGTCATGTTTGATAGCAAAAGCAATGATGCCAGCAATGTTTTTACACAGAGCTAACAACCAGTGAGAACGATAAGTACGTCACTGGATCGCTCCTGCATCGTTCTGGTGTTGTCGTGTTTGACGTCTCTATAGTGACCTAAACAGCGACGCTGCAGCGATCGGCTCGTTGTGTATATATCGCTGCAGCGTCGCTTAATGTGTCGGTACCTTAAAGATCATTGAAGAAGAATGGCAGAAGATAACAAGCAGGACACAGACAACATCGGTAAACGACTAAAGAAATCCATTTGAGCAGACAAAGAACTTTATTTCCAAATATTATATACAGAGGTAGAAAGCGAAAATATGTGGCACAAGATCAGGAAAGCATAACTAAAGATCAAAGATACGACAAAAGTTTCAACCATATTGAAAGATGAAAGCGGGAAAAAACTGAGCCAGAAAAGATCAAAGAAAGATGGAAATAGTGCATGGAGCATCTCTACAGAAAATACAAAGTTGTTGCTGCGAAACTGTCAAACATGCTGTCAAACAACAAAGCATCTGGATGTTACAATATTCCAATAGAGCAATTGATCTCATCACACGCTTGTGTCAACAGCTATGGATAAGTGGTAAATGGCCCAAGGTATGGACAAGGTCAGCGTTTATTCCAAGGGGATATGCTACCGACTGTGGAAACTATCAGACTATGACGCTCACACCTCATGCCAGTAAAATACTTATGAAGATCCTACAAAGACAGTTACGCCTTACTTCGACAAAGAACTGCCAGAGGAACAAGCAGGATTCAGAAAAAGGCAGAAGAGCAAGAGATGTAATTTTGGAACATTAGATAGATAATGGAAAAGACCAAATAATACAAAAAGGAGATCTATTTTGCTTCATCGACTACGGCAAAGCCTTCGACTGTGTTAATCACCATCTGATCAGTCTTGTTAGGAACCTTTACACCAACCAAGAAGCAACAGTCTGAACTGAACATGACATGGTTCAAAAAAGAGCGAGGTGTCAGACAAGGCTGCACCTTGTCCCACTTCTCAATTTATACGCAGAAGCTATTTTCAAGAAAGCTGGACTTGCCCAAAAAAACAACAAATTGCTGGACAAATCATCAACAATCTTAAATATGCAGACTATGCAACATTGATAGCAACAAGCGCAGATGGAATGGGGCTGCTTATCAATACAAGAAGTGACAAAGATATTGACTACTGCAAGGTATGACAAGGACACATGCGAGATGGGCGGTGAAGAACTGTAAGTTGTAAAGGACTTCAACCTACTCAGATCAATGATTACTCAAGATGATGCGATGACACTGGAAGTCAATAGGAGAATACCTATGGGCAAATTAACAATAAAATCACTGAACAAGGTCTTCAAACCAAGGGACATTTCCTTGGTAATGAAGACATGGCTCGTACATAGTCTGTTTTTTCTATAGTTACATATGGATGCTAAATCTGGACTATAAAGAAGAATGTACAAAAAAGTTAGCACTCTATCATGCTAAAGCATGTCAATTTGGAATATGTGAAATTTGAATAGTAATATGGCTATTGTATATGTACAGTGCCTTGCCAAAGTATTCGGCCCCCTGGAATTTTTCAAACTTTTCCCACATATCATGCTTCAAACATAAAGATACCAAATGTAAATTTTTGGTGAAGAATCAACAACAAGTGGAACACAATTGTGAAGTTGAATGAAATTTATTGGTTATTTCAAATTTTTGTGGAAATTCCAAAACTGAAAATTGGGGCGTGCAATTTTATTCGGCCCCTTTAACTTAATACTTTGTTGCGCCACCTTTTGCTGCGATTACAGCTGCAAGTCACTTGGGGTATGTCTCTATCAGTTTTGTTCATCGAGAGACTGAAATTCTTGACCATTCTTCCTTAGCAAACAGCTCGAGTTCAGTGAGGTTTGATGGAGATCATTTGTGAACAGCAGTTTTCAGCTCTTTCCACAGATTCTCGACTGGATTGAGGTCTGGACTTTGACTTGGCCATTCTAACACCTGGATATGTATATTTGTTAACCATTCCATTGTAGATTTTGCTTTATGTTTGGGATTATTGTCTTGCTGGAAGACAAGTCTCCGTCCCAGTCTCAGATCTTTTGCAGACTCCAAAAGGTTTTCTTCAAAAATGGTCCTGTATTTGGCTTCATCCATATTCCCATCAATTTTAACCATCTTCCCTGTCCCTGCTGAAGAAAAGCAAGCCCAAACCATGATGCTGCCACCACGTTTGACAGTGGGGATGGCGTTTTCAGGGTGATGAGCTGTGTTGCCTTTATGCCAAACATATCGTTTGGCATTGTTGCCAAAAAGTTCTATTTTGGTTTCATCTGACCAGAGCACCTTCCACATGTTTGGTGTCTCTCAGGTGGCTTGTTGCAAACTTTAAACAACACTTTTTATGGATATCTTTGAGAAATGGCTTTTTTGTTGCCATTCTTCTATAAAGGCCAGATTTGTGCAGTGTACGACTAATTGTTGTCCTATGGACAGACTGTCCCACCTCAGCTGTAGATCTTTGCAGTTCATCCAGAGTGATCATGGGCCTCTTGGCTGCATCGCTGATCAGTCTTCTCCTTGTTTGAGATGAAAGTTTAGATGGACAGCCAGGTCTTGGTAGATTTGCAGTGGTATTATAGGCTTCCATTTCAATATGATGGCTTGCACAATTCTCCTTGGGATGTTTAAAGTTTTGGAAATCATTTTGTATCCAGATCCGGCTTTAAACTTCTCCACAACAGTATCACGGACCTGCCTGTTGTGTTCCTTGGTCTTCATGATGCTCTCTGTGCTTCAAACAGACCCCTGAGACTATCACAGAGCAGGTGCATTTATACGGAGACTTGATTACACACAGGTGGATTATATTTATCATCATTAGGCATTTAGGACAACATTGGATCATTCAGAGATCCACAATGAACTTCTGGAGTGAGTTTGCTGCACTGAAAGTAAAGGGGCCGAATAATATTGCACGCCCACGTTTCAGTTTTTGCAATTCCACAAAAATTTTAAATAACCAATACATTTCGTTCAACTTCACAATTGTGTTCCACTTTTACATTTACATTTGGTATCTTTATGTTTGAAGTGTGATATGTGGGAAAAGGTTGAAGAGTTCCAGGGGGCCGAATACTTTCACAAGGCACTGTATATTGTATATGGAGTTAGCTCCTCCTGGTATGCACCTATTCACACTAGTCTGGATGTGCCAGTCAGTTTTTAGTCTTTTGTAATGTTAGCTTACTGACCGAGCAATGCACCCTCCACCAAATGGTGATTTTAATTACATCAGGTCCCTACTTACCCATAAATACAGGCATTGCTGACAGAGGTGTCCACATTCACCCAGGAATTCAGTCATCAGCCTTAGAGAGGTATTCACACAGGTCAGGGACCCATCAGGCTGAGATCACCTTGACGATGGTTAATGGGCACATATTTGGCCACATTTTATGCTAAGCATCTGACATTTTTTCCTAATCCTCCAAAGCCGTATTGCTATTCAAATTTCACATATTCCAAATTGACAAGCTTTAGCATGGTAGAGTGCAACCTTTTTTTTGTATTTTGTATATGAAGGTAGCTCCTTCTGGTATGCACCTATTCACACTAGTCTGGATGTGCCAGTCAGTTTTTGTCTTTTATAAAGAAGAATGGACACGTTTGAAATGTGGTGGAGAAAAATGTAAATACCATGGATGCAAATTGTCCCTTCAGAGAGGAAGAGAACTAGAACTCTACTGCCACCTCTTCCTCTCTGAAGAGACAATTTGCTTATTTCCCAGAGAAGCATTGCGGCTTTAAGCGTACCGTCACACTATACGATTTACCTACGATCACGACCAGCGATACGACCTGGCCGTGATCGTAGGTAAATCGTAGTGTGGTCGCTGGGGAGCTGTCACACAGACAGCTCTCCAGTGACCAACGATGCCGAGGTCCCCGGGTAACCAGGGTAAACATCGGGTTACTAAGCGCAGGGCCGCGCTTAGTAACCCGATGTTTACCCTGGTTACCAGCGTAAATGTAAAAAAAAAAAAAAACAGCACATACTTACATTCCGGTGTCCGTCAGGTCCCTTGCCGTCTGCTTCCCGCACTGTGACTGCCGGCCGTAAAGTGAAAGCACAGCACAGCGGTGACGTCACCGCTCTGCTCTGCTTTCACTTTACGGCCGGCAGTCACAGTGCGGGAAGCAGACGGCAAGGGACCTGACGGACACCGGAATGTAAATATGTGCTGTTTTTTTTTTTTTTTACATTTACGCTGGTAACCAGGGTAAACATCGGGTTACTAAGCGCGGCCCTGCGCTTAGTAACCCGATGTTTACCCTGGTTACAAGCGAACGCATCGCTGGATCGCATCGCTAGATCGGTGTCACACACACCGATCTAGCGATAACAGCGGGAGATCCAGCGACGAAACAAAGTTCCAAACGATCTGCTACGACGTACGATTCTCAGCAGGATCCCTGATCGCTGCTGCGTGTCAGACACAGCGATATCGTAACGATATCGCTGGAACGTCACGAATCGTACCGTCGTAGCGATCGAAATGGCAGTGTGTGACGGTACCCTAAGTCTCCTCACCTCGACATGCTTATCATGTCTCTCTCCGCAAGGAGAAACAATACTTCTTGGTTCCCAATACAATGGCTGGCAAGAAGAACAAACATATCAATTTTGGAACAATCAAGCCAGATATGTCACTCAAAGAAATGATCAACAAGCTACGACTTACCTTCTTTGGACACATCATACAAAGAGAGAAATCACTGGAGAAGGACATCATGGTCAGGAAGAATAGAAAGAACAATGTGAAGAGGAAAACCAGCAACCCCATGGATTGATACAATAACGGCAGAGAAGACTCTGGTGGACCTATCTAGGCTTGTGCAAGATCAATATTTTTAGAGATCGTTCATCCATCAAGTCGCGATGACCCGACATCGAGCCGAAGGCCGTTAAGTAATAAATCATCTCTGAAATCAGGTGCATCACATACGTAGACATAGTATGTATCAATCTGCTAGAACTCCATGTACAACGTCACAGGTTCCCTTTAAATTTCTGTAAAATCAGTTTGGCAGAACACGTAAGTGTAGAAGCTCACAATTCTCTTTTTTTCAGAAATAGTATTGGAAATTAATAGTTACAAGTGATTTATCAGACACAGACAATTCTAATTATCACGTTTTATTTAGAAACACAGTATATTATTCTAAATAAACACATGTTGCCATAAATTATCTTATCAGTCCTAACCATCATCAGCAGGAACAAATGAAAGACACTACTGATATTAGCATCTAATAAAATTTTCATTGTACATCTTAGGCATAACCTTTATCAAATACCCACAGACCACTGTAGCACAAAATGTCATAAAATCAATAAAGTTTATTGAAAATTCATTTAAAATTTATACATAGCACCATATGAAAATCTTCAAAGAGAATAAGACAAAATACCATATACAGTGAAAATATCACATATAGCTGTAATGTTTAACATTGAAACCCTTTGTAATAAATCCGTCCAATATGAGGTTCCCAAAAAACATCCTATAAGGTGATTATATGTATTTAGTTCCCGGATGATGAGAATTATAACATAAAGGGCATTGTAAAGGTATAAGAAATGGTTTCAATGCTTACCCATTGTGGTGTATCACTGCACAGGAACGCCCGACGCGCGTTTCGCCCACGTGCTTTATCAAGGGGAGTGTGTGTTGATAAATAAATTTTAAATGAATTTTCAATAAACTTTATTGATTTTATGACATTTTGTGCTACAGTGGTCTGTGGGTATTTTATACTCATTTTTTGGTAGTCATATGTATTTGTCCACTATTCTTTATACGGTTGGATATTATTAATGGAGAAGTGATTATGACAATGCTTCTGGCCGAGATTGGTTGTTTCTGCCTTTTGTATCTGTATTTTGATAACCTTTATCAAAGCATCATGAAGAAAACGCTTAATGTATGGAACTTTTCACATATTCAAACAAGTATAAATGTTTGTGTTTTTATACTTTATTAGTTGTCGGCCTTTCTTTTGGCCCAGTCTTATGACAGTAAGAACATTTCTAATATACAAGACTTATAGAGATTATCCAATGATTTAAAAGAACCTGTCAACAGGTCAAAAGTGGGCAGTGTTTTAGCTCTTATTTTATGGTCATGGCTCTACAGAGTATTCCAGGGTTTGTTTGTTTTTTAATTTGGCCATACATTTCCAGAGATATGGGCCTTTACATTTTATCAGTGAAGCATTTCTCATGACAATAATGAAGACAAGTGTAAATACATGCCCCCAGAAAATCCTGTAAGCCACACCCCCTTAGTAAAAGCTCATATGTCTGTAACTGTATTTCATATTAAAGAATTCTCAGAGAAACAGTGGAGCCCAGATCTCTGCTATTGTGCAGGCAACTAATGGGAATTGTACTTACCAGTACTGAACACATTAGTTGGGTATTCTGACACCAAATCAACAGAATCACAGAGGGTGCATAACAAGTATTTTGCAAGAATTACACAAACATTTTTAGTGATAATTTCAAAATGCCCCGCTTTACCTGAACCAAGAGGTACACATAGTATTTAATAAAGGGGAAAAAGACCTTTTATGATACTCACCGACGGGGCGGTCTGGTCAGATGGGCATCGCTGTCTTGGTCTGGTGCCTTCTCTCTTCTTGTGATGCCGTCCTCCTTCTGTGCTTTGTGTGGATGACGCGTCCTACATCATCCACACAGTGTACCCCAGCATCACACTCCTGCGCAGGCGTACTTCTCTGCCCTGTCGAGGGCAAAGCAAAGTACTGTAGTGTGTAGGAAATAATGGTCAAAGAGCACAGAAGAAGGACAGCATCACAAGAGAGGAGGCATCAGACCTGACCACCCCATAGGGGAGTATAATAAAAAGGTCTTTTTCTTGTCTTGCCATCCGGATTGGGGGCAGATATACAGCATATTAGAATGCTGTATATCAGGCCTGAAAGGTACTGATCTTATCATGTGGGACAAAACTGGTGACAGGTTCTTTTTAAAGGGGTTGCCCACTGCTGGGACAACCCCTCCTAAATCCTTACATTTCTCCTTGTAAAATTACACTTCTGGTGCTGTTCCATCAGAGTTTGCACTGGCTCTTCCAGGTTCCATCAGAGTTTGCACTGGCTCTTCCAGGTATCGTCATGCAATCCCTGCAGCCAATCAGCGCTGGCTTCACTCTCCTCTCCCATGGAGAAATCACATACAGGTGCTTCTCACAAAATCAGAATATCATCAAAAAGTTAATTTATTTCAGTTCTTCAATGCAAAAAGTGAAACTCATAGTCATTACAAACAGAGTGATCTATTTAAAGTGTTTATTTCTATTAATGTTGATGATTATGTCTTACAGCCAATGAAAACCCAAAATTTATTATCTCAGTAAATTACAATATTTTATAACACCAGCTTAAAAAATGATTTTAATACGCATTCTGGCATTTTTAAGGTCCTTGCCCAGAGAATGTAAGTATTTCTCCCGTGCATTAGGTTGTGTTGTATTGCCATAATCTGTATGTTTCTATTCCACAGGATTTGGCGTCTGGTTAATTTTTGGTATTCATTTTTTTTCCTTTTTTCACAGCACATTGAGCAGCACTGTTGGCCCAGGTTCTGGAGCGGACCTTCATCAGACAGCCATGGACCCGTCCCAGCTATCCTCCAGCGCTGCAGCAAGTGGGCCTGCCACACTACCTGGAGACCAGGAAGCTGGTCCATCAGGTGTTCCCCTTTCCCAGTCCTCTGCCCCTTTTTTGGGGGGCTCCTCCCGGCAGCGGCAGAGGGCATCGGACAGGTCCCTCATGCCCGAGTTTTTGCACTTGAGCTCGGTTTTTCATGAAGGACTCAAGGCTTTGGGTGACCGAATGGATATTTCCCTTAGCCACATGAATACACGTATCCAAGAGGTCACCAAAAGCCTTGACCAAGTAAAAACCGACATCCAGAGGCCAGCACATAATTTTTTTAACCAAATTGAGCAGGGCATGTCGGAACACCTTACTCCTGATCTCCAGCTTAGTGTCATGCAGGCTATGCAGCAGAGTCGGTATTTTCAGCAGACAGTGGCGGCATATCCACCTGTGCCTTCACTGTCACGATTAACCTCAATGCCGACCTCTGCTGCATACCACTGCATGGCCACCTCTATTCCTAGCACTGCCGGACACCAGTACAGCTCCACCTCCATGCCGAATAGCCCACCGCCACTACCATGACAACCGCTGCTCCTGTTTGGACCTCCACTGACACCACGATGCAGCAGCAGGACCCTGGCATGGCCTTCCGTACCACCACCACCACGATGCAGCAGCAGGACCCTGACATGGCCTTCCGTACTGCCACCACCACGATGCAGCAGGACCCTGGCATGGCCTTCCAACCGCCAACTGCAACCATGCAGCAGCAGCGGGACAAAGAGACTGACAGTTCGGCCACTATGACAAGGCTGCAAGAAAAGAGCCCGCCGAGGCTCCCCAGGCGCCGATCCCAAAAAGGGAAGAAGAAACAGCGGACTATCTCTATTCCTCCCAATGTGTCTGTAATATCAGGTTTGTCTCACCCTTCCAGTGTGTCTCAGCCCTCTCATGCGTCGAGCCCCATCCCCGATCTGCCAGACCCCAGTAATTTAATTGACCCTTCTGCCACCCCTGCGTCATCCACAGTGAGTCAAGCTTCACAGCTACATACCCCCCGTCTCCATCACTCTACCCCAAGCAGGCACAGTTAATTTTTTTTATAGTTGTTAAAAAAATAAATAATGTTTTTTGCCCCCAAAAAGGTTTAGTTAATTGTGTATTTCGACGCCGGCAACACACACCGTGCACCAAATAAAAAACTGCGCCGCACACTTAATTTTTTGGCAACATCATAGCTCCAGTAGTTTGCAAATATAACACTGCAGATTTATGGGTCTTTAGTATAGAGATATGAGGTGGGCCAAAAAATGTATACTAGTTTTTTCTCCATAATCTATTTATTCTGCTTAGTCTGTGACTAGTGTTGCAGAATGAAGAGAAAATGGTGGCAATACAATGCAAAATTATACTCAACAGGTCATGTGTCCAAAAACTAATTAGTTAGGACTAGTGTTGAGCATTCTGATACTGCAAATATCGGGTATCGGCCGATATTTGCTGTATCGGAATTCCGATATTTTTGCGATAGCGGAATCGGAAGTGTTCCCAGTCATCTTCGGCGTGTGCGGTGTGTATGGTTCCCAGGGTCTGAAGGAGAAGAAACTCTCCTTCAGGCCCTGGGATCCATATTCATGTAAAAAATAAAGAATAAAAATAAAAAATATGGATATACTCACCCCTCCGACGGACCCTGGCTCTCAGCGGTGCAACCGCTTATTTATTTTTTACATGAATATGGATCCCAGGGCTTGAAGGAGAGTTTCCTCTCCTTCAGACCCTGGGAACCATCCAGGATAGCTTCCGATACTTGTGTCCCATTGACTTGCATTGGTATCGGGTATCGGCGATATCCGATATTTTTTGGATATCGGCCGATCCCATCCGATACCGATACCTTTGAGTATCGGAAGGTATCGCTCAACACTAGTTAGGACACCTGACGTGCTGAGTAGAGAACTGCCTTGTATAACCTCCATTTTCTCTTCTGTGTACGTAATCTATTTGACACAAAGTGAAGGGACGATGGAGGTCATACACGTCATATCAATAGTCTCCTGGACATGTGTCAAAAATAGTGAATTCATGAGGCTGTTATATGTGCATCATGAATTCATTATTTCTGACACTTGCTTGATGAGTATAGATCTGTTTTGTATGACAGCCACGTCTCTTCAGTCTGTGTCCAATGGATACTGCAGAACAGAATCAGGACACAATAACGTCAACAACGTTACCACTAAAACAACATGGCTGCCGTCACACTAGCAGTATGTGGTCAGTATTTTATATTAGTATTTGTAAGCCAAAACAAGGAGTGGAACAATTAGGCTGGGTTCACAGTTTGCGGTTTTTACAGCGGAACCGCTGCGATGTTGATGCTGCGCGTCCGCAGCAGTTTCCATAGCGTTTCCATTTACATGTAAACCCTATGGAAACCGCAAACCGCTGTGCACATGCTGCAGGAAAAACCGCGCAGAAACGCAGCGGTTTAAAACCCGCAGCATGTCACTTCTTTGTGCAGAATCGCTGCGATTCTGCACCCATAGGAATGTATTGAGCCGCTTACTTCCCGCATGGGGCTGTGCCCACATTGCGGGAAGTAAGCGGCTAATGTGCGGTTCCTACCCGGGGTGGAGGAGAGGAGACTCTCCTCCAGGCCCTGGGAACCATATTTGGGGTGAAAAAAAGAATAAAAAAAAAAAATCATGTTATACTCACCCTCTGAAGTCTCAGCGCTGCACGCGGTCGTCCGGTCAGAGTTGCTGTGCGACCAGGACCTGCGGTGACGTCGCGGTCACATGACCGTGACGTCACGAAGGGTCCTTCTCGCATAGCATCTTTGGAACCGGACCGCCGGGTGCAGCGTCGAGGAGATCGGGACGTCAGAGGGTGAGTATAACCAATTTTTATTATTTTTAACATTACTATTGATGCTGCATATTGCTGCATATGCAGCATCAATAGTATAGGCGGAAACCCGCAGCGGAAACCGCGGAACAAACCGCGATAAATCTGCAGGGAGAACCGCAGTTGTTTTGCCCTGCAGATTTATCAAATCCGCTGCGGGAGAACCCGCAGAGGGACGCCGCAAAGTGTGAACATGGCCTTAGAGCAAAATTGTAATATTTACATATCTGGCACCTCAGCCTTTATCACCCACTCCAGGTTTTGGATTACAAATACTGATATTAAATGCAGACCAAATACTGCTAGTGTGAGGACAGCCTTGGTTTGTAAAGGAAATACATAGGAGACACGGTCAAGATACCAAAAATTAAAGTTTATTAACGAAAAATCTTAGTAACATTAAGAAAACTGGTACAGATAAAATCACAACAGGACATTTACACAACATTGTCCTGACATGACACACGTCCAATATCCGAATAAAAAAAGGCAGCAAATTGTTTACGCATGTGGCCAACTTCAGCTGTTGACCGCAGTGGGTGATGCTGGTAATCGGGCAGTGGGTGTGCACCTGGTTCATCCAGTTCAATGTTGGGCCGTTCCTTAGCCATTATGTAAGTGTGCAGAACCACACAGGGTGGATATTCCAAGCCGGTATTGGAAGTGGAGGGATGATAAACTCTTTCCGGTTGCAAGAAATCTGGAAGAAAAAAAGAAATAAAAAACAATTACAATCAATTCTATTTATGGTGTTGTCATGCTAAAGACATAATGGAAAATACCCCCCCAAAAAAACATGTCTGAACACACAACATTAGCACTGGCATTGGTATAGATTTGTTACGTACCTTAATGTAACCAGCAGACGTTCCTCTGGTGGAATCGCTCTACGGAGCTGGGTGTCCTGTCTCCGTATGGCTCCTTGGACACGAGCAAGCAAATTCCGGAACGAGTCTTGCGACATCCTTGTATATTTCGGGAATTTGTCCGGGTTGGCATTAAGCTCGCCATACAGCGTGTGATAGGCTCCACGTCTCTCACGCAATTCAATAATGGGGTGTCTCCAAAATCGCCTACGACGTCTCCTCCATCTTTCGCGATTTCTGTCTTGCTCCCAAGCAAACACACAGGCAAGAAACAGCTTGATGCTTACATCCAGGTTGAAATAAAAGCTCTCTATGCGAAGATCCATCATGACACAGGATACAGGAGCAAAATCTGAAGATTTCAGCTGTTCAAGGGTCTATATAAAGATATCCCATAATACATGCCCTCTGTAGTCACATTGGCAGTGTCTGGTCATCTAGATTTTTCTCCTGTAAAATTTGTCACCATGCGCTCCAAAAACGCAAACCCAGGAAAAAACGCATATAGACGCATACAAACGCGGCATTTTTTTAACCGCATGCGTTCACTTTTTCACTTTTGTATTGAAATAAATTAACTTTTTGAAGATATTCTAACTTTGTGAGAAACACCTGTATGTCTCGAGAAAAAGCAGCCGCTCTCACTTCCTCCGGATGTATGTGAAGGCGGGGAGAGTGAAACCAGCGGTGACTGGCTGCAGGGGTCATGTCACAATGTCACGCGATCCCTGGGACAGCCAATGCTGACACTGCTCGAACAGCAGGAGAAATGTAGGAAGGAGAGATGTAGGCATTGAGAAAGGGTTGTTTGAGTAGTGGACAACCTTTAATGTTTGACTTTCAAATTTTTTATTTAGATCTAATACTTCGTACCACTCAGGATTTACTCTTGCCATGTAGAGTAAAATGTGTCAGTTTTGTGTCCATGCTGTAAAACTCACAGAAATGAGACAATACACATTAATGGGGTTTTTCAGGATTTTACAAAACTTGAGTAACAAGTAGGTAGAAAAAAAAAAGAAATACCATAGCTTACCAGTAAGTCACCTGTACATCATTCCTTTTAATCCTGCAGCTAAATTTTGACCCAGTAGTGACCTTGGAGGTAGACTGGAGGTAGATTTATCAGTTAAGTAATGGAACGTTCTTGATAACATTCCCTATTTTTGGCCAAGTTTTGTAAACTTCTGTAAAACCACAGAAAACCTAAAAAAATAAAATAAATGTTATGCAAAAGTGACGACTTATAAATGGGAACCGGTCGACAGATTCTTACTGCCCCAACCACAAGCAGCATGAATCAGATGTTGGTGAAACCATGCATGTTTTACTGTGAAACACTACAACGTTCAGAGAAAAACGGAAAAGCTGACTGGGGAATAGATGTCTCCGCGACTAGTCCGAAGTAGATTCCCAGTAGATCCTCCATGTCCCAGTAGATCCTCCATGTCCCGGTAGATCCTCCATGCCCCACTTCCCTAGACGGACAGATCTCTCCCTATGTGTGTGCATAGAAAGACAACTTTCAGTCAAGGGGATTGGGAGAAGAGAAGCTGACAGAGACCTGCCACAGACTATTCAGGTCGAGACACATAAGGCCCTATTCATTATTGAATTTGCACTTTCCTTCTGTCTAGTTTTTGGTGTTTTTCACCCTTGTTATTCATATTCATTTGCTCTTTATTCCTAAATATAATTTGTAAAAGTCAATACTTTTATATGTCTTTGCCTTTTTTTTTATGTTTTTCATCATGGGTAGGGTTTGGTATTTTAAGGATATGTGTCCACGTTCAGGATTGCATCAGGTAAAATCTGCACCAAATCTGCACCTGAGATCACTGGCAGGTCACCTGCGTTTTTGACACGTTTTTCATGCGGTTTTTGACGCGTTTTTTTCATGCGGATTTGTGTGTGTTTTTGTAATCTCAATATATACCTAAAAAAAAAGGGTGATGTCATTTCTTGTCCAACCTCTTCATTTACATACTCTATTGAAGAATAATGTTTACACACATAGATGATAGATAACAGATAGATAGATAATCAATATATAGATGATAGATATGGGATAGATAATAGATAGATCTATCGTATCTATCTATCGTATCTATTATCCATCTATAAATATATCTATCGATAGATATATCTATAGATAGCTAGATATATATAGATAGATAGTAGATAGATGATAGATAGATATGATAGATAGATAGATAGATAATACCAAGCCCAATGTTTAGTATATCTATGTATCTATAGATATTAGATATATCTATCTATAAATATATCTATAGATAGATTATCCATCTATCTATATAATCATCTAAGGGGTACTTCCGTCTGTCTTTCTGTCTGTAACGGAAATCCCGAGTCGCTGATTGGTCGCGGCCAATTCCGGCACTTAGCCCCTCTCTTCCCACTCCTGTGTAGCGGTGGGATATGGGGTAATAAGGGGTTAATGTCACCTTGCTATTGTAAGGTGACATTAAGCCGGGTTAATAATGGAGAGGCGTCAATAAGACGCCTATCCATTATTAATCCTAGAGTAGTGAAAGAGTTAAAAAGCAAAATAAAGACAGCCAGAAAAAAAGTATTTTATTATTCTTAATTTAACCATGTTTACCATACTCGATCACCTGCAAAAATTTTTACCATATACTACCTGTCTGCCGTAGTCCAATTAATAACGAGTGTCCCACGATGATCTCCCCTATAGAACTGACATTGGATGATGTCACTGCTCTATAGGACCTCCACCTCCAGTGACACACTGACAGGAGACAATGGCTCCTGCAGTGTATCACTGAGAGGTTACTGTAGTTCACTGGTCTCACTTTATGGCAAAAGCTGCATGGGAACTTTCTCACACAGCAGTGCCACAAGTGAGACTAGGGACTATTTTTTTACAGTGGCGGAGGAATACAGTGTGGAAGGATACCTTCCTTCATTGTATTCCTGGAGCCCCAGGAGAGCGGTCGCATCAGCTGATGCTGCTGCTCTCCACGGGAGATCGTCGTGGGACACTCATTTTAATTGGATTTCTTCGGATCAGGGAGTAAAGTGTTTGTTTATTATTTTAATATTTTTTACAGGTGGCACTGGCTTCGGAAATCAAAGTGAAAAGTGATGGTGAGTATGTAATCTATGTTTAATGTACCATATGTCTTTATGTATGTTCCGTGTATGTATGTGTTGTATGGTGCATGTTGTATGGTGCATGTCGTATCTCATTGCATATCGCATGCTGTCGCATGTTGTTGCATGTCGCATGTAGTTGCATGTCGCATGTCGAATGCTGTTGCATGCCGGCGCATGTTGCATGTCGTCGCATGTTGCATGTCGCATGTTGTTGCATGTCGCATGTTGTTGCATGTCGTCGCATGTTGCATGTCGAATGTTGCATGTTGTTGCATGTCGTCACATGGTGTATGTTGTGTGGTGTATGTGCACACAGTGTAGACAAGTCCGGCTCTGCTACATCTGGATGCCTGACATCTAGTTGTAGCAGAGCCGGTAGATAACTCTCCAGCGATCACCTACACTACAGCGTTCTCGCAAACAGCTGATCAGCTGTTTGTGAGAACCAGACTAGTGACCGGAAATAAGTCCCGGTCACGTGCACGGCAGTTCTTGCGAC
Organism: Ranitomeya imitator; assembly: GCF_032444005.1. Lineage (NCBI taxonomy): Eukaryota > Metazoa > Chordata > Amphibia > Anura > Dendrobatidae > Ranitomeya > Ranitomeya imitator. The sequence goes on along the minus strand of NC_091284.1, from coordinate 541,467,505 downwards.
AACATAAGTTATCGCGAGAACTGCAGTGGACGAGGGACTTCCGGCAGCGGGACAGGTGAGCCGGCATTTACGCAGTTTCTACGCATGTGACTAATCATTAGATGCATCTAATGATAGTCTATGGTAAATTTACGGCGCGGCGACGGAGCGTCCCCGCATTGTAAACAGATATGCTGCGTTCTGAAAAGACGCGCCACATGTCCGTTTCCGCAGGTCTGCCGCCTGCGTGTTTTACCACATAGTGGAGACGGGATTTCATGAAATCCCCTCAACTATGCTGTAACATCTGGATGCTGCGTGTTTGACGCTGCGGCTCTACGCAGCGTCAAACACTCAGTGTTTCCTGAACGTGGAAACATACCCTTAGATTGTTTTCAGCTACTTACCAATTTAATCTTTTTTTTTTTTTAAATAGCATTTTTTTTTTTTGCACAAAGTGTTCCAGTATCACCTGTTTTGTAGTGAGTTTATGTACTCCTGGAATTTTTCTGCAAACTTAGTGTCGTTTTAGTGAAACATGTGACTTTTTCTGCTGAAATCACAGAAAAGGTTTATGGCAAAAATAAACAACAATTCTGATTTTGCACAAATTTCACGAATAGTGATGAGCAAACGTGCTCGGATAAAGTGTTATTCAAGTATGCTCAGGTGTCATCCGAGTATGTATCTTGAGTGTGCTTGGATAATATCTTTGAGTCCTTGCAGAGCATGTTTTGTGGCTTTTAGATAGATGCAACACATGTGGTGATTGCCTGATAGTCAGGCAATCCATATCCAAGCACGCCCAAGATACCCCGATTACACGTTATCTGAGCACATTCGCTCTTCACTGTTCATGAACGAGTTATGTCATTTTGAAGAATTTGGCACAAAGACAGTCAACAAATAAAAACAAAAAAAGAAAAGGCACTTAAAAAAAAAAATTCAAATGATCAATCAGGACCATAGTCCCTGACCGGATTTTTAACCCCTTCATGACCCAGTCTATTTTGACTTTAAAGACCTTGCCGTTTTTTGCAATTCTGACCAGTGTCCCTTTATGAGGTAATAACTCAGGAACGCTTCAACGGATCCTAGCGGTTCTGAGATTGTTTTTTCGTGACATATTGGGCTTCATGTTAGTGGTAAATTTAGGTCAATAAATTCTGCGTTTATTTGTGATAAAAACGGAAATTTGGCGAAAATTTTGAAAATTTCGCAATTTTCACATTTTGAATTTTTATTCTGTTAAACCAGAGAGTTATGTGACACAAAATAGTTAATAAATAACATTTCCCACATGTATACTTTACATCAGCACAATTTTGGAAACAAAAATTTTTTTTGCTAGGAAGTTATAAGGGTTAAAATTTGACCAGCGATTTCTCATTTTTACAACGAAATTTACAAAACCATTTTTTTTAGGGACCACCTCACATTTGAAGTCAGTTTGAGGGGTCTATATGGCTGAAAATACCCAAAAGTGACACCATTCTAAAAACTGCACCCCTCAAGGTACTCAAAACCACATTCAAAAAGTTTATTGACCCTTCAGGTGCTTCACAGCAGCAGAAGCAACATGGAAGGAAAAAATGAACATTTAACTTTTTAGTCACAAAAATTATCTTTTAGCAACAATTTTTTTTATTTTCCCAATGGTAAAAAGAGAAACTGAACCACGAAAGTTGTTGTCCAATTTGTCCTGAGTACGCTGATACCTCATATGTGGGGGTAAACCACTGTTTGGGCACTCGGCAGGGCTTGGAAGGGAAGGCACGCCATTTGACTTTTTGAATGGAAAATTAGCTCCAATTGATAGCGGACACCATGTCGCGTTTGGAGAGCCCCTGTGTGCCTAAACATTGGAGCTCCCCCACAAGTGACCCCATTTTGGAAACTAAACCCCCCAAGGAACTTATCTAGATTCATATTGAGCACTTTAAACCCCCAGGTGCTTCACAGAAGTTTATAACGCAGAGCCATGAAAATAAAAAAATAATTTTTCTTTCCTCAAAAATGATTTTTTAGCCTGGAATTTCCTATTTTGCCAAGGGTAATAGTAGAAATTGGACCCCAAATGTTGTTGTCCAGTTTGTTCTGAGTACGCTGATACCCCATATGTGGGGGTAAACCACTCTTTGGGCGCACGGCAGGGCTCGGAAGGGAAGGCACGCCATTTGGCTTTTTAAATGGAAAATTAGCTCCAATCATTAGCGGACACCATGTCACGTTTGGAGAGCCCCTGTGTGCCTAAACATTGGAGATCCCCCAGAAATGACCCCATTTTGGAAACTAGACCCCCAAAGGAACTAATCTAGATGTGTGGTGAGGACTTTGAACCCCCAAGTGCGTCACAGAAGTTTATAACGCAGAGCCATGAAAATAAAAAATAAAAATTATTTTCTCAAAAATTATCTTTTAGCCTGCAATTTTTTATTTTCCCAAGGGTAACAGGAGAAATTTGACCCCAAAAGTTGTTGTCCAGTTTCTCCTGAGTATGCTGATACCCCATATGTGGGGGTAAACTACTGTTTGGGCACATGCCGGGGCTCGGAATTGAAGTAGTGACGTTTTGAAATGCAGACTTTGATGGAATGCTCTGCAGGCGTCACGTTGCGTTTGCAGAGCCCCTGATGTGGCTTAACAGTAGAAACCCCCCACAAGTGACCCCATTTTGGAAACTAGACCCCAAAAGGAACTTATCTAGATGTGTGGTGAGCACGTTGAACCCCCAAGTGCTTCATAGAAGTTTATAATGCAGAGCCGTGAAAATAATAAATACGTTTTCTTTCCTCAAAAATAATTATTTAGCCCAGAATTTTTTATTTTCCCAAGGGTTACAGGAGAAATTGGACCCCAAAAGTTGTTGTCCAGTTTCTCCTGAGTACGCTGATACCCCATGTGTGGGGGTAAACCACTGTTTGGGCACACGTCGGGGCTCAGAAGGGAAGTAGTGACTTTTGAAATGCAGACTTTGATGGAATGGTCTGCGGGCGTCACGTTGCGTTTGCAGAGCCCCTGGTGTGCCTAAACAGTAGAAACCCCCCACAAGTGACCCCATTTTAGAAACTAGACCCCCCAAGGAACTTATCTAGATATGTGGTGAGCACTTTGAACCCCCAAGTGCTTCACAGACGTTTACAACGCAGAGCCGTGAAAATAAAAAATCATTTTTCTTTCCTCAAAAATGATGTTTTAGCAAGCATTTTTTTATTTTCACAAGGGTAACAGGATAAATTGGACCCCAGTAATTGTTGCGCAGTTTATCCTGAGTATGCTGGTACCCCATATGTGGGGGTAAACCACTGTTTGGGCACACGTCGGGGCTCGGAAGTGAGGGAGCACCATTTGACTTTTTGAATACAAGATTGGCTGGAATCAATGGTGGCGCCATGTTGCGTTTGGAGACCCCTGATGTGCCTAAACAGTGGTAACCCCTCAATTCTAACGCCAACACTAACCTCCCCACACCCCTAACCCTAATCCCAACTGTAGCCATAACCCTAATCACAGCCCTAACCCCAACCCTAATTCCAACCCTAACCCTAAGGCTATGTGCCCACGTTGCGGATTTGTGTGTGATTTTTCAGCATCATTTTTGAAAAATCCGCGGGTAAAAGGCACTGTGTTTTACCTGCGGATTTTCCGCGGATTTCCAGTGTTTTTTGTGCGGATTTCACCTGCGGATTCCTATTGAGGAACAGGTGTAAAACGCTGCGGAATCCGCACAAAGAATTGACATGCTGCGGAAAATACAACGCAGCGTTTCCGCGCGGTATTTTCCGCACCATGGGCACAGCGGATTTGGTTTTCCATAGGTTTACATGGTACTGTAAACCTGATGGAACACTGCTGCGAATCCGCAGCGGCCAATCCGCTGCGGATCCGCAGCCAAATCCGCACCGTGTGCACATAGCCTAATTCTAAAGGTATGTGCACACGCTGCGGAAATCGCTGCGGATCCGCAGCAGTTTCCCATGAGTTTACAGTTCAATGTAAACCTATGGGAAACAAAAATCGCTGTACACATGCTGCAGAAAACCTGCACGGAAACACAGGGGTTTACATTCCGCAGCATGTCACTTCTTTGTGCGGATTCCGCAGCGGTTTTACAACTGCTCCAATAGAAAATCACAATTGTAAAACCGCAGTGAAATGCGCAGAAAAAACGCGGTAAATCCACCATAAATCCGCAGCGATTTAGCACTGCGGATTTATCAAATCCGCAGCAGAAAAATCCGCAGAGGACCAGAATACGTGTGCACATTCCTAACCCTAACCCTAACCCTAACCCTATTCTAACATTAGTGGAAAAAAAAAATTCTTTATTTTTTTATTGTTCCTACCTATGGGGGTGACAAAGGCGGGGGGGGGGTCATTTATTATTTTTTTATTTTGATCACTGAGATATAATCTATCTCAGTGATCAAAATGTACTTTGGAACGAATCTGCCGGCCGGCAGATTCGGCGGGCGCACTGCGCATGCGCCCGCCATTTTGGAAGATGGTGGCGCCCAGGGAGAAGACGGACGGACCCCGGCAGGATCGGTAAGTATGATGGGGTGGGGGGGAGCAGGGGGGGGGATCGGAGCATGGGGGGGGGTGGATCGGAGCGCGGGAGGGGTGGAACGGAGCACGGGGGGGTGGAACGGAGCACGGGGGGTGGAACGGAGCACGGGGGGGGGTGGAACAGAGCACGGGGAGGGGTGGATCGGAGTGCAGGGGGGGTGATTGGAGCACGGGGGGGGGTGATTGGACCACGGGGGGAGCGGACAAGAGCACGGGGGGAGCGGAGCACAGGACGGAGGGGAGCCGGAGCAGTGTACCGGACAGATCGGTGGCTTGGGGGGGCGATCGGTGGGGTGGGGGCACATTAGTGTTTCCAGCTATGGCCGATGATATTGCAGCATCGGCCATGGCTGGATTGTAATATTTCACCAGTTATAATAGGTGAGATATTACAAATCGCTCTGATTGGCAGTTTCACTTTCAACAGCCAATCAGAGCGATCGTAGCCACGGGGGGGTTAAGCCACCCCCCCCCCCCCCGGGCTAAACTACCACTCCCCCTGTCCCTGCAGATCGGGTGAAATGGGAGTTAACCCTTTCACCCGATCTGCAGGGACGCGATCTTTCCATGACGCCACATAGGCGTCATGGGTCGGATTGGCACCGACTTTCATGACGCCTACGTGGCGTCATGGGTCGAGAAGGGGTTAAACTTTGTTGTAAATTATACACGGTTGCAATACCACAGCCACAGTCTAAGGCCAGTTTCACACTAGCATTTCTGTGCACAGCGTAGGCATGCATACTTCTTTCCTGTAGATCCGCATGCGTCTTTCGTACCTATATTTAACATTGTGTACGCAGGGACATGCGTTGTATGCGGATGCATCCCCGTGCGTTGTTTTGATGTGCCCGCCGAACGCAACATGTGTCTGATTGTCAGACCCCCAAAAGTCAGAAATTGAAAGGAAGTCATTACTTTATGCCCAGATAACCCATTCAATTTAACATTTTCTTATTGATTTACATGGTAGCAAATAACACACCCTATATCGTCTAATCATGGAAGGTCCCTGGAGGGGATAACGGAAGGGGCCACATGGGATTGTGGCACGTAAAGGAGTATGAGTTTTATGTTTAGGATTCCTAGTTATTAAATAGACAATTGTCACAGTTTTCTATCCCATTAGATATAATGGTTGTGAGGTAATTCTGCTGGTCACTCAAGGGGGCTCGGCCTTAACCTTAGAAACAAAGGCTTGTGATCCTTGATTGGCTGAGTCGTCTGACTGGACTGTGGTGCTGATTGGACGCTATCCTGGCAGCAAGTGGACTAGTTTAGGGGTTTGGATCACCTCAGCAGCTGTTTAGTATCTGGAAGATATACACCATGGATGTACTTCTGGAGCAGTTCAGGGATCATGTGGCCTCCGAGGGTGGCTTAGACTGGCTGAGGATCTGCCTTGCTACCCCTCTTGCCCAGGACCCTCCAGCTGCTGCCCGTTACCGATGCTTCCCTGTCGGACTCTGTGATAGCTGTTGAATTGGGACTCCCTGCGTCCCTGGCGACCCGAGAGAGGAGGTCGCGCAATGTTTATTCGCCGTTCGTGTGCCCAGGTCGGAAGGAGAGAGGCCGTAAGAAGGATCGCCCAGCAGCAGCTCAGGCCTTTTACTCAGCACTACGACATCGCGAGTAGACCACCCCCATTATCGTGGGAACCCGCTCAAATTCTCGGATGGCATCAGAGAGCCAGTCAGGCCTGAAGACACAGGTCCTGCTGCCAGAGCACACGGGGTGGAAAGCAGATACAGCAGGCCCTCCCGGCAGAACTGCACAGTCGACGAGACCCGTGCAGTCAGGAACGTGGGTGTGGAGAACACACCACTATGGAATCAGCACGCAGCTGCAGACCCCTCGCTCTGGTCCTACGGTGGCACAGGCCTGGCCATCACCAGAGGTCATGACTGAAGAGGTGGGAGCGGCACGACAGTGAAGGGTTTGGGATGACCAATGGTCCACAGATGGGACCCAGCCCCATGGATAACAGGACATGGTGCTACGCATTCTATGGATAATGGGGAGGTGGAAGAGGGGCTCTACTCATTGATTCAGAGAGATGTTCAGGAAGCAGCTAGATAGTGGGTTAAAAAGCGTTGTGGGGGGTCCCATAGGCCCCCTAATATTGCTGCTTTGCTATTAAAATAGGCTATGATGTGCCACGTCTCCCCCTCTGTTTTCATTTAGCTGAGGTGATTAAAAAGAGGATTTGGCGTGAGGCATTTGTGTGGAGATCTTCTCTCTTCTGCCCTCTTCTAAAATTCCAAACGCTACTTTATCTGAGGAGGAGAAATCAGATCTGGATACGGATGAACGCCGTAATACTAGGTAATTTCTGACATGGTTACACGCGTTTTCGATCTATTCACCGGTTCTTGGGGAGAAGAAACCAGGTTTGTGTAGAGCTGTTTCAGCATGTAGACATAACCATAGAAGCTTACAGACACTTTCGCGGCTCCGTTTGGCTAACTTATGAGTGCTTCCGTCAGAAGTTAGCTGTACACCACAATGTAGTTTGGGGAGTCAAGGATATAGGCCTCTGGATTAGGCCGGGGTCACACTTGCGAGTGCAATGCGAGAAACTCGCACGAGTCTCTCGCATCAATACCCGGCACTGCCGCCGGCTCTCGGGACTGGAGCGTTTAGCTGCATAGAAATACATGCAGCTGCACGCTCCGGTCCTGAGTGCTGGGTATTGATGCGAGAGACTCGTGCGAGTTTCTCGCATTGCACTCGCAAGTGTGACCCTGGACTTAGTCAGCTTTTTCAGAGGTCGAGCAACATGCAGCCTGCGAGAAAAAGGAGTATGTTTCTCCTTTAATGACACAGGCTGCAGGATGGCCAAACACATGTCATTTCAGACATGTTTTCTTATGTGGGGGCTCCAATTCCGCCTCCAAGTGCTTCAAGAAATTGGGTTTTATCTGGCAATCCAGGTCACCCAGGGATACTAACAGCAAAGGGTTGAACTCCGGGGAGTCTAACCGCAATGCAACCAATGCTAGACATATATCCAGACCGGACAAAATCTTGGTTAATCACTGAGGGGTTTTCAACCGTTTTTTTTTTTTTTGTTCCAGAGTTTCTAGGAAATGGTTGCAGGTCAGATGCTTTGAGAACCTTTGTTCGTTTTTTTTCACATGAGGCCTCGGATGAGGAGTATATTCTTAAGGAATTATCACTAGGCCGTATAGCTGGCCTTTTTTCAGAACCTCCATTTCAGAATATTCCTGCTTGGGGTGGTGCAAAGAAGGACCCTGGAGCATTTCAGGTTATACATCACCTATCATATCCTCCGGGCAGCTGCTTGAACAGAGAGGTCGCGGATGTTCCGGCGACTGTGACTTACACTTCTTTTGATTCTGCTGTTTCCCTTCTCCAGGGGATTGGAGTTGGTTTTCTGTTGGCTAAGACGGATATCAAATCTGCATTTCACCTTTTGCCTGTTTGCCCCAATGGCTTCAACCGTTTGGGTTTTTGTTTTCGGGATGAGTTCTTTGATAAAAGCCTACCTATGGGCTTTAGCAGCTTGTCATGCTTCTATTTTGAATAGTTTTCTTCATTTTTACAATGGGCAATGGAACATACCGTGAAGGCGGGGGGGGGGGGGGGGTCTTATCCATTACTTGGATGATTTCTGTTTTATTGCCCCCTCCCCAAGCTTGAGTGACTGAAGTGCCTATTGGGGTACTTTTTGTCAGCTGATGTCTTCTTTTGGTGTTTCGCTGGCAAAGGACAAAACGGTGGTGCCGATGGAATGTTTTGCATTTCTGAGCATCGTTATAGACTTGGCTCGCATGGAAATTAGATTGCCACAGGATAAAGTTGTTACCCTCCATGCTACAATTTTGTAGGTTCTTAAGTTGAACTTTGCACTGAAGATCATGCCCATGGCAAGAGCAATTTGTCATCGACTGTACGATTGTACTAAAGGGTTGTCTTCACCCTTTGCTCATATTTGGATTTCGAAAGCGCTTCGAATCGATCTAGAAGTATGGTTGCAATTTTTGTAGTGTTTCAATGGACTGTTACACGTTCATTTGCCGTTTATTGAAGTGCCAGCTTTGGGTTTATCTACCGAGTCAGTTTGGGTTTCGTGGTTTTGTTGGAACCGCCAATGGGTTCGAGAACGGTGGACGTCGAACATTTCCTGTGCAAGGAACCGGAGGTTTTTGAAAATTTTTGCCATTTTGGTTGCAGTTTTCGTGTGGGGTCGCCTTGTGCTTCTAGACTTCTTAGGAAATTGTTTTTGGTTTGTGTGCAATGGAATTTATGGTTGAAAGCTAATTTGGTCGATGCTACGTGAAATGGAGTAGATGCTGGTTAGTTCAAAATTGGTCATCACTTTTACAGGAGAGGCCAGACATCGATTGGAAAGGATTTCGGTGTCCGCAGGAATTGGAGCTACTGCGGACGGGATGGTGGATTATATGCGGAAGTCTGTTTCACCTTCGACTTGGGCAGCATACACTGGTGCCTGGCATGAATGGTGTGTTTTCTGTAGCCCACATATTGTGAAGACTGTCGTGGTTGATTCGGCTTTGACCTTATGGTATCTTCAAGGTCTTGTGGCTAAGGCTACTTTCACATTTCTGTCGGGCCGACGTACTTACAGACGTTGTGAAATTACTGCACGACGTGGGCAGCGGATAGTTTTTCAACGCATCTGCTGCCCATTCTGCAGTCCGGGGAGGAGAGGACGGAGTTTCGGCCACGCATGCGCGGTCGAAAATGGCGGATGCAACACACATAAAAATGTTACATTGAACATTTTTCGTGCGACGGATCTGTTATAGACCTGTTGGTTAGGAGCACCCGGCACGACCTGATAGTTAAACTCACACAGGACAAGCTCTGGGATGTGGGAGCTCTGCTGACCGCAAGCCCTAATCCTATCACAACAACTAGAAATAGCCGTGGAGCGTTCCTGACTCTCCCTAGACGCCTCTTCACAGCCTAAGGAACTAGCTAGCCCTGAAGATAGAAAAATAAAGCCTACCTTGCCTCAGAGAAATTCCCCAAAGGAAAAGGCAGCCCCCCACATATATTGACTGTGAGTAAAGATGAAAGTCACAAACGCAGAAATGAAACAGGTTTCAGCAAAGGGAGGCCAGACTTACTAAACAGACAGAGGATAGGAAAGGTATCTTTGCGGTCAGCACAAAAACTACAAAAGACCACGCAGAGTGTGCAAAAAGACCTCCGCACCGACTCACGGTGCGGAGGTGCCACTCTGCATCCCAGAACTTCCAGCTAGCAAGACAAAATCATGATAACCAGCTGGACAAAGAAACAATGAACAAATAATAACTATCAGGAACTTAGCTTCTGCTGGAGAAGACAGGTCACCAGAAAGATCCAAGAGCGAACTGAACCAATGCAGGAACATTGACAGCTGGCATGGAGTAACGATCTGAGTGGAGTTAAATAGAGCAGCCAACCAAAGGATAAACCACGTCACCTGTGTAAGGAACCTCAGAAGCAGCAGCTTCACTCACAGCCACCAGAGGGAGTCCATGGACAGAACTCGCCGAAGTACCATTCACGACCACAGGAGAGAGTTCGACAACAGAATTCACAACACGGATCCGTCATGTTTTGGCGGACGCGACGTGTGCCCATCTGTCGCTAATACAAGTCTATGGGCAAAAAACGCATAATGCAAGCACATTTGCAGGATCCGTTTTTTGCCCAAACCGATGGATTGCGACGGAGGACAAAAGACGGAAGTGTGAAAGTATCCTAAGAAATACAGCCACTCCTGTATTCACAAATCTTTACCTGGTATATCCTTTTTCCTAAAATTACATGGGAGAGTTTTGTTGCTCTCGCTATTTCCAGTTAAGCAATTTATGAAAGATTTTTAAAAAAGCACTTCAGTCCCCACTGGAGGAGGTCTATTTCACCTCAAATGTTGTTGGACTTGTTGATTGTTCTAGAAAAAGTTTGTTTTAATAAATTTGAGTGCTTCCTTTTTAAATCGCGTTTTTCTTTGGCTTTCTTTGGGGCATTTAGAATGAGCGAGTTAGTTAACCAAAGCGTCCGTTGGTGTTTGGGTATTTCCGTTCAGGATGTTCAACTCCACACATCAGATGTTAAAAAAACGGATCAGATGGGCAGAGGGACTTTAATCCGGATCAAGGCGATCTCCGGTTCCTTGATTTGTCCGCATTTACATTTGGCAAATTGGCTTCATATACGTCCGGCGGGTGTTGGTCCGCTTTTTGTACATAAACCATTTATCAATTTAATGCTGTCCTTCGTCAATGCTTAGGTAAATTGGGCCTTTCTAGCTTGTTTTTCATCTCAGTCTTTTAGAATAGAGACGGCCACGGATGCAGCTCGGTTGGGCCTCCAGGAGGGGGAGATCAGGAAAATTGGGTGTTGGAACTCACGTAGGGTTAATTTGTATATCCGTCTGGATTTTTGTCTTTAATCTGTTTATGCTTATTTTCAAGGTCCTCTGTTTGGAACATTGGGCATTCATCCACTGGGCACGGAAGAGGGCAGCTGCCAGAGTTTACACAGATAACCTTTCTTTAGATCCTGATAGAGTTAGGATATGGTGGTTCGGGGAGCGGGGAGTGCACTGGGAATCATTATGGTTTACAGGTTTTCAGCTGCATTCCGTTTTTTCCCCTCCAGATTTACTCGTGTTACATTTGGCCGGCAACGACTTCGGGAGAATCCGTTCAGTGGACCTTATTTAGCAAATGTAGCATGATCTTAAAGTGCTCAAGTCTATGTTGCCTATGTGTTCCTTCATTTTCTCCTAGGTGGTTCCCCGGATGGCTTGGAACACGGTCAATATGCGCTTGATGGAGGCTATTCGCCAGTGCCTTAATAGAACCATGGAGCGTTTTCTTCCAGTCCTAGGGGGTTCACGATTCGCCATAGGGATTTAGAGGGTTTCTTGCCGGGTTTGTATAAAGAGGATGGAGTCCATCTATTGCCGGCTGGGTTGGATAATCTCAATGCTAGTTTAGGTGCTGCGGCGGAGAGATGGCTTTGTGGGCTTGGGGGGGGGGGGGGGGGGGGGGGCTTCTCTCGTGAGAGCCTATTTGGGATAAAGTAACCCATGTTTTGGGATGTTTTTTGGAAACATTTTGTTTAGTCAGGTCTGCGACTAAAGTGATTGAGTTGTTTAAGGTGTTTAATTTAATAAAGAGTATTTTAATGATATATAGGTTACCCTTAATAAAGCCTTACAGCCATCTCGCGCCAAAGCATTGTCTGTAGTCTTTATTTCGGCTGATTAAGAGTTAAGTTCTAAAATGGGGTCTACAATCCCATGCAGGGATATTTTCTTCCATTTCCCTCTACTGTATGCTGACCTACATTTAACCCCTTAATCCCATATGACGTACTATCCCGTCCAGGTGACCTGGGACTTAATTCCCAGTGACGGGATAGTACGTCATATGCGATCGGCCGCGCTCACGGGGGGAGCGCGGCCGATCACGGCCGGGTGTCAGCTGCCTATCGCAGCTGACATCCCAGCACATTAACCCCCGGCACACCGCGATCAAAGATGATCGCGGTGTGCCGGCGGTGCAGGGAAGCATCGCGCAGGGAGGGGGCTCCCTGCGGGCTTCCCTGAGACGATCGGTACACGGTTATGTACTCACCGTGTACCGAGCGTCTTCTCCCTGCAGTCCCCGGATCCAAAATGGCCGCGGGGCTGCATCCGGGTCCTGCAGGGAGCACTTCCGGGTCAGGATCAAGCTGCAGCTCTAATCCTGCCCGGCTGTATGTCAGATCACCGATCTGACAGAGTGCTGTGCACACTGTCAGATAGGTGATCTGTGATGTCCCCCCCGGGACAAAGTGAAAAACTTAAAAAAACTATTTCCACACGTGTAAAAAAAAAAAAAAAAAAATTCCTAAATAAAGAAGAAAAAAAAAAAAATATTATTCCCATAAATACATTTCTTTATCTAAAAAAAAACAAAAAAACAATAAAAGTACACATATTTAGTATCGCCGCGTCCGTAACGACCCGACCTATAAAACTGGCCCACTAGTTAACCCCTTCAGTGAACACCGTAAGAAGAAAAAAAAAAAAAACGAGCCAAAAAACAACGCTTTATTATCATAACGCTGAACAAAAAGTGGAATAACACGCGATCAAAAAGACGGATATAAATAACCATGGTACCTCTGAAAACGTCATCTTGTCCCGCAAAAAACGAGCCGCCATATAGCATCATAACCAAAAAAATAAAAAAGTTCTAGTCCTCAGAATAAAGCGATGCCAAAATAAAAGCTATTTTATAGAAAAAATAATTATCGTATAAAAGCGCCAAAACATAAAAAAATGATATAAATGAGATGTCGCTGTAATCGTACTGACCCGAAGAATAAAACTGCTTCATCAATTTTACCAAACGCGGAACGGTATAAACGCCTCCCCCAAAAGAAATTCATGAATAGCTGGTTTTTGGTCATTCTGCCTCACAAAAAATCGGAATAAAAAGCGATCAAAAACTGTCACGTGTCCGAAAATGTAACCGATAAAACCGTCAACTCGTCCCGCAAAAAACAAGACCTCACATGACTCTGTGGACCAAAATATGGAAAAATTATAGGTCTCAAAATGTGGAGACGCAAAAACTTTTTTGCTATAAAAAGCGTCTCTTAGTGTGTGACGGCTGCCAATCATAAAAATCTGATATAAAAAACGCTATAAAAGTAAATCAAACCCCCCTTCATCACCCCCTTAGTTAGGCTAGGTTCACATTGCGTTAATGGGTTAACGCTAACGGACAGCGTTGCACGGCGAAAATGTCACAATTAACTCCGTGCAACGGGTCCGTTAGCACACCCATTGACAGCAATGTGATTTTCGGGTGTAGCGCATCGCTAGAGCGTGCCATTTGCGGCTCGCGCTAGCAAGGTGCCGAGGTCCGAGGCCCGATCTTCCAGAGCGGGGACGTTAACGCGACCACTAAACACAACACCTAAAAAGACATTGCGTTAGCGCAATCCGCTAGCGCTAAACGGATTTCCCTAACACAATGTGAACCTAGCCTTAGGGAAAAATAATAAAATTAAAAAAAATGTATTTATTTCCATTTTCCCATTAGGGTTAGGGCTAGGGTTTGGATTACATTTACGGTTGGGATTAGGGTTGGGATTAGAATTAGGGGTGTGTCTGGGTTAGAGGTGTGGTTAAGGTTACAGTTGGGATTAGGGTTAGGGGTGCGTTTGGATTAGGGTTTCATTTATAATTGGGGGGTTTCCACTGTTTCGGCACATCAGGGGCTCTCCAAACGCGACATGGCGTCCGATCTCAATTCTAGCCAATTCTGCATTGAAAAAGTAAAACAGTGCTCCTTCAATTCCGAGCTCTCCCGTGCGCCCAAACAGGGGTTTACCCCAACATATGGGGTATCATCGTACTCGAGACAAATTGGACAACAACTTTTTGGGTCCAAGTTCTCTTGTTATCCTTGGGAAAATAAAAATTTGGGGGGCTAAAAATCATTTTTGTGGGAAAAAAAAGGATTTTTTATTTTCACGGCTCTGCGTTGTAAACTGTAGTGAAACACTTGGGGGTTCAAAGTTTTCACAACACATCTAGATAAGTTCCGTGGGAGGTCTAGTTTCCAATATGAGGTCACTTGTGGGGGGTTTGTACTGTTTGGGTACATCAGGGGCTCTGCAAATGCAACGTGACGCCTGCAGACCAATCCATCTAAGTCTGCATTCCAAATGGCGCTCCTTCCCTTCCGAGCTCTGCCATGCGCCCAAACTGTGGTTCCCCCCCACATATTGGGTATCAGCGTACTCAGGACAAATTGGACAACAACTTTTGGGGTCAAATTTATTCGGTTACCCTTGTGAAAATACAAAACTGGTGGCTAAAAAAATAATTTTTGCGAAAAAAAAAAAAAATTATTTTAACGGCTCTGCGTTATAAACTGTAGTGAAACACTTGGGGGTTCAAAGCTCTCAAAACACATCTAGATAAGTTCCTTAGGGGGTCTAGTTTCCAAAATGGTGTCACTTGTGGGGGGTTTTAATGTTTAGGCACATCAGGGGCTCTCCAAACCAACATGGCGTCCCATCTTAATTCCAGTCAATTTTGCATTGAAAAGTCAAATGGCGCTCCTTCCCTTCCGAGCTCTGCTATGCGCCCAAAAAGTGGTTTACCCCCACATATGGGGTTTCGTCGCACTGAGGACAAATTGCACAACAAATTTTGTGGTCTAATTTCTTCTCTTACCCTTGGGAAAATAAAAAATTGGGGGCGAAAAGATCATTTTTGTGAAAAAAATAAGATTTTTTATTTTTACGGCTCTGCATTATAAACTTCTGTGAAGCACTTGTTGGGTCAAAGTGCTCACCACACCTCTAGATAAGTTCCTTAAGGGGTCTACTTTTCAAAATGATGTCACCTGTGAGGGGTTCCAATGTTTAGTCACATAAGGGGCTCTCCAAACGCAACATGGCGTCCCATCTCAATTCCAGTCAATTTTGCATTGAAAAGTGAAATGGCGCTCCTTTCCTTCCGAGCTCTGCCATGCGCCCAAACAGTGGTTTACCCCCACATATGGGGTATCAGCGTACTCAGTACAGATTGTACAACAACGTTTGGCATCCATTTTATCCTGTTACCCTTGGTAAAATAAAACAAATTGGAGCTGAAATAAATTGTGTGTGAAAAAAAGTTAAATATTCATTTTTATTTAAACATTCCAAAAATTCCTGTGAAACCCCTGAAGGGTTAATAAACTTCTTGAATGTGGTTTTGAGCACCTTGAGGGGTGCAGTTTTTAGAATGGTGTCACACTTGGGTATTTTCTATCATATAGACCCCTCAAAATGACTTCAAATGAGATGTGGTCCCTAAAAAAAAATGGTGTTGTAAAAATGAGAAATTGCTGGTCAACTTTTAACCCTTATAACTCCCTAACAAAAAAAAATTTTGGTTCCAAAATTGTGCTGATGTAAAGTAGACATGTGGGAAATGTTACTTATTACCGTAAGTATTTTGCGTGACATATCTCTGTGATTTAAGGGCATAAAAATTTAAAGTTGGAAAATTGCGAAATTTTCTAAATTTTCGCTAAATTTCCGTTTTTTTCACAAATAAACACACGTTATATCGAATAAAGGTTACCACTAAAATGAAGTACAATATGTCACGAGAAAACAATGTCAGAATCGCCAAGATCCGTTGAAGCGTTCCAGAGTTATAACCTCATAAAGGGACAGTGGTCAGAATTGTAAAAATTGGCCCGGTCATTAACGTGCAAACCACCGTCGGGGCTTAAGGGGTTAATGGGTAGTGAGATGAACGTTTTCCCATGAACAAAAGTTCATTTTAATCAGTAGATCTTGGAATAATAATAATTTCTACAATTGGATGTGTTTACATAAAATGTTCCTGTCCTGAGTTAATCTTTTTACAAAGCATCTTTTGTGTCTCATTTTGAACAATTACAAAAAATGATGAAGAAAATGTGTTTACAAAGGAAATAAAACATTCAATAATCTTTGTTTTTATTAAAATAAATTAAAAAAGCACCATGTCATAGCATGTTTGTGTGTATGAGCCTTTGGCTTGGGTCACACACAGAAAAAAAATAATCAATGCAAATCCATATATTTAACATGCAATTTTCTGTACAATGCATATCTGCAATTTTCCACTGCAAAAAGTGCTGCTCTACCCACAGTTTTGTCAAGTAATAGGGTGGAAAACACCACGTTTCCCACTAAATATTCTCCCTTTTTAGCATGTTCAGCATAGCTGAGCATGTTCAGCATAGCTGTGTATGTACAGAGCACATAATACATGATAATGCATGAGTATTGCTACATTACAGTAACCCAGAGACCCTGCCTTCATACAGAAGCTAACTCCATCGTACGAGCAGCAGCGTCCATGCTACTTTGTTCCCTTTGCATTTCTTCATACTGAGGCTGTGTGCACACGATCAGGATTTTTCACGCTTTTTTTCTGCTATAAAAACGCGATAAAACCGCTAAAAAAACACTTACATTAAGCATTATTAGAATGCATTCCGCATCTTTTGTGCACATGCTGCGTTTTTTCCCGGAACGGAAATGCATTCTGAAAAAAAACGCAGCATGTTTATTAATTTTGGGGAATTGCGGCGATTCCGCACACATAGGAATGCATTGATCCGCTTACTTTCCACATGGGGCTATGCCCACCATGCAGGAAGTAAGCGGATCATGTGCGGTTGGTACCCAGGGTGGATGAAAGGAGGCTCTCCTCCATGGACTGGGCACCATATCCCTATTACAAAAAAAAAAAAAAAAAAAAGAATTAAAATAAAATATACGGATATACAGTCATGGCCAAAAGTAATGACAACACTACAATTATGTCAGATAATACTCATTTTCTTCCTGAAAATGATAACAAAGAATTTGTGTTTGCAATTATTATCTTCATTTAATTTGTCTTAAATGAAAAAACACAAAAAGAATTGTCCTAAAGCCAAATTGGATATAATTCCACACCAAACATAAAAAAGAGGTGGACAAAAGTATTGGCACTGTTCGAAAAATCATGTGATGCTTCTCTAATTTGTGTAATTAACAGCAACTGTAACTTACCTGTGGCACCTAACAGGTGTTGGCAATAACTAAATCACACTTGCAGCCAGTTGACATGGATTAAAGTTGACTCAACCTCTGTCCTGTGTCCTTGTGTGTACCACATTGAGAATGGAGAAAAGAAAGAAGACCAAAGAACTGTCTGAGGACTTGAGAAACCAAATTGTGAGGAAGCATGAGCAATCTCAAGGCTACAAGTCCATCTCCAAAGACCTGAATGTTCCTGTGTCTACCGTGCACAGTGTCATCAAGAAGTTTAAAGGGAACCTGTCACCCCGAAAATCGCAGGTTGAGGTAAGCCCACCGGCATCAGGGGCTTATCTACAGCATTCTGTAATGCTGTAGATAAGCCCCCGATGTTACCTGAAAGAGGAGAAAAAGATGTTAGATTATACTCACCCAGGGGCGGTCACGCTGCTGGTCCAGTCGGATGGGCGTCTCTGGTCCGCTGCGGCGCCTCCCATCTTCATTCCTTGACATCCTCTTCTGATCTTCAGCCACGGCTCCGGCGCAGGCGTACTTTGTCTTCCCTGTTGAGGGCAGAGCAAAGTACTGCAGTGCGCAGGGCCTCTCTGACATTTCCAGCGCCTGCAGTACTTTGTTCTGCCCTCAACAGGGCAGACAAAGTACGCCTGCGCCGGAGGCGAAGATCAGAAGAGGACGACTTGGAATGAAGATGGGAGGCGCCGCAGCGGACCAGAGACACCCATCCGACTGGACCAGCAGCGGGACCGCCCCTGGGTGAGTATAATCTAACGTCTTTTTCTCCTCTTTCAGGTAACTTCAGGGGCTTATCTACAGCATTACAGAATGCTGTAGATAATCCCCTGATGCCGGTGGGCTTACCTCAACCGCGATTTTCGGGGTGACATGTTCCCTTTAAAGCCCATAGCACTGTGGCTAACCTCTCTAGATGTGGACGGAAAAGAAAAAATTGACAAGAGATTTCAACGCAAGATTGTGCGGATGTTGGATAAAGAACCTCGACTAACATCCAAACAAGTTCAAGCTGCCCTGCAGTCCGAGGGTACAACAGTGTCAACCCATACTATCCATCGGCATCTGAATGAAAAGGGACTGTATGGTAGGAGACCCAGGAAAACCCCACTTCTTACCCCGAGACACAAAAAAGCCAGGCTGGAGTTTTCCAAAACTTACTTGAAAAAGCCTAAAACGTTTTAGAAGAATGTTGTCTGGTCAGATGAGACAAAAGTAGAGCTTTTTGGGCAAAGGCATCAACATAGAGTTTACAGGAGAAAATAAGAGGCATTCAAAGAAAAGAACACGGTTCCTACAGTCAAACATGGCGGAGGTTCCCTGATGTTTTGGGGTTGCTTTGCTGCCTCTGGCACTGGACTGCTTGACCGTGTGCATGGCATTATGAAGTCTGAAGACTACCAACAAATTTTGCAGCATAATGTAGGGCCCAGTGTGAGAAAGCTGGGTCTCCCTCGGAGGTCATGGGTCTTCCAGCAGGACAATGACCCAAAGCACACTTCAAAAAGCACTAGAAAATGGTTTGAGAGAAAGCACTGGCGACTTCTAAGGTGGCCAGCAATGAGTCCAGACCTGAACCCATAGAACACCAGTGGAGAGATCTAAAAATGGCAGTTTGGAGAAGGCACCCTTCAAATATCAGGGACCTGGAGCAGTTTGCCAAAGAAGAATGGTCTAAAATTCCAGCAGAGCATTGTAAGAAACTCATTGATGGTTACCGGAAGCGGTTGGTTGCAGTTATTTTGGCTAAAGGTTGTGCAACCTAGTATTAGGCTGAGGGTGCCAATACTTTTGTCTGGACCATTTTTGGAGTTTTGTGTGAAATGATCAATGTTTTGCTTTTTGCTTCATTCTCTTTTGTGTTTTTTTTCATTTAAGACAAATTAAATGAAGATAATAATACCAAATAATTTGTGTTTGCAATCATTTTCAAGAAGAAAATGAGTATTATCTGACAGAATTGCAGGGGTGTCAATTTTGGCCATGACTGTACTTGCCTTCCGATGGCCCCCGGAGTCCTCCCGCCTCTCAGCGGTGCACGCAGTGGCTTCCGTTCCCAGGGATGCATTGCGTGAAGAACCTGACAGCATCAATAGTAAAAAGTTGGTCACACTTGTCAAACACTATGTTTGACAAGTGTGACCAACCTGTCAATCAATTTTCCAAGTGATGCTACAGATTGCTTAGAAAACGCTAGCATTCTGCAAGCTAATTATGCTTGCAAAATGCTAGTGTTTAGCGGGAATACGCATGCCAATTCCGTATGCATATTTCCCATGGCAGGGAGTTCCGGAATTGCTGCGGAAATTTCCGCGGCAATTCCGGACGTGTGCACATAGCCTAATAGTCATTAATATCACAGATCAGTAAACAGTTAACACGTGTCTTAATGAAGTTCACACAGAATGGTCTTAGATGTGATACCTGAGTACACCTCGAGCATTTCACAACAGTGGTTCCTTATACCATCTGATTGATATCAGAATGTAATCCATAAGGTTCTTCACTTTATAATACAAATACATTTGTAGTGACTATCCCAGTGCTCAAATTATCAGTTTTAGAGATCTTAGTTTTCAGAGAAAAAACAAAATTAATGGAATGTCGTGAAATACATTATTGAAGTCTTCCGTTTCAGATACTTAAAGGTCTACCTATGTGTGCTGGATCAATCACTGATGATCTCCCAGCAACATCCCTCAGGACAGGGATAGGCTGTCAGTAATCTTGTCCGCTGGCTTCCACTGTCATTGCTTCCCTTGGAGAGCCCCAACCATGTCTCTGGCATTGATGCTAGTCATTCAACAGCAGAGGGCTGATTCTAACATCCTACACATAGCCCTCTCCCTAAAGGGTAGCTTGCTCTTCTCATGCTGATGACATACCTTTACACAGCCAGCTTCCAATTAGACCCTCAAAAAATCTCCTCCATTTAGGCCACGTTCACAAGACTGTATTTGTGTCAGTATTTTACCTCTGTATGTGTAAGCGAAACCCAGGAGAGGAACAATGAGAGGAAAAGTATAATACACTGCTCAAAAAAATAAAGGGAACACTAAAATTCCACATTCTAGATAACACTTAATGAAATATTCCAGTTGTAAATCTTTATTTATTACATAGTGGAATGTGTTGAGAACAATAAAACCCAAAAAATATCAACATAAATCACAACTAATATCCCACGGAGGTCAGGAGTTGTAATGATGCTCAAAATCAAAGTGGAAAATGAAGTTAAAGGCTGATCCAACTTCAGTGGAAATGCCTCAAAACAAGGAAATTATGTTTAGTAGTGTGTGTGGAATCCACGTGCCTGTATGGCCTCCCTACAACTCCTGGGCATGCTCCCGATGAGGCGGCGGATGGTCTCCTGAGTGTTCTCCTCCCAGACCTAAACTAAAGCATCCGCCAACTCCAGGACAGTCTGTCGTGCAACGTGACACTGGATGGTGCGAGACATGATGTCCCTGATGTGTTCAATCGGATTCAGGGCTGGGGAACGGGTGGGGCCAGTCCATAGCTTAAATGCCTTCATCTTGCAGGAACTGCTGACACACTTCAGCCACATGAGGTCTGCATTAGGAGGAACCCAGGGCCAACCGCACCAGCATATGGTCTCACAAGGGGTCTGAGAATCTCAGCTCGGTACCTAATAGCAGTCAGGCTACCTCTGGAGAGTACATGGAGGGCTGTGTGGCCCTCCAAAGAAATGCCACCCCACACCATTACTGATCCACTGCCAAATCGGACATGCTGAAGAATGTTGCAGGCAGCAGATCGCTCTCCATAGTGTCTCCAGACTCTGTCAAGTCTGTCACATGTGCTCAGTGTGAACCTGCTTTGATCTGTGAATAGCACAGGGCGCCAATGGCGAATTTGACAATCCTGGTGTTCTGTGGCAAATGCCAAGCGTCCTGCACGATGTTGGGCTATGAGCACAACCCCGTCTGTGGACATTGGGCACTCAGACCATCCTCATGGAGTCGGTTTCTAACCGTTTGTGCAGACACATGTACATTTGTGGCCTGCACATTTGTGGTCATTTTGCACGGCTCTGGCAGTGCTCCTCCTGTTCCTTCTTGCACAAAGGCTGAGGTAGCAGTCCTGCTGCTGGGTTGTTGCCCTTCTACGGCCCCCTCCACGTCTCCTGGTAGCGCCTCCAGCCTCTGGACACTACACTGACAGACACAGCAAACCTTCTTGCCACAGCTCACATTGATGTGCCATCCTGGATGAGCTGCCCTACCTGAGCTACTTGTGTGGGTTGTAGAGTCCGTCTCATGCTACCACGAGTGTGAAAGCACAACCAACATTCAAAGTGACCAAAACATCAGCCAGAAAGCATTGGTACTGAGATGTGGTCTGTGGTCCCCACCTGCAGAATCACTCCGTTATTGAGTGTGTCTTGATAACTGCCCATAATTTGGATCTATTGTCTATTCCATTTGCACTACAGCATGTGAAATTGATTGTCAAACAGTGTTGCTTCCTAAGTGGACAGTTTGATTTCACAGAAGTTTGATTTACTTGGAGTTATATTCTGTTTAAGTGTTCCCTTTATTTTTTTTGAGTTGTGTAGAAACACTTCACCGCTTCTGTATTTATCACCCACTCCTGGTTATGGCTTACAAATACTGAGGGAAAATACTGATAATTATATACTGTGAACAAAATACTGATAATATACTGTGAACGTGGCCTTAGTACAATCTCCCCTATCCTGACCAAATTCCACTATGCTAGACATGTGGCAAGCGCAGTCCTCCTGTCCTGACCATTATTATCCACATATTATAATCAACTAATCATATCCAAATAAACATTCACTCAATGTAAAGGATACTACCTTAGAACCTGTGTATTAGCCATTTCTTAATTATAGACCCTTGTGGCCACATATAATGTGAGAAGGAATGACTAATAGGACCCATTGCCTCTCCTGTAAAAGTAACTTCAGTGGTGGATGCAGGTGGCCACCGTGGGTGACACTTAGGCCAGTCGGGTACATAATTTGCAGAAGTGACTGCCTTCATGTTCCTATGCCAATAGCAGACGGGTGCAGGAGCTGCCTATGTGCCTGTTCCCATAGCAGACGGGTGCAGGAGCCGCCTATGTGCCTGTGCCCATAGACGGGTGCAGAAGTGACTGCCTTTATGTGCCTGTGCACACAGCAGATGGTGACTGCCTTCATGTATCTGTGCCCATAGCAGACGGGTGCAGGAGCTGCCTTTGTGCCTGTGCACATAACAGACGGGTGCAGAAGTGACTGCCTTCATGTACCTGTGCCCAGAGCAGACGGGTGCAGGAGCTGCCTATGTGCCTGTGCACACTGTAGACGGGTGCAGGAGCTGCCCATGTGCCTGTGCACACTGTGGACGGGTGCAGGAGTTGCCCATGTGCCTGTGTACACTGCAGACGGGTGCAGGAGTTGCCCATGTGCCTGTGTACACTGCAGACGGGTGCAGGAGCTGCCTGCTGTCTACATGCAGTTATCTGCACACATGACCAGATTAGTACAAACTGTGATTTTTTTTTCCACAGGGACCCGATGTTTATGTTTGTGTGAAAAATAGCCAATCTAAACTAACACATGAGCGAACCATGGGCCTGTGTGCTGTCCATTCACCACAGACAGGACAAGAATAAAAAATGCGTTAGTCTGAATGTGTTTTGCATCCATGTGTTGTCAGTATGCAAAACGGAAAGCATCCAGACTGCACAAGGACCAATGTAAGTGAATGGGGTAGTTCACATGAGCGTCCGGTCAGCATGTGTAAAAAATGCTGTAGATAAGCCCCTGATGCCGGTGGGCTTAGCTCACCTTCGATTTTGGGGGTGACAGGTTCCCTTTAAATGGATGCCACATGGACATATAAACAGACATATAGACGATATATGGCTAAAATAAATCATCCATTTGTTTCTGAATGAAAAAACTGCAGATTTTTCATAGGCACATCTGACAAAAACTTATTCTCTTCCCACATATGAAGAACTTCAGCTATCTCCCTATTGTAAGCAGCAAAAGATAGTGGCAGAGAGTCAATAGATAATACAAAGCAGGCACTGATAAAACCCCTTTGACAGAGTACATATTGCTTTATCTAGTGTGGGTCCCTAGAACCTGCATAGCCCCAGGGTAACGGGAGGCGACTTGAAGCCGCCTAGAAAGTTAGATGCCAAACTCTACAGCCAAACTAAGCCACAGAAACGTTAAATCACCACGAGATTCGTAATCTAAATGAGCATAAATCTCAAAGCCTCTGGGACAATCAAGTTCTGTGCTGGCCTTTACTTCTACCTCTAGTCCGCAGATTAGATGAAGAATTGAGTACACCTCCAAACCAATAGAGTCATACATGGTAACTACATACAAGTGGTCTCTGGTCTCTCCAATTGCATGTTCATTAGTGATGAGCGATTGTGCTGGGATAAGGTGTTATCCGAGCATATTTATGTGCTAACCGAGTGTCCTTGGTGTGCTTGAAAAATATCTTCAAGTCCCTGCGGTTGCATATCTCGCAGCTGTTAGACAGCCACAACACATGCAGGGATTGCCTGTTTGCTAATTATGCAGCCGCAGGGATTCGAGCATGCTCATATAACACCTTATCCATGCGCGTTTGCTCATCACTCAAGTTCACCTCTTTGTATATGTTGTAGGTTTCTCTTCTCCAGCAGCACCAGTATATTGAGCTTTCATAAGAGAGTATTGTTGCGTGGCATTTGTTAAAAAAAAAAAAAGTGTTAAATATTATTGAGCTTTGGCCAGTTTGACAGGGAATAGCCACTTGTCTTATTTGAGGCCGGTCTTTTCACTCTTTCTTCTCTGGCGTCTTGTTTAGCTCTCGGAAGCTGATATTAAACTCTTTAAACATTTGGATTAAGATGACTCCAGTAGACACCGTCGTGAACCCACACACCATGGCCAAGAAGTCTACTGCTCCTACTTTGGTCCATTCTTGAAAGAGAATTGCAGTTGCAACCAAGACTAATGTTGTGAACATAACATAATAAATAGCACTAAATATACAAGAGTCATAGTCTTCCAGTGCTTTGTTAATATATCGAAACTGAATGAGAATGCTACACCCCAGCACTGCTAGGAGGCAGAAGAATAGGTACGTTGAGCTTGAACTACTTGGGTTATTGGTAAAAGCATCTTGAGCAAATAGTCCAATGCCTTTGGTACAGGGCACAGTAAATGTGCCTAACAGCGAGCAGACACCTATGTAAACCATTATATTTTTCTTCCCATACACTGGAGAAAGCCAAAATATCAGCAACGTCAACATCAGGAGAACGAAGCAGAGGTAACTCAGAAACACTGAAAAACAAAATATATATCATCTGATTACATGTCTGATGCATGACAAGCATATGAGCCCTGGCTAACTGCATGATAAAAGATGGCTAGCTCTGTCTAACCCTACAGCCTGCTCATAGGCCTCCTGCTGGATCTGCGCAGAACCATGACAGGCGGCTCATATGGTGCACGGATATATGGTGCACGGATAGTGGCTGCTTCATTAATCAGACCGTCAGGCTCATTCATATGGACCCTCAGGAGCCGACTATCACAAGTCCTACGCATTCTGGTTTCTTTTCCTTAAGTTTTTGTACATTTTTGTATCCTTACTGTACACTGCAAAATGTTTTTTGCAGAAAGCAAAGAATTTTGCATCATTTTTCTAAATATTTCGCTAGGTGTAATTACAGATATATTATGGCAATTTTCTATTAATGTGTCTGCATAATATGTGTATATTCACTGTTCTACCATCAGTACTTTGTTGCAGGCACTATAAAGAGTTGAGGCACTATAATATTCCTTTGTAACTTTTTTTTATTGCATGTTTTAATGAGCTTATTTTGGAGCTGTGCCATTTTACCCTCAATATGGAAAAAAAGTGCAGTAAAAATAATGAACGTGGTGACATTTAAAAAACAAAACATGAAACTGGTGGGAAAAAAATGCTACATGTGAACAAGCCCTAAAGCATGCCTTAACCGGTGCTGACACTTCTTTTGAGAAATAAACAGGGAATTCAATCAGTGACTGATATACAACTCTTTATTTCCTTAGTGTAAAGAGTTAAAGGGAACCTGTCAGCAGGATTGTGCACAGTAACCTACAGACAGTGTCAGGTCCGCGCTGTTATACTGATTACAATGATACCTTGGTTGATGAAATCTGTCTTGTGGTTGTTGTTTTGTTGAAAGATAGATGCTATTGCGCAGGCGCTGCCACCTGCGCCATTTTGATGGAGCCAAATTTTTTGTTTTCTCTAGCAAAATGGCGCAGGCGCCTACATGATGAATATTATTCTTTCTTTTTCAAACAATAGCACTAATATGTACTATGTAAACTAGAAGGCAGGTCAGTGAGGGATCAGTGACCTGTCAGAAGCCATACTGGTGAATAACTAATCAGAGCACCACATGAAGCCCCCCACAGGCCGCCCCGGGGCACGAGCACATCATTAACTCAACACTGAAAATAAGGATTACACAACAACCACAAGACGGATTTCATCAACCAAGGTATCATTTTAATCAGTATAATGGCGCCAATCTGACACTGTGTGTAGGTTACCGTGCACAATCCTGCTGACAGGTTCCCTTTATGGTATGCATCATACATGATACATTACCCTTATTAAAATTATTACAGGGAACTTGTCGGGAGTATGACACCTGCACAATGCAGGACTGGGCAGAGTAAAGCAATATAAAGATGCTTATTTAGGCGCCATCTGCTGCACTAAATTTTGTCTTTCATGGATATGCAAAGTAGACTTACAAATGCACTGTTGGCGTATCGGGGCACTTGTAGTCCTCATGTCCTCTTTGCTTCTTCCTGCCAGCACTGCCCCACCTGCTTCTTAACTGACAGCGGAGACAGAGACTCTGCTGCATAATGTCACCTCTGCTCTCAACTGTCAGTGAGGAAGAGGGGGAAGTGGCACCAGCAGGGAGAAGAACAGAGGAGCCATAGACTGCAAGTGCACCAATACGCCTGCCACTGCACAATGGAGGGCACTAATAGGCATCTTCACACTCATTTACACTGCTCTATCCTGCACTACCTAAGCTTACAGAAGGGACAGCATTACTAATACATTCCCTCTGAATATATTAGAAGACCCATAGGAGTCCTATGGTGTGTAATAAATGATATCTAATTGTCACAGAATAAACCAAAGGTTGTACATTATCCTATGTATGATTACCATTCCGGGTAATAGCCAATAATAAGTAACATGAGAGCATAAATTCGTCATTAAGGGGTTACTAAAGGATATAACTGTAGGTTGCCATGTAGGTCCACTGTTGCACCCAGGAAATGCATAGTCAGCTTAAAAGGGGTTTTGCTTTCCACAATTGGATGTGTTTAAATAAAATGTTCCTGTGCTGAGATAATCTTATAAATGTCCCTTGCTGTATACTGTGTCATGGATGTTTTTCCCCATACAGGGATATGGTCTGATCATACCACAGCTCCTGGGAGGGCGGGGATGTGGATCAAAAGAGGATACAGATATTTAGTATTGGCGCGTTCAGAATCGCCTTATCTATCAAAATATAAAAAGAATTAGGGTAAGTTAACACAGGGCATTTTTGCGGCGATTTTTTTCTGCAGCAAAAACTGTTCTTCTTCGCAGGAAAGAAGCTGCGCCAAAAAGCAGGGTTAGGTGCATTTTTGGTGCCTTTTTTTTTTCATGCGTTTTTTTTTCTCTTTATGCATGCCAATAAAGTTGACTGCACACAGAAAAAAAAACAACTTCCTGTAGATTGAATGAATAGATAGATTGATAGAATAGATAGATTGATATAGATACATTACCTTAGGTCAGGCTGTGAGGGAGCGCAGGCTCAGTGACGTCACCGCTACTTACTGAGCCTGCGCCCGCTCCGTCTCCTTCATTCCCCAGTTGCTTACAGCCGGGAGAGATTGCATTAGCAGAGGTCGCATTAGCAGCGCTCCCGGTTGTAAGCTTTATCTCCCCAGATACTGCGTGGGACACTCGTTGTATCGGACTACGACGATCAGGGAGTATACTTTGCTTTTTTATTTTATTTTTATCTCAGAAGATCGAGGGCTTCGCTTTGGAATGGCAGAATAATAAAAATATGGTCAATACTGTGTGGTGTTTGATTTTACTAAAAGACTTTTTTCTGCAAGTGTGTGTTTTTATTTAACCATTTAATTACTAAAGGATTAGTACTGATATGTGTCTTAATGACGCATTTCCATTACTAAGCCAGCTTAATGTCACCTTACAATAGCAAGGTGACATTAAGCCCTTATTTCACCGCTACAGGACAAGTGGGAAGAGCCGGGCAAAGCGCCAGAATTGGCGCATCTAATAGATGCACCTTTTCTGGGCAGCTGCAGGCTGCTATTTTTAGGCTGGAGGACCTATATCCCATGCCTCTTACCAGCCTGAGAATACCAGCCCCCAGCTGTGAGCTTTAGCAAGGCTGGTTGTCAAAAATGGGGGGACCCCACGCCGTTTTTTTAAATTATTTATTTAATTTTTTTTTTTTTTTAAAAGCGTGAGGACCCCTCTATTCTTTATAACTAGCTTTGCTGAAGCTGACAGCTTGGGGTTGCAGCCCCCAGCTGTGAGTTTTGTCTGGCGGGTTATCAAAATTAGGGGGGAACCCATGCCGTTTTTTTAAATTATTTATTTATAGTGCAGGAGCGGAAGATGATAACTCCCATCCGCCGCTCCTGCTCTCACTGTACTTAGCGGCTGTAGGTGTCAGATGATGGGAGCAGTAGTCCCATCATCTGACACCAGTGACCGGAGGTGAGTTTACACCTCCGATCACAGCTCAGCGCTCCCCCCTGTCTTCTGACAGCGGGGAGCCGTGGCTCTCTGATCGGCGGGAAGGATTTCCCCACCGTTCAGAAGCGGTGTTTGCCGAGCTGTCATGCATATGACAGTGTGTCAAACACGAATGTCAGACCCCCCATTCAAGTGAATGGGGGTCCACTGCTGGATGACAGGATGTATGGACGCATCATGCAGCCTGCAATCTAGATGTAGCAGAGCCGAATATGACGTCACATCTCCTTGACTTTTCTGCAGCAAATACGCTGCAAAAAAAGTCAACCTAGCGTATTTGCAGCATTTTTTCACCACCCATTCAAGTCAATGAGTGAAAAACACTGAAAAAATGCTGAAAAAACGCTGAAAGAAGTGAAATGCCCTATGTAAAAAAAAATGCTGCAAAGCACAATATACTGACCTCACAAAAACCCAATGTGTGTGCATGAGATTTCTGAAATCTCATAGGCTTTGCTGGTACTGTAAAAAGCAGCTGAAAAATTAACACAAAAATAGCAGCAAAAACGCCCTGTGTGAACTTACCCTTAATCTGATTGGTCGCTGTAATATTGCAATAAAATGCAATAACAGGCGATCAAAACATTGGATTTACCCCAAAATCGTATAAAGAAAAAAAATGGAGATGCTAAGGGTCTCGGAAAAAGGCGCCTTTGTTCTTTTTTTGTAAACTTCTGATTTTTTAATAAAAAAAACCCCTATACATGTTTGG
The DNA here is from genome assembly GCF_032444005.1 of Ranitomeya imitator. Taxonomy (NCBI): domain Eukaryota; kingdom Metazoa; phylum Chordata; class Amphibia; order Anura; family Dendrobatidae; genus Ranitomeya; species Ranitomeya imitator. Next base: position 541,438,801 of record NC_091284.1, on the reverse strand, counting down.
TATCTGTGAACTCGTAATGATCTGGAGAATCATATTGGCAGGTCAGTTTTAGTATTTAGAGGGGTATTTGGGGTTTGGAGGTTCAGCGTATCACTTGACACTGTACTTTTGCAGCGGATACAGACCCAGGTAATACGTATTAAACATGAAATGTTAATTCTGTTTACTGCAGTTATCAGTAAGGAAGTACCATATATATACTTGAGTACAAGCTGAGATTTTTAGCTAATTTTTTTTGGCTGAAAGTGCCCCTCTCGGCTTATACTCGAGTCATTGTCCCAGAAGGTCGGCGGGGGAGCAGCAGCTGTCAAATCATACGCATCTGCTCCCGGCGCGTCTCTGCATGTCCCTGCTTCTCCGGTGCCCGCAGCTCTTCCTGTGTTCAGCGGTCACATGGTACCGCTCATTAAAGTAATGAATATGGACGCGACTTCACTCCCATAGGGGTGGAGAGCATATTCATTACTTTAATGAGCGGTACCGGTGACCGCTGAACACAGGAACAAGCTGCCAGCGCCAGAGACCATCACATAGGAGAAGCAGGAACCGCGCAGGGAGGGCGAGTATGATGGGTGAGCCATGCGATATTCACCTGTCCCCGTTCCACCGCCGCGCGCCGCTGGTCTTACGCGTCCCCTGGCTGTGACGTTCAGGTCAGAGGGCGCGGTGACGTGTTTAGTGTGCGCGCCGCCCTCTGTCTGAACAGTCACTGCAGAGACCCAGAAGACAAAGTGGCGGTGGAACGGGGACAGGTGAATATCACAAGTGCCTGTGTCCCCGCCTGCTCAGGACAAGAGGTGTGTATGTCATTTTTTTTTTTAATCGCAGCAGCAGCATATGGGGCAAATGTTTCTATGGAGCATCTTATGGGGCCATAATCAACCTTTATGCAGCATTGTATGGGGCATAATATTCTATGGATCAACTTATGGGGCCATAATCAACCTTTATGCAGCATTGTATGGGGCCTAATATTCTATGGAGCATCTTATGGGGCCATAATCAACTTTTATGCAGCATTATATGGGGCAAGTGTTTCTATGGAGCATCTTATGGGGCCATAATCAACCTTTATACAGCATTATATGGGGCACATTTTCTATGGAGCATCTTATGAGGCCATAATCAACCTTTATGCAGGATTGTATGGGGCATATTTTTGTATGAAGCATCTTATGGGGCCATCATGAACTTTATGGAACATTATATGGGGCTCCTGATTCAATATGGATATTCAAAAACACTTAACTTACTGATGTCTCAATTAATTTTACTTTTATTGGTATCTATTTTTATTTTTAAAATTTACCAGTAGCTGCTGCATCCTAGGCTTATACTCAAGTCATTAAGTATTCCCAGTCTTTGTGGCAAAATTAGGGGTCTCGGCTTATACTCGAGTATATACGGCAGTTTCGGCAGCTGGCGGTGCGGTGACTCCATATGGAGCTCCGTTACCATTGTACTAATGATTCTTTCTAAAGTGTGATACGAACACTGCACTTTCTCTATGCCCGTGCACTTTTGATATATGCTGGTTTATCACATGACTTTGAATTCAAAGGTGGCATCATGATGTGAATATGGATTAATACTTATGTGCATGTGCTTTGTGCAGATATCATATAGTGGCCACAATGGTTAAATTAAGGTATTAGTCAGTGCTTTACACTATATAGTGGATAACTGGAATTATTGATTTGTGATCCTATATTTGTTATTCCCTAGGTATTTATGTGATTTGCTTCAGCTGACCTCTTTGTTCATATGTGTTTGGTATCAGGCATCATTTTATGATTATTCTTTGTATGTATGTATCTTAAGTCATTTAAATAAAGTTTATCTGTTTTACTGCCATTTTGAAAACACTTCTTGATCTACGGTAAGTATAGTGAAGTGACTATATGATCAGTATGTTTACATATTACGTGGAGTGTTGCCCATCCCCTGAGTAAGGAGAACAGTCCTGGGTAGTATGTGTAAAAAAAATAAAAAAAAAAATTGTGGAATTGCACTTTTTTTCAATTTCACCGCACTTGGAATTTTTTTCCCGCTTTCCAGAACACGATATAGTTAAGCCAATGGTGTTGCTCAAAAGTGAAACTTGTCCCGCAAAAAACAAGCCCTCACACGGCCATATTGACCAAAAAATAAAAAAAAGTTATAGCTCTGGAAAGAAAGGGAGCAAAACATGAAAATGCAAAAATGTAAAACCCCAAGGTGGTGAAGGGGTTAATCTGATGTAGCAATATGAGCCAGACCCATGGCTATCAGCAGTTAGAGGGCTTGTCTGGTGTTTGAGAAATCTTTCAACTGGAAAAAAACATTTCAGTAAAATCTATGAATAATTATGTTGAAAAAGACTGCCCACTGCTATGATATTTATGACCTATCCCTTGAATAATTTCTGATCTTGCGAGTTGCCACTAAACAGTTTGACAGAGCTGTATTGTTCACCACTGCTTATTTCCAGTATATCCGGCTGCTACTGAAGCCGATAACAGCTGATCAATGGGTGCGCATGGTCTCAGACCCCACCGATCCAATATTGATGACCTACAGGAAGGATACATCATAAATGATAGTGGAAAACACCTTTAAATGACATTTCCAGAAAGTCTGTACCTGGATTGGAAAGCTTTTCTTCAAACTCAGCTCTGGATGTTATGCTTTCCGACTTGGGAGCATGGATGATGAGGATAATGGAGCCCACACAGCTAAGGAGACATCCCAGTTTGCCCAAGAAATTAAGCTTTTCTTTCAGCACATACGAGGCCAAGATGGACCTTCCAAACACGAAGAAAAAAAAAATCAATATATATTATCCAGGAACATAAATACCGATCATAATGTATTGGTTATTATTACATAATGTATTATTATTAACAGATTATGTAAGTAAATAGAAGGATCTATGACCCATTTGGTTGCTCTGACTGCAATATCCTCCATCTGGCTCAGCTTGATTAACTGATCAAGAAGATGAATTCATGCTTCCCCCATGTTTCACACCTGAATGCGTTTGCTAGCAAATATATTGTGAGCACTCACTCTGTTTCTGCATCCTCTAAGTACACCATATAAGTGTACTGTACTGAATTAGACCAGAATGGAACTGAAGGTAACGGTTTCTGTTTTTCACTCTCACCCCTATAGTCCTCCACTTTCTACTAAGCCCCCTAATCCTGACACCTAGTATGGAACTGGTTATCTCTCCCTCCATCCATCTCACCTCCTCCTCAAATCTGTTCCTCAAAATACAATTCTCTCTTTAGACACAAAGACAGCCACCTCATGCCATCTCCTATTAACACTTTCTCTGCTTCTCCTCACTGCCAGTGAAATCTCTCCAAATCCCGGTCCTCCTTACCCAATTCCCACTGTCACCTCCGCCTCTCATCCAGCCCCCGCTTTCCCAGTCCCTCTAGCAGAGCGAGCATTCCATAGAGCTCCTATCTGCAACAAACTTTCATACATCCATAATCTTTTCATTACTAATAGTGATGAGCGAATATACTCGTTACTCGAGATTTCCCGCGCACGCTCGGGTGTCCTCCGAGTATTTGTAAATACTCGGAGATTTAGTTTTCCTCACCTCAGCTGAATGATTTACATCTGTTAGCCATCTTGATTACATGTGGGGATTCCCTAGCAACCAGGCAACCCCCACATGTACTTATGCTGGCTAACAGATCTAAATCATTCAGCTACGGCGATGAAAACGAATTCTCTGTGCACTAAAAAATACTCGGAGGACACCCGAGCGTGCTCGGGAAATCTCGAGTAACGAGTATATTCGCTCATCACTAATTACTAACAAACTTTCCTTCCACGCCATCACTGAAACATCACTTAACCCCTCCGACACAGCCTTTCCAGCTGCACTTTCGTATGATGGATTCTACCTTTACCACACCCCCCACCACAGCAGCAAGCATGGTAGAGGAGTTGGTTTTCTCCTGTCAGATACCTGTTACTTCAAACAAATCCCACTGCTACCCATTACTCTCCCTTCTTTTGAGGTGAACTGTGTGCGCATTTACTCCCGCTCGAACCTCCAACTGGCTGTCATTTAAAGTCCCCCAGGGCCAGCCACCACCTTCTTTGACCACTTCACCATATGGTTACTTCATTTCCTTTCCACTGACATCCCCACTATCGTCATGGGCGACGTCAACATCCCTATTGACACTTCCCACTCAGCTATCTCTAAGCTTCTATCTCTCATTTCCTCCTTCGGCCTCCCTCAAAGGTCTTCTGCAGCCACACACAAAGATGGCCACACACTGGACCTAATCTTCATCCGCCTCTGTTCCCTATTTAACCTCTCTAACTCACCTCTCCCTCTTTCTGACCACAACCTACTTGCATTCTCTTTCCTCCCCAAGTTCACAAACCTCACTCCACAAACTTGCACACCCTCGCAGAAATCTCAAACACCTCGACTTATACTCACTCTCTGAATCCCTTTTCCCTCTAACAGACGTAAGTTCCTTACACAATGCAGATGCTGCTGCCGCTTCATATAACACCACGACAGCGGCAGCTCTCAAATCAGACGCCCCCTCACATACCAAAGCTCACACAATCAACAGGCAACCCTGGCACACTAGCCTGATTAAAGAACGGAGGCGGGATTTCAGCGTTGCTGAGTGGAGATGGAAAATGTCCCATTCCAATGAGTACTTCATCACATTTAAACAGTCCCTCGCTACTTTAAAGTCCACACTCACTGCAGCAAGACAAACATACTTCTCATCTCTCATCCTCCCTGTGTTAAACCTAACTAAACAGGTATTCAACACTTTCAATTCTCTTCTCTGTTCCCCAGCATCCCCTCCCTCTCCTCTGATTTCAGATGAAGACTTTAACAACATCAGACAAAGCTTTTGCCTAAAATCCCCACAGCCCCTCCTAACTACTCAACCCTCCTCCAAAACCAGCTTCTCTGCCATTATGGCAGAGAGGAAGGTTGCCTCCTCTCCCAATCACATCTCACCACCTGTGAGCTTGACCCAATCACGTCCAACCACATCCCAAACCTCACCACAGTCTTCATCCCAACCCTAACTCATCTCTTCAATCTGTCACTAACAACTAGTGTCTTTTCCACATGCTTCAAACATGCCGCAATCACACCCATCCTCAAAAAGCTCTCCCTTAACCCATACTCTCTCTCCAGTTGTCACCCCATATCACTTCTCCCCTATGCCTGAAAACTACTGGAATAAGACGTCCATTTTTAACTGTCCACCCACCTCTCCTCCTGTTCCCTCTTTGATTGCTTACAATCGGGCTTCCGACCGCACCATTCCACTGAAACGGTCCTGACCAAAATCACCAATGAGCTACTAACTGCCAAATCCAAGCGACACTACTCTGTCCTCCTTCTCCTGGACCTGACATCTGCCTTCAACACAGTGGACCATTCCCTCTTACTACAGATTTCTTGTCATACCTAACAGACTGGACATTGAGCATCTCCCACTCACAAACCACCTCCTCACCTCGCCCCCTATCTGTCGGTGTCCCTCAAGTTACAATTCTAGGACCCATGCTCTTCTCCATCTACACCTTCAGCCTAGCCTAGCACAGCTCATAGAATCCCATGGTTTTTAATATCACCTCTATGCTGATGACAAACAAATCAACCTTTTTGGACCCAATATCACCTCCCTACTAACCAGAATGCAACAATGTCTCTCAGCTATTTCATCTTTCTTCTCTGCTAGATTTCTAAAACTTAACATGGATAATACAGAATTCATCATCTTTCCACCATCTCACTTAACCTCCCCAACCGACCTATCCATCAAAGTCAATGGCTGCCCACTCTCCCTAGTCCCGCAAGCTCGCTACCTAGGGGTAACCCTTATCTTCAATCTCTCCTTCAAACCACACATCCAAGCCATTTCCATTTCCTGCTGACTGCAACTCAAAAATATCTCCCAGATCCACACATTTCTTAACCAAGATTCTGCTAAAATGCTAGTGCAGGTCCTTATCTCCTGCCTCGACTACTGCAACCTGCTGCTCTTTGGCCTCCCCTTTAACACTTTCACACCCCTCCAATCTATCCTAAACTCCGCTGCTGACTGTCCCCCCCCCTCTTCCCTCTGTCAATACCTTCACTGGCTCCCCATTGCCCAGAGTCTCCAGTTCAAAACCCTAACCTTGGCATACAAAGCCATCTACAACCTGTCTCCTCCATACATCACTGGCCTAGCCTCCTGGTACTTACCTGCACGCAACCTCTGATCCTCACAAGATCCCCTTCTCCCCTCTTATCTCATTTTCCTACAACTGTAATACTTCACCACGCATCCCCCTACTCTGGAACTCTGCATCCCAAAATATCAAACTGTCGCCTACCGTGGAAACCTTCAAAAGGATCCTGAAGACCTAACTCTCCTGACAAGTCTACAATCTGCAGTAACCCGTGTTCCACTAAACCGCTGCACGACCAGCTCTGCTATCACCTACTGTATCCACACCCATCCCTTATAGATTGTGAGCCCTCACAGGCAGAGTCTCCCTCCTCTTATACCAGTCGGCAACTCGTTTTGCTCAAGAACTTGTTTTCATTATGTACACCCCTTTTCACATGTAAAGCACCATGGAATAAATGGAGCTATAATAATAATAATCTAACATGTTTACGTTCTAAAAGAGAAAATTTTGTTTTCCCTGGAGATAAGTTGCAGCCAGGAACACTCTGCGAGCTAAGAGTTCATATATTTTTGGGGGACAACTGCAGCCTGGTTATAGGTCTCTCTGTTTACAATCCTTCTCACTCATTACTTCCCTCACCTCAATCAACCTTTAGAGAGAAACTACATAAATGAGTGTGTCATTTATCAGTGTCATTTATCAGTGTCACTATGATTACAGGACTTAATTAGCTCTAAAGATCACTCTATAGACACACAGCTTGATATTACTTTGTTAGAAATTCAAAATATTTTAGCTCTTTTGTTCAGCAAAAAATCTAAATAAATAAAGGTCTGCAGTAATTAAAGTCTTGGCCTACTTTAACGAAAAAATTAAATGACAGTACCCAGCCTGTAAAAAAGTGGAGCTTGTCAACAACATAGAACATTTTTTTTAATTCCAAATTAGGAATGTACAGACTAAAGTCTCCTTCACATGTCCGGGAGGTCCGTGTTGGTGTGCAATCCATATGTACATATGTGACACACGGGTCTCAGTTTGCTGACCATGTTTCATACCTGTGTGCCGTCTGCGTGACACATATCGGCGCCTGGGAAAAGCAGTACAGTTCACGCTGATCCCATGCAAAGGCTGCTGAAGGCAGCTCTCATCATTGTCGCTTGGTCTTCCCGAGATCAAAGCAACAATGAAGGCGAGTATTATTTTGTTTTTTATTTTTAAATAAATGTGTAAAAGAGAGTGTTGATTTTTATTTCAAATATAGGATTTTATTCTTGCTGTGTTTCTAAAATTACTTTGGGGTTAATAATAGAGGCGTCTTATAGACGTCTCTCCATTACTAACCCCTGGGCTTGATGTCTGATGCCAATACAAAGCTGACAGCAACCCTAACCCTATTACCCCACTTGCCCCTGCACCAGGGCAAGTGGCAAGAGTAAGGCTAAGCGCCAGATTTGGCGCATCTCATGGAAGGCTGATGTTGGAAGCCTGGGTGAAGGGGGAGAAAGGTGGGAGGGGCAATATCTCTGGCCCCATCCCAGATTATTAATATCAACCCACAGCTGTTTAGTCTTTGCTGGTTTGAATTTATAGGGGGACCCTACAACATTTTTTCTCTGGGGACCCCCGTAAATTCACCAGTAAGGGCTAAGCAAACAGTTGTGAGCTGTTATTAATAGTCTGGGAACCTTTTGGAATAATGTTTCTGTTCCCAGATTATTAACATCAGCCCCAAGCCAGGGGCTTTCTACAAGCCATTATTTTTTAATTTTTAATTTTACACAGGAGTGACACAGCGGGTGCTGAAAACCCCTCCCATCATTGTCACCTGGTCGCGCTGATCACGGGGAGACCATGGGACAATGATGAGAGCTGCCTCTAGCAGCTGGCACCTGGGAAAAGCACAAACTGTACCGCTTCTTTCCCAGCGTCGGTACATGTCACGCTGATGTCATGCATGTGTGGCATGCATTTTATCTGTGCTGCTGATAAAAAAAAAAAGAACATGTCTGCAGATTTTCCACACTGAAGCACTGTCCTTGTGAAAAACCTGATATGTGTGCTCCACCATTGAATACAATGGGTGTGCGTGTCTGTATTTGTGGTCCTTAAAAAATAGAACGTGTACGGACACAAAAAACAGACGTCTAAAAAGGGCCTAAGGTGAGATAAAATGGATTGCTGGAGGTAAGCTTTAATAGGCAAATGGAATACATATGCAGATTAATTCTGTGATAAATTCACTTTTTATAGATTGTTCTGGACTCCTAACATCAAAATGCAGACCGTGTACTATTTAATGTTCCCGATTCTCTAGAAAGATATCCAACATGGACTTACCCAAAAGGAATTCCCAAAGCACCCAATGGCGTCACTAGCACAGCTGGAGCAGCAGTATATGCAAGAAAATTTCCAATCTGCCCCAAAGCCACTAGAAAAAAGTCAATATAAAGTTATGAAACACACAAACAGCTGCCCTGTTATACATAACCAAAATATATTTTTCTCCAATAGGCTGAATTTATTTTTTAATTTAGCATATCAATAAAGTATGTTTCATCACATGAATCTACTAGATTAGTCTCTTCATTGACAGTAAGTGAAAAAAATCCTGACAAAATAAGAAAATCCAGCAATTGTAATTGGTGACTTACTGGTAATTGTGCCTATCCACCATATCAGGTCTGTAAGGTAAGACACACCTTCAATAAAGAATGAGAAATATACTAAGAAACAAGCACAGATACAGCTGTTATAATGGAGAATACTTCTAAATAATGGTTCAAGTATATTTATTAACATTTCTTACAAATAAGGAAATACCATCATTATTGCGACTCAGGGTGTAAGGACATTTGAGTAGCAGCCTGTTCACACCACTTTCAGAACCCACGCTCAGGCCGTCATAGGGGTCATCCGGTCTGATGATAGTGATATGATGGGTCATCGACACCAGTGATGGAGGTCCAACTCCCTGCATGGGCTGGATGTAAAGAATGAACGGAGCTGGCACCGTACAGCTCACTGTGTAGAGGCCATTGAAACGTGACCCCATTCACTTGTATTATGTATCAGCAGCAAACTGTGATATTTGGAGCATGATCTGTGTAGTGGCCAAAGTCACCATGTAACACCAACCTAAGACAACGTTCAGACAGAAGCATATACAGGTCGCAATGTACAGACCGCGGGTCTCCTGACACAAACTTATAGCCTCATATATGCCTATAAGGCTGCATTCAGACGTCCATGTCGTATCCATTTTGTTTCATGGATAGAACTTGTACCCATAATAAATCTATGGTGCTATTCACGTCTTTTTTATGGACTGTGTGTCCATGCAAAACCTACAAAGAAATGTCCGTTGTTCTCAGGTATCTCGGATGACAAGTAATAATACAAGTCTATGGATCTGTGAAAAAAACATACAATACATGGATCCGAGTGCTGTCTATATTTCACATTGAACACAGACTAAGTAAATAAATGGTTGTTGTACACATCCATCCAAATGTTAAAGGGAACCTGTCACCTGGTTTGGCCGATACAAGTTACGGCCAATGCCTTTCAGGGCTTATATAGAGCATTCTATAGTGCTGTATATCTGCTCCCAACCAGACTAGGAAGAGAAGAAAAATACCATATTATACTCACCTGCGGGCGGTCCGGTCCGAGGGGTGTTGCTCTTCTTGGTCCGGCGCCTCCCATCTTCTTGCGATGCCGTCCTTCTTTCTTCATATGGATGACGCGTCTCTGCATCATCCACACAGTCTGCTCAGCATCGCGCTCCTGCGCAGGCGTACTTATCTGCCTGTTGAGGGCAGAGTAAAGTACTGCAGTGCGCAGGCGCCAGGAAAGGACAGAGACTGTCAGCCGAGCAGACTGTGTGGATGATGTAGGACGCGTCATCCACACGAACCAAGAAGGAGGACGGCATCGCAAGAAGATGGGAGGCGCTAAACCAAAAAGAGCGACACCCCTCGGACCGGACCGCCCCACAGGTGAGTATAATAAAAGTTATTTATCTTCTCTTACAGGTCGAGTTGGGGGCAGATATAGAGCACTATAGAATGCTCTACATCAGCCCTGAAAGGCGGTGGCCGTAACTTGTATCGGCCAAACCTGGTGACCGGTTCCGTTTAACCCCTTAACCCCCAAGGTTGGTTTGAACGTTAATGACTGGGCCAATTTTTACAATTCTGACCACTGTCCCTTTATGAGGTTATAACTCTGGAACGCTTCAACGGATCCTGATGATTCTGACATTGTTTTCTCATAACAGGAGAAATTGGACCCCAAAAGTTGTTGTAAAATTTGTCCGGAGTACGCTATACCCCATATGTGGGGGTAAACCACTGTTTGGGCGCATGACAGAGCTTGGAAGGGAAGGAGCGCCGTTTGACTTTTCAATGCAAAATTGACTGGAATTGAGATGGGACGCCATGTCGCGTTTGGAGAGCCCCTGATGTGCCTAAACATTGAAACCCCCCACAAGTGACACCATTTTGGAAAGTAGACCCCCTAAGGAACTTATCTAGATGTGTGGTGAGCACTTTGACAAACCAAGTGCTTCACAGACGTTTATAATGTAAAGCCGTAAAATAAAAAATCATATTTTTTCACAAAAATGATCTTTTCGCCCCCAATTTTTTATTTTCCCAAGGGTAACAGAAGAAACTGGACCCCAAAAGTTGTTGTAAAATTTGTCCCGAGTACGCTGATACCCCATATGTGGGGGTAAACCACTGTTTGGGCACACGGGAGAGCTCGGAAGGGAAGGAGCGCCATTTGACTTTTCAATGCAAAATTGACTGGAATTGAGATAGGACACCATGTTGCATTTGGAGAGCCCCTAATGTGCCTAAACATTGAAACCCCCCACCAGTGACACCATTTTGAAAAGAAGACCCCTAAGGAACTTATCTAGATGTGTTGTGAAAACTTTGAACCTCCAAGTGTTTCACTACAGTTTATAACGCAGAGCCGTGAAAATAAAAAATCTTTTTTTTTTTCCACAAAAATAATTTTTTAGCCCCCGTTTTGGTATTTTCCCAAGGGTAGCAGGAGAAATTGGACCCCAAAAGCTGTTGTCCAATTTGTCTTGAGTACGCTGATACCCCATATGGTGGGGTAAACCCCTGTTTGGGCGCACGGGAGAGATCGGAAGTGAAGAAGCACGGTTACATTTTCAACGCAGAATTGGCTGGAATTTAGATCGGATTCCATGTCGCGTTTGGAGAGCCCCTGATGTGCCTAAACAGTGGAAACCCCCAAATTCTAACTGAAACCCTAACCCAAACACACCCTTAACCCTAATCCCAACCATAACCCTAACCACACCCTTAACCCTAATCCCAACCGTAAATGTAATCGAAACCGTAGTTTTAGCCCCAACCCTAGCTTTAGCCCCAACCCCAACTTTAGCCCCAACCCCAACTTTAGCCCCAACCCCAACTTTAGCCCCAACCCCAACTTTAGCCCCAACCCCAACTTTAGCCCCAACCCCAACGGGAAAATGGAAATACATTATTAAAATTTTATTATTTTTCCCTAACTAAGGGGGTGATGAAGGGGGGTCTGATTTGCTTTTATAGCGGTTTAGCAGATTTTTATGATTGGCAGCCGTCACAAACTAAAAAAACGCCTTTGACTGCAAAAAAATTTTTTGTGTCTCCACATTTTGAGAGCTATAACTTTTCCATATTTTGGTCCACAGAGTCATGTGAGGTCTTGTTTTTTGCGGGACGAGTTGACATTTTAATGGTACCATTTTCGGGCACATGACATTTTTGATCGCTTTTTATTCCAATTTTTTTTTTTTTTTTTTTTTTTTTTTTTTTAGGTAGAATGAACAAAAACCAGCTATTCATGAATTTCTTTTGGGGGTGCGCTTATACCGTACCACGTTTGGTAAAATTGATAAAGCAGTTTTATTCTTCGGGTCAGAACGATTACAGGGATACCTCATTTATATCTTTTTTTATGTTTTGGCGCTTTTATACGTAAAAACTATTTTATATAAAAAATAATTTTTGCATCGCTTTACTCTGAGGACTATAAATTTTTTATTTTTCGTTGATGACGCTATATGGCGGCTCGTTTTTTGTGGGACAAGATAACGTTTTCAGCGGTACCATGGTTATTTATATCCGTCTTTTTGATCGCATGTTATTCCACTTTTTGTTTGGCGATATAATAAAGTGTCGTTTTTTGCCTCTATTTTTTTACGGTGTTCACTGAAGGGGTTAACTAGTGGGACAGTTTTATAGGTCGGGTCGTTACGGACGCGGCTATACTAAATATGTGTACTTTTATAGTTTTTTTTATTTATTTATTTAGATAAAGAAATGTATTTATTGGAACAATATTTTTTCTTCTTTATTTAGGAATTTTTATTTATTTTATTTATTTTTATTGTTATTTTTTTACACGTGAATATTTTTTTTAACTTTTTTTACATTGCCCCTGGGGGGACATTACATTATAGTGACAGATCGCTGATCTGTCAGTGATCTGACAGGCACTGCACGGAGGCTTCCCGGCACTTGCTGTGAGAAGGCGCTTCAAAGCCACCTCCCTGCAGGACCTGGAAGGCCCCCCGCGGCCATTTTGGATCCGGGCCTGCAGGGAGGAGGAGGTGGGAGACCCTCGGAGCAACGCGATCACATCGCGTTGCTCTGAGGGTCTCAGGGAAGCACGCAGGAAGCCCCCTCCCTGCGCGATGCTTCCCTATATTAAAAAATATTAAAAACAGAAGTAACAAGGGAAAGAGAATTCGCACAATGTTGCAGTCCAGTGGGTCTGTAATGTTATAGTATTTAAGCGATCAATTAAAAATTGAATACAAAGTATTTACACATATTATTAAAGGGAATCTGTCACCCCATTTTTCGCCTATAAGCTAATGCCACCGCCATTAGGGGCTAATCTACAGCATTCTGTAATGCTGTAGATAAGCCCCTGATGTAACCTGAAAGGTAAGAAAAACAAGTTAGATTATACTCACCCAGGGGCGGTCCCGATGCGGTCCAGTCCGATGGGCGTTGCGGTCCGGGTCTGGCGCCTCCCATCTTTTTACGATGACGTCCTCTTCTTTGCTTCCTGTCGTGGCTCCTGTGCACGCGTACTTTGTCTGCCCTGTTGAGGGCAGAGCAAAGTACTGCAGTGCGCAGGCGCTGGGCCTCTCTGACCTTTCCCGGCGCCTGTGCACTGCAGTACTTTGTTCTGCCCTCAACAGGGCTGACAAAGTACGCCTGCGCAGGAGCCGCGACAGGAAGCAAAGAGGACGTCATCATATGAAGATGGGAGGCGCCGGACACGGACCACGACGCCCATCGGACTGGACCGCACCGCACCGGGATCGCCCCTTGGTGAGTATGATATAACTTGTTTTTCTCATCTTTCAGGTTACATCGGGGGCTTATCTACAGCATTACAGCATGCTGTAGATAAGCCCCTGATGGCGGTGGCCTTAGCTTATATGCGAAAAATGGGGTGACAGATTCCCTTAAAAGATAAGACATGGTCATAGATTGCATAATTTTGTGGCCAAAATTGGAAATGATAGAGAACAGGGACAAGCACACACACAGATAAAAATAATAGTCAGTTAGTACAACGCAATGTGTTATGAAAATAGTAACAAAAGTCATTATAATAAATGTATAATGAAAAGCCCTGTGGTATAATCAGTGTCACAAAGTGACTAGTGCATCTGAAAGATATGTGCAGAGAAGGCTTGTTGAGCAATGACCATGCAAAAAACACAGATAAAAAAAGGTCCACATTCAAGTACAACACAAATTCAGAGAGCGATGGTACAAAAATGCTATAATGATTAAGTTAAGGACTAACAAAATAATATCATGATGTACTGAAAAAGAGATGGCAGAGTGATATCAAATACTGATCTCACTGTGGCCGCACTTGATAGCTTATATACTATACTAGCTGAAGAGCCCGGCGTTGCCTGGGCATAGTAAATATCTGTGGTTAGTTATAGCACCTCACTTTTCTTATTTTCCATCACGCCTCTCATTTTCCCAATCACATCTTTCATTTTCTCCCTCACACCTCTCATTTTCTCCCTCACACTTGTCATTTCGACCTCACATCTGTCATTTTCCGATCAATCCACTATTTTCCCTCACTCCTCTCATTTTGCACTCACACCTTTTCATTTTCACCTCACACCTCTCATTTTCACCTCAGTATATACATGTTTGTCATCTCCCTTATATATAGTATACACCTGTATGTCATCTCCTCCTATATATAGTATATACCTGTATGTCATCTCCCCTGTATATACCTGTATGTCATCTCCTCCTATATATAGTATATACCTGTATGTCATCTCCTTCTATATATAGTATATACCTACAGTGGGGCAAAAAAGTATTTAGTCAGTCAGCAATAGTGCAAGTTCCACCACTTAAAAAGAGGAGAGGCGTCTGTAATTTACATCATAGGTAGACCTCAACTATGGGAGACAAACTGAGAAAAAAAAATCCAGAAAATCACATTGTCTGTTTTTTTAACATTTTATTTGCATATTATGGTGGAAAATAAGTATTTGGTCAGAAACAAAATTTCATCTCAATACTTTGTAATATATCCTTTGTTGGCAATGACAGAGGTCAAACGTTTTCTGTAAGTCTTCACAAGGTTGCCACACACTGTTGTTGGTATGTTGGCTCATTCCTCCATGCAGATCTCCTCTAGAGCAGTGATGTTTTTGGCTTTTCGCTTGGCAACACGGACTTTCAACTCCCTCCAAAGGTTTTCTATAGGGTTGAGATCTGGAGACTGGCTACGCCACTCCAGGACCTTGAAATGCTTTTTTCATGAGGTGAGTTTTGCGTGTGGTGAGTTTTGCGTGAGCCTAGTTTTTGCATGTGGCGAGTTTTCCATGAGGTGAGTTTTGCGTGAGCCTAGTTTTTTGCATGTGGCGAGTTTTCCATGAGGTGAGTTTTGCGTGTGGTGAGTTTTGCGTGAGCCTAGTTTTTGCATGTGGCGAGTTTTGCGCGTGGCGAGTTTTGAGCGGCGACTTTTGTGTTTCGACTTTTATGTGGCGAGGTTGGTGTATGTGTGGTGAAATGTGTGCTGAGGGTGGTATATGTGTTCAAGCACGTGGTAGTGTGTGGCGCATTTTGTGTGTGTTCATATCCCCGTGTGTGGTGAGTATCCCATGTCGGGGCACCACCTTAGCAACTGTACGGTATATACTCTTTGGCGCCATCGCTCTCATTCTTTAAGTCCCCCTTGTTCACAACTGGCAGCTGTCAATTTGCCTCCAACACTTTTCCTTTCACTTTTCCCCATTGTGTAGATAGGGGCAAAATTGGTGAATTGGAACGCGCGGGGTTAAAATTTCGCCTCACAACATAGCCTATGACGCTCTCGGGGTCCAGACGTGTGACTGTGCAAAATTTTGTGGCTGTAGCTGCGATGGTGCAGATGCCAATCCCGGACATACATACACACACACTCAGCTTTATATATTAGATTATGATAGCCCCACTGGACTACAATATTGTGAGGATTCCCATATTTAACATTGCAAAGTATAGGAGAAGCTGTGACATTTCTTTATTCATGTATCCATCCATGCAAGACACTGATGACACACTGATGGTAAAAACAGACACACGGACAATACATTGATGGTAAAAACAGACACACGGACCATACACTGATGACACATTAACGGTAAAAATGGACACACGGACAATACACTGATGGTAAAAACAGACACAAGGACCCTACACTGATGACACACAGATGGTAAAAACGGACACACGGACCCTACACTAATGACACACTAATGATAAAAATGGACACACTGACCGTACACGGATGACACACTGATGGTAAAAACAGACACATGGACCCTACACTGATGACACACTAATGGTAAAAACAGATGTACTGATGGTAAAAATGGACACATGGAACAAACATGGATGACACACTGATGGTAAAAACGGCCACACGGACCATACACTGATAGTAAAAATGGACACAGACCATACACCGATGGTAAAAACGGACACACTGTGGGGGAAAAAAAAAAAAAGACACACGGATAACACACTGATGGCAAAAACTGACACATGGAGCATACACTGATGCAAAACACAGTACCCTTTTACACTGACCTGTGAAAGAGGCTTAATGCTGTAATTTATGTTGGGAGACCGGCAGTCAGTCTGTGCATTACAATCCTCAGACTACTTTCACACATCAGTTTTTGGCCGTCAGGCTGAATCCGGCGAATTTTGAAAAAAAAAAAAAAAAAAAGATCCGTAGTAAATTGTGAAAAACTGATGCAACGGATCCGCTTTTTTGCGAGAGAGAGAGAGAAAAGAAAAAGAAAGAAAGAAGGAGAAAGAAAAAAAGAAAGAAGGAGAAAGAAAAAAAGAAAGAAGGAGAAAGAAAAGAAGAAAGAAGGAGAAAGAAAAAAAGAAAGAAGGAGAAAGAAAAAAAGAAAGAAGGAGAAAGAAAAAAAGAAAGAAGGAGAAAGAAAAAAAGAAAGGAGAAAGAAAGAAAGAAGGAGAGAGAAAGAAAGAAAGAAAGAAAGAAAGAAAAAGAAAGAAAAAGAGAGAAAGAAAGAAAGAAAGAAAGAAAAAGAAAGAAAAAGAAAGAAAGAAAGAAAGAAAGAAAGAAAGAAAGAAAGAAAGAAAATTCAGCGGATTGTGCCTGACGGCACAAAACTGATGTGTGAAAGTAGCCTTATCGGTCTGTGAAGGCTTCCAACCATACACATTGCGCCTCTCTGAAGCCAGGACATGTACACCCAGCTTCAGAGGATCAATGCAGTGAGGGAAAGTCGCCGAGTGCATGTGTGAGGTATGTATAGCGCTGGTGATGAAACCGGAGCTTGTAAGCCATGTTATCACACCCACCGGGGCGTGATAACATCTAAGTGGGCCGACTAGTCTGGGGACACCAACACCCCATCGACGAGTCAAAGCCCTCATTTACATATCATAAACGAACTTTAGAAATATTTTTTCTTAACATCTGTTTATGTCTGTAAAGTAATAAAAGGACTGTTAGGGAGGGTGTTTAGCTATGTAGACAACTGCTGGTGGTTTTGAGCTGGGCTTTGGACTCGGAGTCCATTTTGGTGGAGTCGGTATAAAACAGACCAACTTCGACTGCTAAAATATATACTAAATTGGGTACAGTAGTGCACTGCAGGATGTGCTGTAAATGTTTTCATAAGAATTTGCGTAATGATGAACTATCCTGTAAATGTCTGTTCTACAGTGCTCCTGATCCAGGAGACTTTGAAAAAAAATCACACACAGCCCCTCTGCAAAATATACACACACACACACACACACACACACTGCCCTTCTGCAAAACATATACATACACACACACACACACACACTGCCCTTCTGCAAAGTATACATACACACACTGCCCTTCTGCAAAATATACATACATACTGTATTTTCTGGCGTATAAGACTACTTTTTAACCCCTGAAAATTCTCTCAAAAGTCGGGGGTCGTCTTATAGGGCAGTTGCGGAGTAATCTGCGGTCGTCGCATATTGTGGGGGGAGCGGTCCCAATGATGAGGTGAGGGTGCACCTCACCGGGAAGGTGTAAGTGAAGCAGAGGAAGAAGGATATAATAGGATACAAGGGTGAGCCAGATGAGTGAAAGAGGAGTGTTTTTCTAGGCACAGCGCTGCTCTCTCTCTTTTTTGCATACCCCTGGCATCCCAGATGCTGACAGTATGCTTCACTTACACCTTCCTGGTGAGGCACTCCCTCACCTCGTCATCGGGACCACTCCCCCCCCACTATATACGTCGACCGCACATTGCTCTGCACCCACCCTATAAGACGACACCCAGCATATAAGACAACCCCCGACTTTTGAGAAGATTTTATATATTAACTGGAAAAGCTGGGGGTCGTCTTATACGCCCAGTCGTCTTATACGCCGGAAAATACGGTACATACACTGCCTCTGTATTGTGGCCATCTGTTAGTCAGGGTCGGGGGGTGCAGTTACAGCGGCCGGTCTATATACTCAGATCGTGACTGAATCGGCACCGCCCTGCCCCCATGACTGAATACCGAATGCTGGCGAGGAGAATAAAGAGTGTTAACCTGCAGATTAACCCCATATCTGCAGGTTAAAAGCGTTATTGCTGGTGACAGGTTCCCTTTAAATATGTAAAGTTAAAACATGACTTTTAATGAAAAAAAAAAAAAAATCATAAAACATGCCAAACAAAAATGGGGGAGAGGGGAGATAGACATGGGAGGGGAGGTGGGGGAAGATAAAAGAACACAGGTCTACACGTTTCAATCTGTAAAGCTCTAAGGCTAGGGTCACATTGCGTTAGTGCAATCCGTTTAGCGCTAGCGGATTGCGCTAACGCAATGTTTTTTATGGGGCCGCGTTCGGGGTCGCGGTAACGTCCCCGCTCTCGCAGATCCCCGATCTGCGAGAGCAGGGAACGGCGCGCCAGGAATCTCCGGCGCGTCGCTAGCGCGTGCCGAACATGGCACGCGCTAGTGTAGCGCGTTCCCATTAGCGTGAATGGGCGCGTTAACGGCCGCGTTGCACGGCGTTAATTTAGCCGTGCAACGCTGTCCGTTTAACGCGGTCCCATAACGCAATGGGAACCCAGCCTTAGACTACACAGACATACACACACTGCCCCTCTGCAAAATACACACATACATACACACTGCTCCTCTTCAAAATATACACACCCACTGCCCACCTGAATAAAGGACGCCCTATCCCCACACACTGTCTCTAGCAAAACTGAGCCCCCTTTCACAATTGACCCCACCCCCCATGATACATTTAATATTCAGCACCTCATGGGGTTCTTACCAGTGGCCCCACTGTCTCTGCTCTTCTGCGGCCCCGTCGCAGGCAGCAGTGTGATGAGGTTAGTAGCGTGATGACGTAATCACACTGCTGCATGTCAGACCCAGGGTTGACAGGAGCTACTCTGCCCTGTTCTCAAAGCTGCACTGTATAAATGTATTCACTCAAAACAAATAAAAGACGCAAATACATTTGAACATGGGAAGAAAGGAACGGCGTCTCGAAGGCCTGGGTTCACCACCACTGATTTAGCCTTTTAGTTGAGACGAATCTGTGCTGCACTTTATGTACAAGCAGCTCAGTAGTGAGGCAGGGCTGTGGGGTCAGAGATAGGGAATTTGAGGAGTCAGAGGTTTGGCTTACTCACTCCACAGCAATTGTTTTGGTAGCACGGAGGACTTGATAGGTTCCCTTTAATCCTGGCATTTCTCACTACTCAGTAATCTCTTCTGTAAATGTATGTATAAACTGGTGACTGGATGTAAGGGTATGTTTCCACGTTCAGGAAACGCTGCGTGTTTGACGCTGCATAGAGACGCAGCGTCAAACACGCAGCGTCCAGATGTTACAGCATAGTGGAGGGGATTTCATGAAATCCTGTCTCCACTATGCGTGGTAACACGCATCCGGCGGCCTTGCGATTCCGGACATGCGGCGCGTCTTTTTATATCGCAGCATGTCCGTATAACACAGGGCCCTATGTGTGGGGTGCGATGATACCGGATGTGTGTAATGAACACCTACGGCATCATCGCGTCTCCAGAAGGGGGTGGAGCTTTGGGCGGAGCGAGTTCACCACTCCGTCAAAACCACCGGCCATCCTGAACGTGGACACGTACCCTTACCATTCTTCTTGCTCCTACACAGTCTGGCAGTCTTGACACTGGCAATACTAGCAAACCGTAGGGACAAGTAGAACGGTAACTTATTCATACATTACTAGGACGAATAACAGAAGAATTATACACCACTGATTTTCCTAAGAGACTATAGGCCTGCAGTTGTAAAAGGAGAATCCCATTTAGAGCTTTTTCAGATGTGCCCCAGAAGGTGAAACGTGCAGCGTTTGCAATATTTCAGGTAATAGAGTAGAAATCAAACTCATCTGCCCTCTCATCACACCAGCAGAATCTGCCAGGGATGGAGGTGGCATATATGGAAACCCCAGTGGGCTGCTCTATACGTTACTGCGGGATCAGCCTCCGGGGCTGCTCTATAGGTTACTGCGGGATCAGCCTCCGGGGTGCTCTATACGTTTCTGCGGGATCAGCCTCCGGGGCTGCTCTATACGTTTCTGCGGGATCAGCCTCCGGGGCTGCTATATAGGTTACTGCGGGATCAGCCTCAGGGGCTGCTCTATACGTTTCTGCGGGACCAGCCTCAGGGGCTGCTCTATACGTTTCTGCGGGACCAGCCTCAGGGGCTGCTCTATATGTTTCTGCGGGACCAGCCTCAGGGATTACGGTGATCTATATGCTACTGTGGGACCAGCCTATGGGGCTGTGGGACTAGCATCGGAGGCTGCTCTGTTGTGAATTCAGCTTTTTGGCTCCCTCCGGTGGTTGTAGAGGGTAATGCAGTTGTGCTTGGACTGCAGGAGTGGACAGGTGTATCTACTAATTGCAAAACTGACTGGGGTGTATAGCTTTGCAGGATCCTTTAGTCAGTGCCAGTTGTCCATTGTTCTGGAAGGATTCACTTCCCTGCTGGTCCCTCCAGTTTGCTGTGCTTTTCTACAAAGATAAGTCCTGCTTGTTTTTTTCTGTCCACCTGCAGTGGACTTTATAGTTCTGTGCATTTTTCATGTTTTTGTTTTGTCCAGCTTAGTCTGTGAAGGATTTTTTGCAGCCTAGATATTTCTCTGGAGATGCAGATATACCCCCCATGTCTTTAGTCAGATGTGGTGATCCATATTTTCTGCGGTGGATATTTTCTAGTGTTTTTGTACTCACCGCATAGTACTCTGTTCTTTTCTTTCTTTTTAGCTAGTATGGCCTCCTATACTAAAATCTGATTTCATATCTGCGTATGTTATTTCCCTCTCCTCCTACAGTCAATATTTGTGGGGGGCTATCTATCCTTTGGGGATTTTCTCTGAGGCAAGATAGGTTTCCTGTTTCTGCCTTTAGGGGTAGTTAGATCTTAGGCTGTGCCGAGGGGTCTAGGGAGTGTTAGGTACCCCCCACGGCTACTTCTAGTTGCACTGCTAGTTCAGGGTTTGCGGTCAGTACAGGTTCCACCTTCTCCAGAGTCCGTCTCATGCTGCTTCTAGGCCACCAGATCATAACAGTACAACTGGCCAACAATGAGTTAATTGCATCTCAGAAGAAGGGCGGAAAGCTTTTGAGCCATTTTTTTTTCCTTAGCCTGTTTGGTATTTTTTCTCCCTCATCTATAGAAATGGATCCGGTTAAGGTTCAGGCCATTCATGATTGGATTCAGCCCACATCTGTGAAGAGCCTTCAGAAATTCTTGGGCTTTGCTAATTTTTATCGTCGTTTCATTGCCAACTTCTCCAGTGTGGTTAAACCTCTAACAGATTTGACCAAGAAAGGCGCTGATGTGACGAATTGGTCCTCCGCGGCTGTTTCTGCCTTTCAGGAGCTTAAACGCCGATTTACTTCTGCCCCTGTGTTGCATCAGCCAGATGTTTCTCTTCCATTTCACGTTGAGGTTGACGCGTCTGAGATTGGGGCAGGGGCCGTTTTGTCTCAGAGGAATTCTGATGGTTCATTGATGAAACCATGTGCCTTCTTTTCTCGGAAGTTTTCGCCTGCGGAACACAATTATGATGTCGGCAATCGGGAGTTGTTGGCTATGAAGTGGGCATTTGAGGAGTGGCGACATTGGCTTGAGGGGGCCAAGCACCGTATTGTAGTCCTGACAGATCATAAGAATCTGATTTACCTCGAGTCTGCCAAACGGCTGAATCCTAGACAGGCTCGATGGTCCCCGTTTTTCTCCCGTTTTGATTTTGTGGTCTCGTACATTCCTGGTACTAAGAATGTTAAGGCCGATGCCCTCTCTAGGAGTTTTTTTCCTGATTCCCCTGGGGTTCTTGAGCTGGTCGGCATTTTGAAGGAAGGGGTGATTCTTTCTGCCATCTCCCCTGATTTGCGACGGGTTCTTCAGGAATTTCAGGCTGATAAGCCTGTCCGCTGTCCTGTGGGGAAACTGTTTGTTCCTGATAGATGGACCAGTAAAGTGATTTCTGAGGTTCATTGTTCTGTGTTGGCTGGCCATCCTGGGATTTTTGGTACCAGAGATTTGGTTAGTAGGTCCTTTTGGTGGCCTTCTTTGTCATGGGATGTGCGTTCTTTTGTGCAGTCCTGTGGGATTTGTGCGCGGGCTAAGCCTTGCTGTTCCCACGCTAGTGGGTTGCTTTTGCCATTGCCGGTCCCTGAGAGACCTTGGACGCATATTTCTATGGATTTTATTTCCGATCTTCCTGTTTCCCAAAGAATGTCGGTTATCTGGGTTGTCTGTGACCGATTTTCTAAGATGGTTCATTTGGTACCTTTGCCTAAATTGCCTTCTTCTTCTGATTTGGTTCCATTGTTTTTTCAGCATGTGGTGCGTTTGCATGGTATTCCGGAGAATAGTGTGTTCGACAGAGGTTCCCAGTTTTTTTCCAGGTTTTGGCGGGCCTTTTGTGCCAAGCTGGGCATTGATTTGTCTTTTTCCTCTGCATTTCATCCTCAGACAAATGGCCAGACTGAGCGAACTAATCAGACCTTGGAGACCTATTTGAGATGCTTTGTGTCTGCTGATCAGGATGATTGGGTGGCTTTTTTGCCATTGGCCGAGTTTGCCCTTAATAATCGGGCTAGTTCGGCTACTTTGGTTTCACCTTTTTTTTGTAATTTTGGTTTTCATCCTCGTTTTTCTTCTGGGCAGGTTGAGCCTTCTGACCTTCCTGGTGTGGATTCTGTGGTCGACAGGTTGCAGCAGATTTGGGCTTATGTGGTGGACAATTTGGTGCTGTCTCAGGAGGAGGCTCAGCGTTTTGCTAACCGTCGTCGGTGTGTTGGTTCCCGGCTTCGGGTTGGTGATCTGGTTTGGTTATCTTCCCGTCATCTTCCTATGAAGGTTTCTTCCCCTAAGTTTAAGCCTCGATTTATTGGTCCTTATAGGATTTCTGAGATTATTAATCCGGTGTCCTTTCGCCTGGCGCTTCCGGCCTCTTTTGCTATTCATAATGTCTTCCATAGATCTTTGTTGCGGAAATATGTGGAGCCCATTGTTCCCTCTGTTGATCCTCCGGCCCCTGTATTGGTCGATGGGGAGTTGG